>NW_003852399.1:2692573-2724844 GCF_000181295.1 Otolemur garnettii
AAAAAAAAAAAAAAAAAAAAGAAGAAGAAACTTTTTTTAATTTAAAAAATAAGTTGAAAGCCGGGCACAGTGGCTCATGCCTATAATCCCAGCACTCTGGGAGGCTGAGGCAGATGGATTGCCTGAGCTCACAGGTTCGAGACCAGCCAGAGCCAGAGCAAGACCTCTGTCTCTAAAAGGAGCCGGGTGTTGTGGCGTGTGCCTATAGTCACCCCTACTTGGGAGGCTGAGACAAGAGAATTGCTTGAGCCCAATAGTTTGAGGTTGCTGTGGGTTGTGACACCACAGCACTCTATCAGGGGCAATAAAGTGATGGCCTGTCTCAAATAATAATAATAATAGGTTGAAAAAGCATGGGCTCAGAATAAGACAGGTCTTTCTAAAGAAGGACAGATGACAAAACTAACACAAGTATATGAAAATGCAGAAAAAAAATTTCAACATACATTGAACTATGATAATGTTAAAGAATACATAATTTTTTTGGATACTTGTCTGAAAATTGGGCATATATATCAACACCATCACATGAAATAAAATCAGAATATGCTATCTGATATGGCGTGCGATTGCTGAGAATCTGTTTTCATGCAATAGGAATGAGGATAATGCCCTGAAGGCTGTTTGTCCAATTAAGCTACCAATTTATCTGAGACTTTAGCTCAATTTTTAGCTAAAATTGACATGGTTCTTGGTCATGAATGACACTATTTTACATAACAGCATTTGAAACCCCTGTGATCTCACTGACATTCCCTGCTTACAAGCCCCATGATTCAAGTCTGAGCATCAAAAAAATTAGAAAATAAGCCCTTATGGGATAAAATGTTACGATTCCCTGTTTCACAATTAGATGAAGAAGCCATAAAGAAGTTAAATAAGTCAGTCAAAGTCACACTACTTCTTAGTGATATTTGATTCAAATACAGTGATGTCTGTGTTCCTAACTTGCAACATAGTTTAATAATAGTTAACATTTTCAATTATTCATTATGTAAAAAGCATCATAAAAAATATTTTACATTCATTATGTTGTCAGATCTTCCTAACAACTATATAAGAGAGGTTTCATCATCATTTTCTTTTATTTAAGAGAAGAAACAGAGGTTCAGTGGTTAAATCACTTGCCCAGGGCCTAACAGGAATAAAAACCAGGGCATCTGATTCCAAGCCTTCCTCTTAACCCTGATATACGCCTCTGCATATCGGAGTTCCATTCGTAACAAGAACTTCTAGTGGTGGGAAGGTATCAGCGGACATAGCTTAGGCTTACATGGCTAGAAACCATGAAATGATAATTTTTTAAGAAACCATAATCTTAAAAACATTGACAAGCTGAAGAGGCAAAGAGGACTGATGACATAGAACTACAGAAGGAGAAAATCTCTTTTCAGATGAACTGAGATTCCACCATTTTCTGCTCCAAGGGTTTTTGCCAGTTCTGAATATAGGCTAAAGCTGGGGCTTGGCCTAGGCAGATAGTGTCCAGTGAGGCATTCAGAGGGGAAGATAAATCTATAGAAGTTTGGCAGCCTCAGGGGTTGATAGAATATATCAGAACCTAGAGATGTCCCAAGTGGGTATGGAGACTAAGACTGACCTGAAAAGGCAGAGAAAAGTCTCCAGCAGTCTTGAGATACTTGGTAGGCAATAAATCCCTATAGGAAAAGCAGCCAGCAGCAAGCATACAAAGGGTTTGCCTCTCAAGATATTTGCCTTATTTTGATGCTACCTGGGGGTCCTAAAAAAGATAAACTCAAATCTCTGAGGGATAGAGAAAATTTCTCCAAGAGATAGTGACGATAAAATGGAATAAAAATGTACTTGATTAATCCAGAAGATGGTAGGAAAAGAGAAACGCAGGGCAACCAGCAAAGCAGAAAATAAATATCAAGACATAAATGTAAGCACAATGTGATTATGTTAAATATAAATGGATTACTCATTCAAATTCAGTGACAAAGACTATCAACTGAGATTGGAAAAAGAAAAAAAAAAGAAGTTTCACTGATAGGCTGTTTATGAAATGCACTTAAAATTTAAAAGATATTGGAAGTCGGAAATAAACAGGGAAAGCTATGCCAGATGTGTACTCCAGGAAAGCTGATGTGGCCAGAGTGGTTTTAAATAGATACAGAGCTGATTTTATGGCAAGAAATATCATAAAAGGTGTTTGTTTCTTAGTTTGTTTGTGGTTTAAGTAACCTTTTCTAATAAAGTTTCAATTGGACTGGAAGATATAATAATTCCGAATTTGTAGGCACCTATTGACAAATAGATTTCAAAATATACAAAGGTAGTGGCAGTGGACAGGCACCAGATAAAAAAATAATAACAATAATAATAATCATTTTTGCAGAAATAGACCTGTCTGGATCCACGGCCCATGCTTCTCATAGAAGGCCCATACTGTCCCTACCTCTGAGGGCAGCCTCTCGGAGGCTGTTATCACTGGCAAGGTCAGCGGCAGTTGTGGTCACATGGGCTGGGCATGGTTCACTTTGTGATTCTGTGAAATGCTCAGTTGTGGAAAGAACATGCACACCAGGTCCTTACGGTTTTATCTCTTCTATTTGGATCAATAGCACTTGGCTTGGAACTCTTTGTAGTTGAAGTGATAACCAGTAACGACTTGTGTTTACTTTGCAGCAGAATAAGTCTTTCGCGAGCCTCGTTGTTGGCAAGTTTTGATTAGCATGTGCACAAACATCACACCTTCCATCCTTAGGCAAGGAACTGATTAACAATCTTGGGTAAAAAAAGGCCTAAGGACCATAACTGTTTATGGTTTTGTACAGACCTTTTTTTGTTTCCTGTGGACTTTGCCCCTTTAAAAGGTTTTTAATCAAGCCTAGAGATTTGTTATCTTCCTTCTATTTGAGGGCAATTTAAGACAGAGGCAGTGTCAAGGCCAGTTCTGCACAGAACTGTGAGGAAGGCAGTTTCTCCCTGGCCGAGGAGTGGAAGGAAGCTGTTTCCTCCTGTGGAGACATCCCCTGCCCCTCTGTCCCTCCTCAGATAATTATAGGTTTTCTAGTGTCTGTTCTTCTATCCATCCAAACCAGCTTGTAACTCCTTTTTCATTTTTATTCACATCCTGGTAACTAAAGACAGTTTAGAATGTATCCCCTTAAGGATATTTGATTCCTCATAAATGGACCCAAACTAAGAAACGAAGCTTGCATAAAGCAAGTTTCAACAAAGCAGACAGCAAAGTTACTGAACTGGAAAGTGTTGGAACAATGTCAGATAGCAGAGCCAAGTCTCTGAACACCTGAAGGGAGGCCTGAGACCGAACTCTGCCTCTTATTTTCAGAGTTCTATCAGTGTGTACTCTTATCTCTGGATTTTTTATTCTGCCATTCATTCACTTGTTTAACTGACTTACAGTGAGTACTTACCCTGAGTGAGACTGTGCTGGGGCTTGGGATAAATCACTGAACAAGAGCATCTCAGCCCTAAAGTTCACCATCTAAGATACAGATAGACTTAACTAAAGAGCCCAGCACAATACACCAAAGTCACAGAGGTTGACAAGCATGGAGGAAGCATATTACCACACTGCAGTGTCTAAGGAAGACTTCAAGGTGGTGATTTAGCCAGCACAAAAGGGGGTACAGGGAAGATGTCACATCAGACGTGTGGAAAAATAGGACAGAAGTAAAATATTATCATGTGTCTTTGATAGAAGTATGAGCTATTTGGAGTAGCTTGAGAGAAAATGGCAAAAATGAATCAGAGGCTCTTGAAAGAAGACCAGACCATTAGCACCATCATCCCAATCCTCTTCATCTTCATCAACATCATCCTCAAGGAAACTAACACGATCGAAAGCTTATTATGTACCAAGCACTGTTCTAAATGCTTTGCAAGTTTCACATCATTTTTAACAGATCGTGTCAAGTGTTATACGTCAGACAAAGGTACATAAAGTTTAGTTGACAAGAATAAAATAAATCACACCTATCATCAAGATCCCAACTACTATTAAAAAAGAAAAAAATAACACTTGTTGCAAGGGTGGGGAGAAATTGAATTTTATGCACTGTTGGTAGGAGAGTAAAATGGTACATTCACTGTGAAAAACAGTATGGAAGTCCTTCAGAAAAATAGAATTACCAAATAGTGCAGCAATTTCATCTCTGGATGTATGAAATCGGATGATTAAGTTGGCTAACTTGTCCTAGAAAAAGTGTTTTGAAGGGAGGACTGGGTGTTGGAGTCGGTGTACAGCTTCCCAAAGCAAGTACTTCGAAGGTGACCAGAAAGTTATTCAGCAATGAGGTATGTAGCACTTTTTCTAGGATGTGTTCACAAACTTAATTATCTGACCTCATATAACCCGAAAGATTTGAAAACGGAGTCTTGAAAAGATACTTGTACACCCATGTTCGCAGCAGCATTATTCATAATAGATAAAACATAGAAGCAACCTAAGTGACTATCAATGGACAGATGGATAAGCAAAATGTGATATAAACATATATATGTAATAGAATATTATTCATCCCTTAAAACAGAAGGGAATTCTGGCATTTGTTACAAAATAAATGGACCTCAAGGAAACTATGGTAGGTAAACTAAAGTTACGAAAAAACACTATACAATTCTATTTATATAAGATGCTTAGAACAGTCAAAATATTAAAAATGAAATATAGAACAGTGGTTGCCAAGAGTTGAGCGGAGAGGAGATGGGCACTGGCATTTATGTGTACTGGGCATAAAATTTCTAGTTTATACTATGAAAGAATTACAGAGATGCACGGTGATGATTATTGCATAGCATTACAAATGCATTTAATGCCACTCAACAGTACACTTAAAATGGTTATGAGGATAAACTTTATGATATGTCATTTTACCTCAGTTTTAAAAATTGGAAAAAAATAATAATGAAGAAGAATTAAATTGAGTGGAAAGGCCAGATTTTAATCTTAGATGAATTACACTGATGTCTACAGGAAAAACCAGATTTAAAGAGAAAGAACTTGACTGGGAGACCAGCTAAAGGTAGTTAAACTGTCGAGGCAAAAACTTACAAAAACATCATAGATGGGGTAAGAGGGATAGAGCAGAAAGGAGAGATTTAAGAAATATCATCAAGGAAAGGTGTGGATTTTATTACTGAAGTTGGGTAGATAATAGGGAGGAGCTAAGAATAATTAGATTGATTGTCCAGCTAACAGTTTAGCAATCCAGGCAAATGGTGGTGTTGTTAATTTGAAAAAGGAAATACCAGAGGTTAGGACACTTGTTCTGGTTTAGATGAAGTGAGTTTGAGAATGAAGCACTTGGGAATGACAATGTCCCACAGGCTATGCCATCTAGAATTGAGGAGGAAGTGGTCCACCTATCGGTCACCACTGACTCACCAACAATTAAAAAGTGAACAGGGGAATGGGGGTCCAGAAAGACACGGTCCAAGATATATGTGAAGAACAGAATATTTTGCTAAAAATGACAGGTGATTTAAATGTAAAAAAAGAGAGCTGGGGTTAAGGACTAAAAAATACCCATGAGATGTGGGAAAATAGAACATTGTCAGGAAGGAAATTATTAGACATTTAATTTAAAGGAGCTCCAAAAAGAAGTGGACTAGGCAAATGTCAGTGAATGAGTTAGACGAGAAGTAGAGCGTGAATGAGGAGGGGGTAAGAGGGACTCAATGTGAGCAAGGGCCCAGGGTCAAGGGACCACATTTCTGTGATGGTCAAAACTTCAGAAAGGCAAAAGGAGGAGTGGAAGGAATCAGCTGGATGGGAAAGTTGGAAATCTAACAAAGACAGGGAATAATCCACAAAGCAGCTTTTCGGAGCTAAAGGTAGGAAAACCATTGTCAAGGGCACATATGAGAGAATTAGCTTGAACATGAAGAGGGAATCCCCACCTTCTCAGATGGGAGAGAGAAATAAGGAACGGAAGCAGATAGGAAGCAGGCAAAGAGATATGCAGGTTTTCATGGAAGAGCATTGAACACTTTCATTTCCGATGGTCTCAGGAGAAAGGTGATCTGCTGAAAAGAGGATGATAAGATGCTTGAGAGAGTGATAAAAATGTGGAGTCACTGTAGAGATGAGAAAGAGCTGGCAAAAGAAAGGATGGGATGGGGGGACTCTCGGGGTTTGGGTGGGTGCTCAGGTTTCTAGGTTTAGGTACTGAGAAGACATGTCATGACTTGCTTCCAACGCTGGTACTGTGCTGGGTGGGAAGGCAGAAGAGTCTCGTGTTTTCAGCCCCTCTGCTGTTCTTCCCTACTCGTGGACATACTCAATGCCTTTATTTAGCAGAGTAGTTTTAGAAGATAAACAAGAGAGAGAAACTCGACCTTGTGAATGTTTGGGGGGTGTAGTGTGCTATGATGAAATTGCATAGCAATCCTAGAATTCAAAGCCTGGCTCTGCCATATTTTATCAGTTGCTTGACCCTGGAGCAAGTTATATAATCACTTTGAACATCTGTTTCATCATTTGCAACAGAACTTTAAGCATTAAATAAGCATGTATTCAAACAGCACCTTGTGCATAGCCTGTGGTTCATAGCAGGCATCAGAAAATTCCAGTTTCATTTTCCTTTATAAGCTCTTCATATGAGAATATTCTCTGTAAAACTGGACCCAGAGGAACCCCAAACTAAGAAATTACTTTCTCATAGTTTCATTTCCAGTATGGCAGAACAATTCACTCAGGAAAATAACTACTCTCTCAGTCAATATGTTTGTTTTGTTTGTTTGTTTTTGAGACAGAGTCTCACTTTGTCACCCTTGATAGAGTGCTATGATGTCACAGCTCACAGCAACCTCAAACTCTTGGGCCCAAATGATCCTCTTGCCTCAGCCTCCCAAGTAGCTGGGACTATAGGCATCTGCTACAATGCCTGGCCTAGTCAACTTGATTAAGCCTTGAGCAAGTGGATGATTCTTTCACAAAATAATCCCCACCCCAATCTTCTATTTTTCAGGGCCTTGACTTAGGATGAGTGAGTGTCTGTAGGACCTGACACCACCTTACAACACCATCCACTCTCCATGTTCCAAAGAGACACAAACAGAGATAAGTCCGTGGCTGCCTGGTGAAGTTGCCAGAGCAAGCCTGTGGTTTAGAAGTGGGGTTTGAAAAAATCTTAGAAATTATTTAAATCAAATTTCTAATAAACAAAAGGGAAAGCTGCTCTAAAGCAAGGCTTTTAATGATTAAATCTTCATAATTAATTACATAAGATAATAAAATAGAAATCTTCTGTACTCACCTTCAGCACCCACCATTTCTCAGTGTCAGCCATGGGCAGTGGAAGAGCGGACATGACTAATATTCTCACGCATAAGCCAGATTGCTTCCTCCTGATTTTTGCCACAGGAAGTATCCCTAGGGTCTTCTCTCCTCCTGCTAATACTGAGACAGACCATCTTGTGGATCCTGCTCAGCTGTGTGGTTAATCTCCATGTGAGTCACGTCTATTTCTGCAGATGCTCCTAGTGCTGTGGACCATGGAACAAAAGGAAATCCATCTGGTGTCTTCTTTTCCCTGCCTTCCTAGTCACTGCTACCAGCTCACATCTTTGGATTTTCTGTTCTTCTTTGGTTTTTAGTGCTTGGAGTGAGTTCCTAATATCTATGACTTGCTTAGAAAAAGTTTCTTGAGTTAAAAAGCTTGTTCTGCCTCCAGAGGGAGGGTGGAGAAACCAGAGAAGATTCTCACTGCTGCAGAGGGAAGTCCTCTTAAAAAATAGGAAGTCAGCAGAGCTTGTCTTGGTGCAGGAGAACCAAGGAGGAATTAAGTGAGATGATTGAAAATACATAAAGTAGTATATGTGTTTCATTCTTTGTATGAAAGTGTGGGTGATTATATATTGATTTCATAATAGTATTGAGTACATTGGGTATTTTTATGTACACAGTTATGATCTAATAAAATAAAAAGGGAGAAGATTCATTTGATAACAGTTAAAACTACATGCATCTAGGTAAAGCCATAACATGGAATTCTTACATTTATTTTCAGTTTACATTTTATTTTACTACTTTTATTAGTTTAATAAAAAATCTTTTATTAAAAAAATAAAAATATTAAGTTATATATATATGTATATATATAAGGGCTTTTAAACTCTCCGCTGCCATATAAATATTGATAGTCTTTGTAAAGGCGGGATTAGTGTAGGATGGGGTGGAGCTAGGTGGTTTTTAGTCTATAATATTTATCAAGTGTTTAGGAGATAGCAGGAACCTTGCTGGGCATTATGAATCTGTCAGTGTATCAAACAAACACTGTCCCAGATTTTTGGAGCACTATAATGTTCCGTTGTCCTTAACTCTTCTTTCCATTGTCCTCTGATCTCAGACTTTCCTATAACATTTGTATGGAGAGGTGAGGGGGTATCAGTTCTAGATCTGGGGACTGTCATGATGAAGAGCTGGGTGTCCCTCAATTTTGTCCCATTTGTGAATCTTTATGCTTGTCATCAGTTCCAGGATTGTGCCTGGTAGATTATTGTCATTCATGCAGAAGCACCTTGGACCATTCCTTCCAAACTATTGCAGCAGAAATTAGGCAATAAATGGGAGCAAGGAAAGGTAGGAATTGCGAAGGAAAGGGTAGAAGACGGAACACAACAAAGTAGAGCCACCCAGGAGGAAGATGTGGGGTTATTAGAGGCAGACAACCCCTGTATGTAACCAGAAGAGCCTTGAAGGATCAGCTCATGAAATCACCCCATTCATGAGACTGGTGAACTGAGATGCAGAGACAGGCAGTAAGTCACCACAGTCACACATCGTGGCTCCCAATGGCCAACTTCTTATTATCTGGCCATGAAGCACTTATACTTCTTTTGATGTATTTCCCCTTTGGAGCTCTAGCCATCCTGTACAGTGTGGTGGTGTAGAACGAGGCTGGTAGTGCCAGACTGTTTGAGTCTGAATCCCAGTTCTCCTATTTACCTCCAGAATGGCCTTGGAGAAACCACTCAACCTACTTGCGTCTCAATTTCTCCACCTCAGGAAGAAGATAATCTTGGTATTTTTTGTGCTCTTAAGGGAAGTAAATTAGTTAAAACATAGAGACAAAACCACCAAACAGTGTCTAGAATACAGTATGTGTTATGTAAAATTTTATAATATATATATTTATATGTTTGTGTATATAATTATAGTCAAGTCACCCCTTAAATATTGGTTAAATTAAACAAACCAATCTAGTACACAGTATTTATTTCCTCCTCATTTATTACTTGACTGTTCTCTTGTATCTGTTTTAAATGTTCAGCATGTCAAAGTGAAGTGTTCATTTGATATTCTTCAGGAAGTGGGCTGGGTTTATATACACAAATCATTTAACAAACAGATTTTTATCACGGTTGGACGAAGGTCATCCTCCAGGATACGTCTGCATTAACACCTGCTCAGGACGTTATTAACAATTCACAAAAGTTTCTCCCTAGACAGGTGCTGACTTAAGACTCACCTACCTATAAAGTCAGATGAGAGTTGGGCTTCTGAGCTCTCTGGGAAATGATACAGGCTTCACTTATACACATTCTCACCTCTTCCAGGACAAACCGAGTGTCACTCAGAAGTGAAAACTTCATTGCAGGATGAGAGAATTAGCCAAGAAAAATACCTCTTCCTTTCAGCCATTCAAATCCAAGAAAGTATATCTTCTTTAGTGTCCCTGTTGGAGGCACAAAATAGCCCCCAACAGTAAGGAAAAGGGGGAAACAGTAAGGAAAAGCAACGATCCCCCAGGCCCTGCACAGGGGCATTGCCCTTGCCTCCCTCCGGCCTCCCTGACAGCTGCCTTTTCTTGCACTCCCAGGATGACATTTGGCTGGGAAATTTAGTAGCCACGGGATAAAGGGAATGTTCCTGATTGAGAAAGGTCAAGTGCTACTAATAAAAGCTGGCATTTATTGAATACCAACTCTGTGCCACGCAGTGTTTTCAGCCATTCACATATATAAACTCATGTCATCTTTACAACAGCCATCTGGAGGCGCTACTGTTAAGTATCCCTGTTTTGCAGAGGAGGAAACTGAAAGCCAGAAAGGTTGAGAAAACTTACTCAAACCTGCACTTCTAGGAAAGGGTAGAGCTGGAACTCACGCCTGGGCCAATAAGACCACCCTCTAATTACTGCCCCTCAATGTGTGGCCTAAAGACTAGTTCTGGCCCATGACCAGTATGTTAACAATGTGTGATGAAATAAGTACAGAGGCTGACAACAAGCACTAGAAAATTTGATAGCAATGTGCTATTAGCATGGAATCCAAGAACATGATCAATAGACTGATCTCCATGAACATAGTTGGGGTCCTGTGGAACCCACATGGTTGGATAGATACAGCGTGGTCATGCACAGTAGGACAACACACGGGTCCATCAGCAATGGGAAATTTAGAAATACGCCCTTCACCACTGAGTTTGATAATAACTGCTTTAAAAAATCATGCCATAGAGCCTGCAAAAACTCAGTGCTTACCATGAACATGATAAAGCAATGAGGTATGGATGTGTGCAGAGAAAAGAGCCAGAAGATAATAAGCGAGAGACATGATCAATAATTAGGTGGCATGGCATGCTAGAAGTTAATAAGTTCCACAGAAAAAGAGTAGAGCGAGAGGAAGGAATCAGGAGGCAAGAGGGCTATTAAATAGTGAGGTCCTTAGCACAGTATGTGACCATTTTCCCCTGGGAGGATAAGCCCCTTGGTAAGTTTTTAACTTTCCTCAGGCTTCTCCCTGCCCCTCCCTATCATATGTCCTGGCTCTCTTATTTTCCTTCTGAATCAAAGCACAATAACGTAATTTATTCTGTGCTATCAGAAAAGCCCAATTCATCATAATATGTACTCCAAAGCTAAATTACAGGTTTGAAAATAGATGATCTCCAAAATCTTATCCAACTTTGAAATCCTATGATGTTGGTGGAAGAACTGCTATGTGTTGCTTCCAAGGACCAAATTTTTATATCAAGAGGTTCGTTTGATAGGATTCATTCATTCGTCGGTTCTTCTGTTTAAGATACACTTATTAAATATACTTAGTATACACTTGTTAAACATACACTATGAGTCAGGCACTGCCTTATGCACTGATGTTGCAAAGATGCATAAAATATAAACTCTACCTTTACAAATTTCAGAGTTCACCAAGAGAACCAGATACATAAACAACAAATGACGATGATGTCTGTGCAAAATGCTAGGAAAAGACAAATGAGGAAGTATCTTATTCCTCTGGGTATCAGGAGAGTGAGCATCACAGCAAGACTGAGAGGTCGTGATATGCACTTCAGATTTTGAAGGATGAAGAGGAGTTGGCTTTTTTGAATAAGGAGAAGGGAGGCCAGTTCTGACAGGACAATGGAAGCAGAGACATAAAACTGGGTGACGTATTCAAGGAATAGGAAAAATAACTTAGTCTGGTGAAGAAGAGCAGTAAGCAAGTGTGGATTCTCACTGGGGAGAGAAAAAACAGGTAAAGGCAGAGGTAAAAAGTGAGGCTAAAATTAGTTATCTCTTTGGGTTGTGATGTGAATATCTTGTTCTCAGATATCTGTGATTTCAAACACACATGCACATTCAGGATTTTCATTTTCCCTCTTTGGTTCTCCAGATCCTAATTTAATACCACAAGATGTGGGGTCCCTGGCTTGCTGAGTTACCGACTCCATGAATAGTTAACGTTAGCATCTCAGTACCTACTATCTGGCATAGACAACCAACTAAGGGCTGGGTGAATCAGGTGTCAGTAATACCCTTTTCAGCTCTGTTTGTCATTTCTATAACTTCTGCCATTTTTTTTTCACAGCTTTAGATGAACCATTTGGTCACATCCCCCTGACAAAGGAATATTTGGGAGTGACCATGTACATGAATATACTTACATACATTTAGATTAACGGGCCTACAGGAGATAAGATTATTTAAGAGTCACTGGTCGGGGGACCAGAGTAGCAGATAAAAGAGAGATTGAACTGATAAAATCTTGATCTTCAACTTATTTTTAGGGATTGGGGGCCAGCTTTCTGTTTCTCTTCACTTTCTCCCACTTCTTTCTGAGCTAGAATCAACTGTCCTTTTCTAACACACAACTTGTGCTGGAATTTCTCTCTCAGTCACACTCAAAAAAGAAATGGGCTCTAGAGTGAACCCCCTTCTTGGCACAAATGTTTTCCAAAGTACTCATTTTTCAAAAGTACTTGGTAGATGCTCCTCCACACCCGTAAAAAATGACTTCATCTTCTTCCATGGGCAATTTTCGCAGGTCCTCTTACTCTGGAAATGTTCTCGCATACTCCACTGTGTCAATCGTTCAGTTTAATAATAATCAGCATTTTCTCAGTACCGTCCCTCACGTGTGGGCACTGCCCTCCTCTTGCGCTTGTTTGTTTCTTGCTGGATTGGTTAAGAGTAAATCCCAGACGTCATGTCATTTCATGTGTAAATGCTTTGGTATGAATTTCTGGATGGTAAGGTCAGGTTTTGTTTGTATGGTTTCCCTAGCACCATGGGAGTAATGCACCTAACAGAATTAACAGCATCTTAATTTCATTTTACACACAGCCCATACTCAACTGTCCTTAATTATCTGGAAGATGTCTTCTTTTTCCACTTGATTTATGTATATCAGCACTAAACAAGATCCACACATCCCTTTTTTTGTTTGCTTTACCATGGCAATTTTGGTCTGTTTACTTGAAGTATTTATATTTTTCCTCCCATCTAAAAGCTAAGAGGCTGAAATATACAAGGAAAGCAGGAGTTAAAGCTGCCGTAGCACAACTTGCTGCAACAGCACCATTTCTTCATAAAGATTTTCGCTCAATGTCTGCTGGTAGCAACAGTTACTATGCAAATGAGAGCGAAGGAGTCAATATGTCTTAAGTACAGGCCTTCACCGTCTTCCTCCCAGGAATACAAATCAGGGGTGCATAATCAGGTGAATACTCAAAAGGGACTCACTATGATGATTCTCCCTTTTACCCTGGATTCACTTGTATTTTCCCTATTAATTATTGTAACAGTAACACCATCATATTTTCAGATGATAATTTGAAGGTTCTCATAGTCCCACACCTATTTAATTTAGTAAGACAAATAGTACACTCTTTACAAAATGCATTCCATCTCATGGGGTTCTCCATACTGTCTAGCTTGAAGGTGGGGTTTTTCTATATTTAAATAAAGCCATGGTATATTTGGTCAAAAGATTTTTGTTCTTAATATCATTTGAGCTGGGATTAAAAGTTTCATTCTGCTGACTGGCTGTGAGATTTTAGATGCTTATTCCTGAGCCTTTTTTAATATCTTTAGGACAAGGGAAGATTCTAACTGCCCTGTCCTCCTTCAAACTAGACACCACCTGGTGAAATGTTGTTTATCCCTTTTAGGGTCTCCTCCAACTTCGGTATCATCTTGGGTACCCGTTAGCTAAAAACCTTGTTGTCACAGAGGTACCTTCCCCAATCCTAAAGAAATTACCACAGAGGACACAATAGTAGCTTAATGTTTTAGTAATTTATCCCAATAGCCCATAGTGCAAATTTGTACAAATTAGAATAAAGCACTTATGGTAGAGATATCTAATGCTTACTCATATCTAGCTCTGTCCCCTCATAGCTGGGCAATGCCGTGTGACTATTCCTGCCAATGGTTCTGAAAAGAAGTGCTAAGTGTCCCTTCCACCATGCTAGTTCAAGTCTAATATAAGATCCCCCAGCATGTTCTTCCTCTGTATCAGCAAGTGGCAAGGTGGATAGAACTGGCAGCAGCAAAAATCAATGCATTCCTGGGATCATAAAGAATGGAGGATTGCAACTCTGAAGGAGTTCCTCTGGACTACCAGAATATCAAAGGTGAGCAGGAAATAAACTTGTGTTTAAGTCACTGAAATGTAGGAATTGCTTATTATTATATCCTAAATTAGCCTATTTTGCCTAGTATAGGATTTGTTCCTCAAAGCACTGTATTTGTTATCTGATGGAAAATTGTCATTAAAAATTGTCATTATTCAAAAACGACTATGAGATATGCCCCGTCAGCAATTTTACCAAGAGACATCTTCAAATAGCATTTATTCATTTATTCATTTACTATCACTTGAGTGTTTTATGAAGCACCAGGCACAGCTAGCAGCTCAAGATACAGCTGAATGTAGGCAGTTATGATCCTTGACCTCATGGGTTCTTATCAATGAAGAGAAATTGATATTCAAAAATATAACTAAAAATGTGTTGTTGAATGATCCTACTTTAAGATCATAAAATAGGAGAAGTTAATGAGCCTATCTTAGAGATTCTGGAAACATTCCATTCAAAGAATAAGTACCAGAATTGGGACTTAAAGTTAAGAAAAGGGAAGATTACAGTCAGAAAGGATGGAAAATCAAGACATAAAGAGAGCAGAACATCTGGGAAAGTTCAATTCAGTTCATGTAGAGGGACAGAAGGATGCCAGCATGTCTTGACTGCAGGGGTCCTCCAACTACGGCCCATGGATCACATGTGGCCCACCGAGGACATTCATCCGGCCTGCCAGGTGTTTTTGCCACCACTGCCTGTCTTGCTTAGCAGCCGACTCATCCTGGGCCCACAGTACAGCCCTCCAGCAGTCTGAGGGACAGTGAACTGGTCCCCTGTTTAAAAAGTTTGCGGACCCCTAGTCTAGAGTACAATAAAAAGGCTAAAGCCAAAAGCACACACTCTGGTGGTAAAATATAAGCTTTGAAAGGAAGAAGCGAGTCAGACTTTGAGGAATGATGCAGACCAGTTGAAGTTTTGGGTTTTATCCTAAAAACCATGGGAAGCCATTGAAAAGCTTTAAGTAGGGGTAACACTAAGAAAAATTTTTTATGATTTAAAATGTTAATCTGGCTTTAGTAGATGATAAAATGAAGAGGCCAAAAGTGAAATTGGGAGGACATTTGGAAACCCATAGCAGCAGTCTATGTGAGAAAGAAACAGTACATTAAATTAGGAAAGGGGATAAATAAAATTATTTGAGGAAGATTCAGGAGATAAATGTTGAGGGTCAAGGGTCCCATTTCCCCAAATGCAGCTGGCCTGGTTTGATTACTCAGCGAAGCTAGAAAGTTCAATGGACATGTGGATGAATCAAAAGTGAAAACATGTGGAAAGTGGAAGTAGAACTGGAGCAGCCCAGGCAGCATGAATAGAGAGCAAAGTAACTTCACACGGGCTTTAGTATAACAAAGAGAAATTTCATTTAAGAATGAAGAGAACTCTCAGAGCACTTCCAAAGAGATTTGGAAGCAGGGCCCTCTCTGGAGTGAGAAGAGAGAGAGGCAGAGAGGCAAAGGCATTGTAGAGGTATAAATATCCTGTTTCTCTTCATTTGAAATTGTAACTTTTTAATTGGCCCCTCTGTGCCTCTGAGCACCTTTGCCCTTTCGTTGGTCACTGATTTTTGTCTTTTTCTTTTGGATTACCCAGGTTATTCTTTTCTCATACCTGCATTCTTTTCTCTTTTTTGGCCAGACTTGCTCAGTGCTCATCCCAGGTCCCCATAATGTTCCCGTGGGCCCTCCACACTGCCTTATACAGCAGAGCGGCTTTTCTCCCATCCACCTTAAAGCCCCCTTTTTGATTCCTTCTCAATAAACATGGGATAACAACCTTTCTTGCGAGAGGTGCTTTGCTAGGACAGGATCTTTTGGTGCTAAAACTGAGACCATTCTGGGCAAACCAAGAAGCATTAGCCACCTATATAGACCTTGGTGGTTGGTGTGGTATAAGAATTAAGGAAGAAGATGGAATCAAACCCTATAATTAGATGAATGATTTTACCATTCATTGAGATAGAAGACTAAATAAAGAGCAGATAGGAGAAGAGAGAGATGATATAAAATGAGCTTTAGATAGCTAACCAAGTGGATGTGTTGAATACAAAGTTGAGCATCCCAGTAAATCTGATGTATTATTGTTAATTATAGTCAATATTTGAGTACCTTATGTGCAAGGAACTGTTATGGACTAAATGTTATAATGTCCCATCAGAACTGACCTACTGAAATCTTTTTTTGGTGGGGAGGGATTCATTGAGAGTACAAAGAATTGGATTACAAGGATTGCAGTTGTTAGGTAAAGTCAAATCTTAACCACCAATGTAATGGTGTTAGAAGTTAGAGTCACTGGGGAGTGACCGGATCATGAGGGTGGAGCTTTCATGAATGGAATTAGTACCCTTGTAAAAAGTCACTACAGAGCTTGCTTTCTTTTTTTCTCCTCTCTGCCATGTGAAGATACAAAGAAAAGATGAACATCTGTGAACAGGTAAGTTGGCCCTCACCAGACACTAGCGTTCAGGTAAGTTGATCTAGAATTTCCTTGTCTCCAGAATTATGAGAAATAAATTTCTCAAGTTTTTGTTGTTGTTGTTGTTTTCTGATATAAGGTCTCATTCTGTTGCTTGGACTAGAATGCAGTGGCATCATCATAACTCACTGCAACCTCTAACTCCTGAGCTCCAGTGATCCTCTTGCCTCCCACTCCTAAGTAGCTGAGACTGCAGGTGCCCACCACAACACCTGGCAAATTTTTCTACTTTTAGTAGAGACCGGGTCTCACTCTTGTTCAATCTGATCTTGAACTCCTGAACTTCGGCAATCCACCGGCCTCCAGCCTCCCAGGGTGCTAGGATTAGAGACATGAGCCACCCCACCTGGCCAATACATTTTTGCTAAATGGAAGAAAGATCTATATGTAGGCAGGACAAAGCACCCTGAGGAAATAGTCTTCAAAGACACAGGGATGCAGATGGGAAGAAAGCCAGAAGCTGTGTTTCTAACACCAAGGACTAAATTAGAGCTCACTTTCAGTCAAGGCAAAGGCCCAGAAGCTGAGACTAAAGACAAAAGTAAATGTACAACTCGTAGCAAGAGAGGCTTAGTTCTGAATCTCCAGGGGGACACACCTGGGCTCTTTTATTAAGCCCCTTCTTGAATAAAAAGATATTATCAGTGCTGGAGCCTGAGACTGATCAGAGTAAGAGTCTCTACTGTCAGCACCCCGACAAGAACAGGGCACTTCCAGACTGTCACTAGACAGAGTGTGAAATGCCAAAAACATCCATGACCTTTCTTCAAACACAGAACTCTGTGACTCAATCTTGTAGCATTTCCTTTATTTAGTAAATAAGATATAAACATTTTGCTGGAAGATCCCAGTAGAATAGCATGTAAAAATAACAGGAAGCACTCAGCTCTGTAACTGTGCACCCTAATGTGGCATAAGGACATTTGTCACTTCAGTGCACGTCCCTTGGTACCCTGCCCGACGTTTCAGGAAGTCCATTCAATCTTAGGGGAAATTAAGCAGTGCTGAGATTCTGTCCTCGTCCTAGTCTAGACTCCTGTATTGATCACGGAACAGCCAAATTAGAGGAATGGGGCAGAGCAGCCTTCCTGTGTCTCAGATATAACTGCAAATACTCAGTGGAGAGTGACCTTTAACAAATGCAAATCTGCTTTCTAAAGCATCACATCTGTGACTCTTTACAGAGGGTGTGTTAATGGTCAGCTGGATGCCCCCCTTTCAGCTTCCCCTGATTCACTTTGGAAAGCTCCTGAGAACTCACTAGAGAGTTTTATATGTTTCCCCTTGATGTTTGCTTCTCAGATGTTTGTCAGGGTCAGACGTTTGTGTTGATCTAATTCAAGTTTAAAGAATCTGAGCCGTGAAAATGATCCACAAGAAATGACAAAAATAGTCATCCTAAAGTCTGTGTACACGGCCCTTTTGTAGATGAGGAAACAGATTAAAACCAGAAAGCTGATGTGTGATTAAGGCTGAACCCATGCAGAGAAAATGTGCACTGAAACGGGTGCTCCATAAACCCCAGATAGAAAGACTTGTAAGGTCTTTATCACTGACACATGGTATTTCTTGTTCATTCCTATTTTAAAGATAGGCAGTTCCTTCTTGTCACACTGCTCTCTTGAGATTGCAGCCCGGGAATAGTGAGTGTCTATCTCAAATCCAGGCAAGAGTCTGTAAATTTCGTACCACTGCTATAACAAATTACTACCAATTTAGTGGCTTAAAATATCTGTTATTTAACAATCTCAGAAATCAAAATTAAACCTTAAATTAAATATCAATGAGCTAAATTGAAGGTGTCAGTAGTGCAATGCTGTTGCTGGTTCCTTCCTGGAGTCTCTGGGGCAGTATCTCTTTTCTGACTTTTTATAACTTCAAGAGGTTGCCCCATTTATAGCTCTAGGCTACCTACGTCCATCACATACGAGCATTCTGGTTTATGATTTGTCTGTTTCCTCATCTACAAAGGAAAGTAATACTCACCTCCTTAGCATCTTCATTACATCCCTATAAGAGGAGAGAAGCAATGCATTCTCTTTCCACGCGGGTCGACATGAACCCCAGCATCATGCTGGGTTACGGCTGCACATCCTCCTGTATACCCCCATCTGCGTGGTGTGCCCTTTATGTTTGCCTTCTCTTTTCACAAAAGTGTCCAACTGTCTCTTTATCTTAGAAGACTTTTGTAACACCTTATCTAGATTTAAATGCAATTTTTATATTCCAATGTCACTACAGTCCAAGGTGGTAGTTGCTGTAAAATGGTTGAGCTTGTTTCTTTTTGTTCTGATACATTAGAAGAAAAAAAAACACACCAGATAAGAAAGGAAAAAAAAATAATTAAAAACTCAGTGGCTTAGGGTATAGGCTTATTACTTACTTATGCAATCCCATGAAATTCTGAAGCTCTCCTGCTTAGTTTTACTCTAGGCAATGATTCAGTGATCTCAGCTCCTTCCAGTGCCACCATCTTCAATATGTGATCTCCACTGTGACCATTGAAGGGGGCAGAATGAGGGATCAGGTTGGGATCTGTACTGTCAGGTCCTAAATTTCTGTTTGCCTTTTGTTTTTGAAAAACAGTCATATGGCCACAATTTAACTACAAGGGGAAATGGGAGATAGATAGTCTTCCTGTGTGTCCAGAAAGGGGCAACAGGCCAGGTGGACACTTAGCCAACATCAACTTGAAAGAAAAACAGGTTCCTATTTGTGTTCTTTAGTTCCTATCTTCAAATATGTTTTCATCTGCAGAATCGTGGTAATTACTGACTAGTTTCCACACGCAAACTCCACAAAGCACTAATTTAGTTAATTTGATAAAAAATTGTGTCCTGCTGAGTTTTTATCTTTGTCTCTTATCTCTTTAGGAAGTGGTTGAATCTTGCATAGATTCTTTACAAATTCACATTTGCTAGCTACTTTTAATATGAATCAACGCTTAAGTGCCTCTTAAAGTTACTCCATAATTAGCTTGGGAGTTGTAACTGCAAGAGGGACTTTTCCCATCTAAAATAGAATTCATGATATGAAATTGGAAAAGAGCTGCCTCTTAGTATATGAGAAAACTGTAACGGTGTATCACATTTCAGCCAAATGTCCAAAGGGAGTAAGAAAAGTTTCGTTTGTTGAAAAGAAGAAAATTAGTACTTTCTGATTTTGGAAAAGGTAATTAAGGATTCCACACTGAGGATAGTGTGAAAATGCTACTCTAGAATTACTTTGCTTCTCATTTTCACTAACATGCGAGGGCACAAAGGGACTTCTCTGTATTTTCTGGGCAATAAAAGGAAATTGAGTGGTTAGGAAGGGAGAATGCATAGGACAGCCAGAAAAATGGGTAACTCAGTAGTCAGGGAAAGAGTTGTTCATTAGTGATGTTAACAGAAAACAAAAGCCAATAACACCCATTAGGCATTTTTTTGTGTTCAGAAACTAATCCATGGTTGTGGAGATTTTAAAACTATGTGAAATTCCTAAAATTTTAGGGTATAAGGTATTAAAAAACCAGAGATTCAGTAAGTTATTTATCCCAAGTAGTTTATTCTCCTTCCAAGTAGAAGCTTCAAGAATCTACATGCAATCCTTCACCTGCTACTGTAGCAGGAAATCCACGCAGACAGAAGACTCCAGGCACCAGTTGATTAGAGGAAGGGGATTTATTCTAGCCAGAGGACTCAGAAGACCAGTGCGTCTCCAAAACTGAGATTCCCCCCCCCCCAATCTCTTGCCTCTCTTTTATTCACTTTTCATTGGGAAGGTGCACTTGAGGGCCATAAAACAGAGAGAGACATGACATCATCCTCAAGGTCCCAGGCTCAAGGGGGAAGGTCAGATAGGCCAGTGTCCTTGAGACCAGTGGGGCTACCTGCCCTCAAAGGCAACAGAAGTCCAAGGAAGTTACTAGGTTACAATCTAGGCCCTGTGCATGTCAAGGGAGGAACAAACAGACAACAGAAACACCTGTGGCTTGGCTAAGGCCTACACAGGGCGGCTAGGACAGATTCTTTTTAGCTCTGTTTTTACTTTCTTGTCTCACTACCACCTCACTCTGTCTTCTTCTGCTGTAATATTCACAAATACTTTGGAGATTGCTGTCCCAACAGTCCAGAACTCTAAGTGAGGTTATCAAGAGGCATCTCTAGCTCATCCTCCATAAACTTTCATGTATGCTAGGAGAAAAATTTTAAAAAGACTAAGATTTCAGGAATGTTTGTTACCACAGCAAACCATGGCCTATCCTGACTAGATACTTACCCTGGAGAAAAGCAACATTAAGTTAATCAGTAATCAGTAATATTAAGATTTAGTAGGCAGAACATGCCTAGTAGAAGTCCAATCAATGTGGCTCCCATAAAAGGGGTGGGCTTCAGGTACAGCTAGACCTAGATGCTAAGATGGGGACACTGAGAGTAGCAATCACATTCTTTCTTTTCTCTTTTATAGTGTTTTTATAGTTTTTCTTTCTTTCCTCTATTGTGGCTTCATTCTCAAGCAAGTACCTCTAATGTGAGGGCAAGATGGCTTTAGACTGATATGTTATCAGATTAGCAAACTTCAGTGGGAAGAAAAGCATCTTTTCTGGTGATTTCAGGCAAAATCTCAGGTATTACTCTTGCTTTCCTTTTTCGGATCACACACTTACCTCTAAATCAGGGGTAATCTGGGGATGCAGTTATCTCATTAGCTAACTCTGGTTCATGTCCTCATCCCAGGGATCAAGATTAGGTCCATCTCCATCCAAACAGTATGGGTAGAGTGGGGAAAAATGGCTTCCCAAAGGAAAGGGATAGGCATGACGATGAATGGATGCTTGTGAGAAAATGCAAAATTGGTCACTAAAATACATAAAGCTTAGTAAAGACATGGAACTCAATTTCATTTAAAGTCTCTTCCTAACTAAATAGTCTATGTTTCTGCTTTTCATTTCTTCAAAACATATTCTAGGTCTGCATTTATTTATACATAGACGGCAATTAGTTAAACTGTGTAAGTGTTCTTAACAATAGTTTAATTTTTAGGCATAATAAAATGAAAACACATTTCATTCTCTGTTTCCTCTTATTATTCCCTTCTACTTCACTCCACATATAGTGGTATTATATCCCAACTGCAAGCAAAGCAACCAGAGGGATGTAAAGTCTATTGTCAAACCCCAGCTTCACAAACTCTAAGCTGTAAAGTGACCACAAACCACACAGGGACAATAAACCTGGTCCCTGCTTTCTATTCAGGAGTACTGTGAGAATATGATGTGTGTAAACTCTTTAAACCTTCAGAGAAAAGGTGCCATATAAATCCAAGTGATTATTCATACCATTATCCAATACGAAATAAACCCCTGTCCCTTGGAGACTGTTTCATTGCTAATTTCACTGACAGAAGTTGATAAAGTTGACATTTAGTTTTAATGGTACCGGCTAATAAGCTGTCAGAAGGTTTCACAATCTTATCAAGTAATATATTATATTACAAATATTAAAAATTACTGTTAGAATTAACATAATCTACTTTGGACACTCCACTGAGTTAATCTGATAGAATATGTCAAGTTTTGTTCTTTTTCACCCTAGGGAGACTTAAATAGCTGTTAGATGTGAGGATGAATGTTTACAGAGCGTTGTGCATTTAGATGTGCATGTGTGTTTTCCACGTATGTACATCTGATGAAGAATATTTAGTCTGCATCAGAATAGCTGGCATTTTGGGCTTGATGTTTTGAACTTTTAAAAATACACACAAATTTGCAGCACCTGTTTCTGCTTAAGTCTCTTTATAGCTTTCAATTTTTAAGATGACTTCAATCGTTATCATGGAAAAAGTGTAGCATTTAAAGGAAACTGAAAATGAAATTACAATAATTGAACTATTTATTGAGCACCTCCTCTGCATTAGTGCTGTTCATAATTATCAATTTTATCCTCAATACAACCTTTTAAGATAATTTTATCAATTTAAACTCTCATACTTGCAAGTGACAGAAAACCCAACTCTGCCTGGCTGGAACAAGAAAGGGGATTTATTAACTTCCATGCAAGTCTTGGGTAGAATCCAGGGGCCTCAGAAGTGGCTCTTTCAAAAAATGATCAGATGATATCCCCAGATCTTTTCCTCAGTCTGCATCTTTAAAAATAGGCTCCATCCTCAAGCTCACCATGGTGACTCCTATAAGCTCCAACTCACAAAATATAACACCTGATCCAGCAGACAAGAGAATCTATTTCTTCCTTCACTTCAGAAAGAATACACCACAATTATATTTTCTTGGTTCTGATTGGCCTAACTTACATCCAGTGACCAGCTCTAAGCCAGGCATCAAAGCCTGAGCTGGTTTGTACAGACTGGCTTAGCCTAAGGTCTGTCACCTGTTAGACTTGGAGGGAAAGGATAGAGATAATTTTATCCAAAGCTCAAGAGCTGAGAGGACAGAGTGGGGCCACCAAAAGAGAATTGTGATGTGGTTGCCATTAGAGTAGATAGAATGGGGAGAGAGAGTGGATGCAGGGCAGCAGGCTCAGTTCACACCCGTTACAGACTGGCATTATCCTCAATTTCTTCATAAGGAAACAGAGGTCAAAAGAGGGCAATGTCTTAAGTTATACCATACATCTAATGGGTAGCAGGACCAGCATTTGAAACAAAGCCCCTATGATCTAAAGCTGATACAGCAAAAGGCCGGCACAGGTCCCTGCAAGGAAAGCAGTATATCTAACTGAGCCAGACAAAAACAGGTTTCTCGTGCTCACTTTCTTTGGGGTAGAGAAAACAAGGAGACAGTGCCATCTGTAATGGAGTTCATCTACATTGCCTTCCATCCATGAGGTTGGTCTCACTATAAGGCTGGGCAGAGGAGGCCTCCATGTTTGTGAATTTTATTTAAATGATTAAATTCTTTAACACTTATGAAACCATTTCTGTCCCAGAATATCAGGGTCTTCACATGTACCGTAAGACTGGTTCTGTGTTATTTTCCTTTGCGGGCTCATCTTCTGCCCACCCTCAAATGCTGCAGTATCTTGGGGCCTGGTCCGGGATCTGCCTCTTGCCTTCCCAGATGATCTCCTTCCGTCTTGTGCCTTCCATATCGTCTATGTTGCAGTAAGCTCAAAAGTCTGTCTCCAGCCCTGCTCTTTCCCCTATCTGTATCCAAGTACCAGTTTGTCACCTTCACTTAAGTTTTAACAGGTTCTCCAATTTTGATGTGGCCAAGACAAAATTCTAAATTTTCATCCTTAACTTCTCCTGATCTGTTCCTCCCTAAGTCTTTCTCATCTCACTGAGTTTGAACTTGATTCCTGTCTCCTGCTTAGCCTACATCTGATAAATCAGTAAGATCTGTTGACCCCATTTACCCTGAATCATGACCTGAGACCACCTCTCCATCTCCACTACCATCACCCTAATCTAACTCCACAGCTTCGACCCCTTAGTCCCTGCAGCACTCCTCTGGCAGGTCTTCCTGATCCCAGCCCTTCCTTCCACATCCTACTGTCCAGACAGTAGCCAGAGCAAAGCTCTCATGTTGTGTGTCAGATCACCCCACTCTCCTGCTCTAAGACTGCCTGTGGTTACCCCTCACCCTTGCACAAGCTAATAAATTCTGTATGATCTACCTTGAGACAATTTTTTAACTTCTGTCTTAGAACTCTTCACCAAACTCACCTACCATGCTTTAGCTTCCCTCGTCTTCTTCCACTTCTTAGAATTTCTTCCTTAGAATGTTTCCACTAGTATTTCTCACTGTGGGAGACCCTCTTGCCCATCATTTTCTCAGAGCTGGTTCTTTTAGACCTGTAGATCTCAGTGGAGATATTAACCTTTCAGAAGGGCCCTTGCTGACCTCCCAAATCGGCATAGCCACCCATCACTCTTTATCACTCATTGCTTTAATTCTCCACATAATACTTATTGCTGGCTGTTATTTTTCTTGTTCCTATCTTTCTTGGTGTTTTTTCTTTTGTTTTGTTCTCCCACTGGGATGGAAATTCCATGTAATCAGACACTTTAGATTATTTACAGCTATCCTGCCCAGGCCTAGAATGATGCCAAACACTGTCAAGTGAATGAATAACTGGGAAAATAGATCAATGGATCAATGATAAATTATGGCTTTTTTTTCAAATCCTGAGCCATCTGTGCAGGTACCTTGTCACAAATGATTGCAATATATATGCAATTACTAACTCTATGAGGACAGGAACAAGCCATGGACTTCTATTTCCCTGGATCCTAACAAAGAGAATTGAATCAATCTTAATATAAGTTTCATCACAGAAAGGTTGCTTGAGGTTATGTGTGGTTATGACCTGTACTTCTGTTTGGAATAAGACAGCTGTGAGATGTTAAGAAAAAGAGCTTGTATCCAAAGGCAGCAGACTTCTTTTTCCACCATTTGTGGGTCATGTGCCCTTTGCCTTAAGTTACTCCACCTCTCTGACTCTCTGTGTTTTCAACCACAAAATGACTATCATAATAGTTCATCTCACCAGCTAATTGTGAGCTTCAATAAAACTAAATGAGGCATCTAGTAACTGAAAGGTACCAAATAAATGTGTCTCTGCTTCTCTTGACTTGTAACTTCATTTATTATTGACTATAATAATTCATAGAGTTCTTGCTGAGCATGTGATGTATACCAGACACTATAGGTATTGGAAATAGGGGATCTCATAGAAAAGAATTATGTTTATCTTTGTGCAGCCTCGTCTCCTTGCCCTCCCAGAGTTACGCTCCCTCCTTTCTCACATAACCTATGAGATCCACCTCCATGGACATTATCAACTGGCATTCTGGCTTTTTGGATTCTGATTGGACTTGATCAATGTAGAATGCCAACAAGAAGCTGGAGAGAAGGAAGAGAATGGGATCAGGAAATTTATTCCCTGGCTTGATCTCTTCAGGGTCAATGAAGCTAGATGTATCCTTCAGCTGAAAGTAAGGATATGGCTCAGTGCCTGTAGCTCAGCAGCTAGGGTGCCAGCCACATAGACCGGGGCTGGTGGGTTCGAACCTGGCTGGAAACAACAATGTCAACTACAGCAAAAAGCAAAATAAATAGCTGGGTGTTGTGGCAGGAGTTTGTAGTCCTAGCTACTTGGGAGGCTTGAGAAATTGCTTGAGCCCAAGAGTTTGAGGTTGCGATGAGCTGTAACACCACAGCACTCTACCAAGGGTGACATAGTGAGATTCCATCAAAAAAAAAGAAAGAAAGAAAGAAAGAAAGAAAGAAAGAAAGAAAGAAAGAAAGAAAGAAAGAAAGAAAGAATCTTCTCCTGCCTCTGTTGTCCCCTTCCTTTATCCCCCTCAGGATGAAGAGTGCTAAGAGATCCCCTTGCAGCAGTTATTCCATGGAGTTTCCACATACCCTGCTAACACGTTTGCAAATGGACATTTCAACTTTCCTCACAGTATCCAATTTAAGTGTGCCATGTGTTTTCTACCAAGATCCTGTCTGATATAGTCCCTGTTCTTAGAGAGTTTATGTCCTAAGAACTCATCACAGTGGAGATCACTAATGCTAAGTGGCTGGAAGCAAGAGTTCTTTGCTCTTACTTACTGGCCCATCAATTCCACAGCACGTGTTGACTTTATTTATTAACCACCTTCCACAAGGGGCCATCAGAAATTTCTGTGTGTTTATAAAACAACAGACAGAATTAATAAGTGGTGTAGTTAAGCATGTTTACTTTTGATTGGGGGGGTTTTAATGATCAAATCTCCTGAGGAGCTCTCAAAAAATACCCATGCTTCAGCCAAGCCTAAGCCAATGGAACGGAGCCTGAGAGGGTGGAGGGCAGACATCTGCATATGCCAAAGCAACCAGGTGTTTCTCACACGAATCTAGCCTTAAACTAGTGGCTTTACGTTCTCCTGGAGGGTCCACAGCAGAGACTACAAGTATGGGATAAATGGCTCCATGGTCAGGTGCATTCTCACACTGAAATCTCTCCAGACTCATCCCACTACCCACCTCCAAACTCCTTTGTTGCCTCGGGCTCTGCTTCCTCTGGTTCTGTATTTGGAGGCATCTTTTAGTAGCCCCAATGGACTTGGCCACCAAAACATAAACTAATTGTCACAAGACTTGCCCAGCATTTCCCCTGATTATACTCAATAGTGACTTTTCAGTTTCAGTCTTGCCCCCCAAAGATAAGGAACACACTGCCATGGCCCCCTCAGAGCTCACAGTCCACAGCATACCCTGCCAGCTGTGCCCTGGAGCCTCCACTTCCCAGGGACTGGGGACTGGGCAGATGGAGTATACACTGCACCACTTTAATAAAATATTATTTTCGGCTCGGCGCCTATAGCTCAACCGGCTAAGGCGCCAGCCACGTACACCTAAGGTGGCAGGTTCGAATCCCCACCCCGGACCCCCCAAACATAGATAGGAGCAGGACGGGATAGCCGGGCGTTGTGGCGGGCGCCTGTGGTCCCAGCTACTTGGGAGGCGGAGGCAGGAGACTCGCTTGAGCCCAGGAGTTGGAGGTTGCTGTGAGCTGTAATGCCACGGCACTCTACCCAGGGAGACAGCTTGAGGCTCTGTCTCAAAAAAAAAAAAAAAAAAATAAAATAAAATAAAATATTATTTTCAGGAACAGGTTTTATTAAAGGTACATTTTTAGCATCCCGTAGAATATGAAGAACATTCAAAAAGTCCTCATAATCACTGTCATCCAGGTATATTGAAATTATCTCTCTTTAAACAAATCTAGGGATCTTGATAATGAACTCATCCAAATCTCTGAGTGCACATGGATTTGTGCCACAGCCATCCCTAACCCTGGGAGCTAACACATGTGATAATTGTTTGTAAAATAGAATCTTCTACATATGCATGTGACTGTTATGACTGTTCCTCTGATTATAACTTCAGACCAACAATTTTAAAATGCTACAGACAAACATGTTTAAGATCGACTAAAGTGAACAAAAATAAATGCATTTCAACCACTTAAAGATACTAGTGCTGAGAATGGAATGATATCCAGTAATTATACCAAAGCTAATAGAAACTATATAGAGCAGGACACTATGAAGCTGCATAGGCTTAAGTCTGAATATTCAAGTTATGTTAAAACTAAATATATGAACCACATTTTCTGGTAAAAGGGTTAAATGAACAGGAAAGGGGAGTGGTTAGCGAGAAAGGAATGGTAGGAGTTGCATGTTGGAAATAATAACCACATTTCCACTTCTTTGACTAATACCAAGATGATATAGCTATTGTTGATTCTCCAAGTGGCAGATCCAGTCTCATTAACTTCTAGTCAGCACGACAGCCAAAGTGTCTCTCCTACTGTTGACTCTACTATGTCATTGTGGATTTGCAGGCAAACTGTCTCCAGCCAAAATACAGAAAGAGGACTGTTCTCTCTTGCATAACCTTAATGTCAGTTCATTGCAAATGACGCCTGATGTGTTCCAAGGTACTAATTTGATGTGATTAGAACACATGGTCATTTCTAGGTACTGATATCTCAAGGGTTTTCCTGCATTCATTCAGTAAACATTGCTTGAGTAGGTAGGAAGATCTAAGCTCCATGCTGGATATTGGTGCTATGGAAAGCTCCAAGGCATTGACATCACTACTCTAATACTCATGGGCTAATTTAGAGAAACAGACATGGTTTTAAAATTCACAATATCTGATAAGTGCTATGGCAGATGTACAAACACAAGAAATGACCAGGTTTGGCCTGCCTAACCTTCCTTCTCAACATTTCTTGCTTCCAGCCTAAATTGACGATTCCAACATTCAGAACAGAACCTTGCTTCCACCCCAATCTTGCTGAGCTCTCTCAATTCCCAAGGCCCTGTTAAGATTCTGACTCTTCTTACGTCCTCAGAGATCTGTGGCAATGTGATGGATTGAGTCTGACAGATCTCGGTTTAACTTTTATTTATGGCCACTCACTACTTTTATAGCCTTGGCCCAAAAGACAAAACCTCCCTGAGTCTCTATGCCGTCAGGTAACTAGAAACACTTAGGGTGTGGTTAAAATAAGAGAACTATGTATAAGGTGTGTCACACAGAGCCTAGTAAATGCAATGGACTTCCAGGGAAGGAAAGGCTTTACTGTTACTGTTACTGTTGCTGTTCTCAAACCTCTCAAATCTTGCAGCACCCCTGGGTTCATGCTCTGGACTCTGCTTCAACATCTTTGACTTGTCCTTTTGTGGTTCTGAAATAATAAATATTTAAAAGTGAAAGTCTAAGTGGATACTCCCCTCTCTAGGAGGTGAGTTTTAATTCTTGACACCCCCACACTGTGGGCTGAACTTAGTGACTCGCTTCTGAAGAACATAGATAGGAGCAGGACGGGAAATAGTGACTTGACAGCAGGGAAATTTGACAAACATCACCTTAGCCAGATGATCACGGTGGACATCACAGGGTAATGTTGATGTCTCGCACCTTGACTCGATGTGATGGGGAGGGTGTTTCACATCTGTGTCATTCTTTCCTAAGACCTATGGCCTTAATCTAACCATGATAGAAAGTTCAGTCTAACAAAAATTGAAGGAAGTTCTACAAAATTTCTGGCCAAATTTCCTCAAAATTGTCATAGTGACAGAAAACACAGCAAGAGACCAGCGGAGCAGAAGGAGCTACAGCAACCAAGAAATGGAGTGCCCTGTGTTGGATGGATCCCAGAAGAGAAAAAATTACTAGGAAAAAAGCCTGGAGTTCAGATGACAGTAGTTTACCAATGTTGACAAATACCACGTGATAATATCAAAAAATCGCTAAATCTGAATGAGAGGTATGTGCAACTCTCAGTATTATCTTTGCAACTTTTCTGTGAATTTACAATGATTTCAAAGTAACATTTTGAAAGTACATTTCAAGTAACATTTTAAGAGTGCAGAGAATTAGGTTACCCTGATTGCATTTGTTAGGTAAGTCCCTCTTATAACTGTGTCCCATCCCCAATAGGTGGGCCATACACCAAACCCTCCATCCCTTCCTTTCTCCCTTCTCCTCACGCCTTTCTTCCCTGCCCACATCTTGAATTGATTTTGAGTTTTTCTCATATGTATTAGACAATCTACTGGCTTCATATTAGAATGTACATTGGATTCTTGCTTCTCCATTCTTTTGATGCTTTACTAAGAACATGGTTACTCTTTAAAAAATAAAAACTGTGATCTTTCCATCACAGTTGAAAACTTCTCTTTAGTAGGACTTTAGCATTGTGCCTGCGGACTGGCCGGTCAGTGTCACTCACACAAGGCAAGGACATTTCTGCCACTTTTCTACTTCATTGAAACACAGTTATAAACAACTTTATTTTTGAAAGGCTAATTTTTTTTTGTTAGTGTTTCTATCAGTCGACATTTTGTTTCTTTGAGTTAAATTTAGTTAATAGTTTTTAAACTTCTAATGAGTGAGTCTATTATTGGGAAAAGGCATTCAAAATGTGATCTGATTGCTCGTAGCTTCCTAGTCTGCATGTGGGTGTTACTTCTTCATGAGCAGAAACTCTTTGCAGATATTCAACAATCGCATCAAGTGATTGGTTAGCATCCTTATCCCTGTTTCAATGAGGAAACTAGTGGGGAAAGTCTGAGTCATTTGTCCAGACCTCAGATGACAAAATCAATATGTTTTCTTAAAGATTTATGCCCCAATCCCAATTTCTCTTATATCCTATCATGAAATTACCAGTATATGAGAATTTTAATGAGCCAAGTAAAAATAGACATTTCCAGGATCCTATAAGAGTGAATTGTCACACATTTGTGAATTGTCTCAAGTTTGTTCTTTAGGTTCCAACTTTTAGTAAAATAAAAAAAAATGAGATATGAAAAATAAAGTTAAGGCTCGGCACCCATGGCACAGTTGTTAGGGCGCCAACCACATACGCCAAGGCTGGCAAGTTCAAACCTGGCCTGGGCCAACTAAAACAACAATGACAATGGCAACAAAAAATAGCTGGGTGTTGTGCTGGGCACCTGTAGTCCCAGCCACTTGGGAGGCTGAGGCAAGAGAATTGCTTAAGCCCAGGAGTTGGAGGTTACTGTGAGCTGTGACACCACAGCACTCTACTGAGAGTGACATGGTGAGACTCTATCTTAAAATAAATAAAAAAGTAAAGTTAAGGTGCACAAGAAAGTCTTCATTATGATTTGTTTATATGTTTATTTGTCAGAGTATGAGATCCCTGAGGGCAGGAAACACATCTCATGGGTCTTTGTGTTTCAGGACTTAGAAGAGTTGCCTACTCACACCATGCTTAATACATGAAGGAATATTTATTATTATCTGGAGCCTGAACGTTTTTTGAGTTTTTCTTTCGTATTTCTGTGTCAAGTGAGCCCTCCAAGAATGAAAGGTAGAGACACAGTCACAAGAACAAGAGGCTCGTGAGGTAGGGCGAGCCTGGGAAAAGATAAAAGGAGGAAGAGAAGAAGCAGGTGGTCAGGGAGGGCCCACATAGATCTGACTAGTCTCAGCTAACACGATGGGCAGCTCGAGAATAAAGATGACCTGGCGAAGGAGCCCGGTGTCTCTGCTCCTTCCATTGGGCAGAAATGGTTAGGCCCTAATGTGCCAGAAGAGTGTGGCCTCACTCAAATGTCATGGTCAAGCCCAAGAGTTGATCCCTTCACCTGAAGGGTGTCATTTGACTTCAGTCTTCACAACTGATCAGCAAGGTCTTTCTTGAAGAGTTATCTGAGCGGTGCATCTCAATAGTGGCCACCAATTCTCCAAAGCTTGCTTTAATGCCGTCTTGTCACTACTGATCACTGAGGTTGTACGTGAGTGCACATATTACACTTCATGATTATTGGAAATTCTGACTTAAAAGCAATCTCAGTTACTCTACATTTTAAGAAGCTGAAGATAGTTAAAATGTCTCCAAGAAAAGATTATGACAATAAAATATCACTATTTTGCAGGCATAGATATAAAATGAACTAAGTTTTCATAACAAACTAATGATCTGAGATATAAATTAGTAATTACAAGAGGATGCATTATGCAAAATTACAGTTTATCATGTTCTAATCAAATAAGGGAGAAGGGCAAGATGTTTCTGTAATGGGAAAAAGTAATATGTTTTGTGTGTAAAGTCAGATAAAGCTGGATTTGAATTCTAGACCAGTCACTAAAAAGTGGTAAGTCTCAAGCAAATTACTTAGCATATTTGGGTCCCAGTTTCCTCACCTGTATGATAGAGATAATAGTTACCTTGAAGATTATGCTTAGTGTGGGATAACCTATGTGACATGTTTAATGAGCATGTCATTCATAATGACCTCTGGTTGTTTCTGATTGCCCTGAAGCTATTCTCTACCTAACAATGTTCAAAAAAAAAAAGACATCACTGTCAAGCTCTGAACTGCAAAATAGAGTGTTGTTTGCTTATGCCTGCAGGGAGATAATAGCTTTGAAAACCAGACTGATTCAAGAAAGGGAAAGGGATTTCTCATCATTCATTCACACAGATGCTTGCCTGCCTTCCTTCCTTCCTTCCTTCCTTCCTTCCTTCCTTCCTTCCTTCCCTCCTTTCTTCTTTCCTTCTCTATTACTAAGAACTGGAATGTGAAGCAGTGATATGATAATAGAGGAAATCACAGAGAGAGAATAAAGGATGAGACTTAAAGGAAGCCACATCCTACAAGGAAAAGGAAAATCTCTGGGATTGCAGACAGTAGCTTGAAAGTATCTTGAATGTGCTCCGCACCTGGGGCTCAAGCGACTAAGGTGCCAGCCACTTTTGAACCTAAGGTGGCAGGTTCAAAGCCCAGGCCCGCCAAACAACAATGACGGCTGCAACCAAAAAATAGCTGGGCGTTGTGGCCGGCGCCTGTGGTCCCAGCTACTTGGGAGGCTGAAACAGTAGACTCGCTTGAGCCCAGAAGTTGGAGGTTGCTGTGAGCTGTGATGCCATAGCACTCTACCCAGGGGGACAGCTTGAGGCTCTGTC
>NW_003852399.1:2724864-2852244 GCF_000181295.1 Otolemur garnettii
AAAAAAAAAAAGAAAGAAAGAAAGAAAGAAAGAAAGAAAGAAAGTATCTTGAGTGAATGAGAAGTCATTGAACAGGGAGCCACACAGCCCACCCCTGCTGGACTGGATACCAGAGCCACAGGAATCTAAAGAAATAACCTGGGGAAGATGAGGTCTCTCTATGGTATGTCCTCCAAGGTTTGGTGTGAACCTTCCGGGATCCTTCACCTTGTTTACACCTTTCTAAATGGTTCCTCTGTTAGACTCCCCTTAAATCACGCTAATTTTCCTGTGCCATCTGGTTGCTGCTGGGAACAATGATTTTATAGATGTTAATATTATAATATCAGAAAATCATACTTTTGTAGGAAGATTATGAAAACTAGCTGCTTTTACTAGACCAGTAGAAGACAAAGAGTTTAGAATTCTTTTGGCAAATGGAAATGCACAGCAGAATGCCCAGTTTCTTGAAGCCTGAGTTCTGACAAATATAACTGAAATTTTAACTTAAAAAGAAAGGATTTTTAAAATTGTTTTATTGATGCATAATACTTATAATACGTTTTGCACATATGGAGTACATGTGACACTTTGATAAGTGTGTGCAATGTGTAATGATCAAATCAGGGTATTTATGATATCCATCACTTCTAACATTTATCATTTTGTTGTGTTGAGAACATTTCAAATCTTCTCCTCTAGCTTTTATGAGATATATAATAAGTTGTTTCTAACTATTACCATCTTCTGTGCTATCAAACTCTAGAACTTACTCCTCCTATATAACTGTATGGCTGTACCTATTAACCAACTTCCTTTCATCCCCGCCTACATACACCATTCCCAGCTTCTAATAACTCTCACTTTTCTCCCTACCCCTAGGAAATGAAATCTTTAAGCTCCTTCATATGAGTGACAAGATGTGGTTTTGTCTTTCTGTGCCTGGATTACTTCCCTTCACAACCTCTAGTTTCATCTATGTTGATGTAAATGACAAGAACTCATTTTTCTCATGGTCAGATAGTATTTTATTGTGTATATATTCCACATTTTCTTTAGCACACACATATACATACACATACACATAGAAGTTGCATTTTCCAGGTGGAAGTTTTAAAATATCAACAATAATTCTGTAAAACCACTGAACAGTTTATTCTTCTGTTCCCTTCCCAAGTAATTCAGTGAGGAGGTGATCCGGAGGAGCTGAGGGAGGCAGCGGTCTGTGGGTCAGTGTGGAGGTGATTTGGGGGAGCTGAGGGAGACAGCGGTCTGTGGGTCAGTGTGGAGGTGATTCAGGGGGGCTGAGGAAGGCAGCGGTCTGTGGGTCAGTGTGGAGGTGATCTGGAGGGACTGCGGTAGGCAGCGGTCTGTGGGTCAGTGTGGAGGTGATTAGCAGGGACTGAGGTAGGCAGCGGTCTGTGGGTCAGTGTGGAGGTGATTAGCAGGGGTTGAGGGAGGCAGCGGTCTGTTGGTGGGAGTGACAGAGGGCTGAGCCCCACACAGCAGTTGGAGGCTTAGTAGGGTCTACCTGGTGAGGATCCCGCCCAGAGGGTTACAGTCCAAGCAGGGTGTGGGAAGGCACCCTGTGTGTATGTGTGTATGTGGGAAGCAGCCTCCTATGCGATGTAAGAGTCTGAGTGGCCTCCAGAAAGCATTTGTGTGGAAGTGTCAATTAGAGTATCAAAAAATAATAAGAGCAATGGAATGTGATCTACTGAGTAAAATAAGAATCCAGCTATTTATACTGATATAAACACATCGAAGCAAAAATTGAAAAGTTGATGAATAATGGCTTATTAGCATAACTCCACACATAGTAGTTCCTACAACATACTCAGCCACAAAGGGAAAAGAATAATTTTACAGAAGAAGCATGTTGAAATCCACTTAAGTGATCAAAGTTAACATCACCAGGAATGGGACAGGAGGAAATCATGTGCAACCAGAAAAAGTGCAATGAGGAGAACACAGCGTTACCTCAATGATATTCCTAACAAAGGTGTATACCATGAATCTAATAATTAAAAAAATAATAATAACAGCAGAAGGTCTACAAAATAACTGGCCTGTAATCTTCCAAAATTATCAAGGTCATGACCGTCAAAGGAACACTGAGGAATTGCTTCAGATGGAAAAACCTGAAGAGACACAATTGCTAAATACAACACAAAAATGCATCCTTTTGCTATAAAGGACATTATCAGAACACTTGGAGAAATTTAATGGGGTCTGAAGATTAAATGATAGTAATGTATCAAAGTTAACTTCTGATCTCAATAGCTGTTTTGTGATTACACAGGAGGGCGTTCTTGTTTATAGAAAATAAATACTGAATTATTTGGGGTTGATGGGACATCGTCATGTTAGTAAATTACTTTCAAATAGTTCAGGGAGAATCAAAGGAAATTCTTCATGCTGAATTTTTAACTCTTATTTAAGTCGGATACTGTTTTACAATCACTCTGAAAAGAAATATTGAATTAGTGAATCCAACACTAAGTCTCCTATCAGTCATATTAAATTTGAAAACATTGTGCATGTGAGTGTTCTCTCGTTTTCTAGCTCTCAAACAAAGAGAGCTAAAACTCAACCCTATTCCTAGCAAGATAATCTGGGCCAAATAATTTATAGGGTAACAGTTGGCATCTTGACAATCCCAGTGAGATTTCTTTCTTTCTCTCTCTTTTTTTCTTTTTAAGCTAACTGATTCCACTTAGATATGAAACTTTAAATATTCCGCTCTGACCTTTTTGCCTGGGAGGAGAGTTTAATTACCTGCCCAGTTTACATAAATTATGTCCCCTGTTTGTCTAAAATTGAATCCTGGGCAGAGATCAATATGGCCTCAGAAAAGCCAGAGCAAATGAGTTCTCTCAAATGCCATCAAAGGTCATCGAAACCTTTCCTGCTTGGATGGGGACACATTCTGCTCGACAACCTGGAGCATGTCATGGGCCTGCTGCCTGCTGCCTTGGGTACCAACCAGAAGAGCATGATTGATCACCGGTTAGAGGGCATTGGATACAAACTCCCTCAGGAGTCAGCTCTGGGAAATTAATTGAATACCATGATGAGTCTGATTTATCATTCTCCAAAAAGGAAGGGAGGAATGGCACAGAACACACCCAGAGCTTGATGCATGAAGCCTTGTGGAGGTAACTGCAATTTACACACAGGGTTCTCATGGTCACAGACGATGCTTGTGCTATTCAGTTGGAGTTTAAATTATCCAGGGGAACAATTGTATCTGTGTGTCTTTCCTTCCTTTGAGGGAAGAGATACCTGGTACCTGGTAAAGGCTAACTATGTCTAGTTCTATTTAAATAACCACATTATACAATATTTCACGGTAGAGGTATAAATAAATTGCAATAATATTTCAGGCAGAGATAGGATTTGTTTTCATTGGGGAGATTTGGAGGAAGATTCACAGAGGGCATAATCACATTTGATTGGTAGCTGGGATAAGGTGTATGTTTGCAACAAATACTGGGCAATGAAGGCAAAGAAGAATACCAAGAGTAGTTACATTCTTTAAATGTGAAGACTACCCTTACTGCAGTATGACAGGAGCAGCAGGAAACAGCATGGAAGGAGAGGACAGCTCGTGAGTGCTGAAGCCAAGAGAACACACACCTTTAATGTGAAGCCAGAGGGAGAGGAGACAGCTGAGAAGAGAAACACACAAATCAAACTGGAGCGTTCCATCAGCCTAAAGAGGAAGGTGCTATTTCATTAGGAAAAAAATAATAAACAAGGTCAAGTTAGGGTGGGGATCAAGAAGAGTAAAACTGAGAACCCGCCACTAATGATGTGATTGTGACCTTTGCAGAACAGTTCCTGGCTCGAAAATGATGAGCCACATCACATCTTAAGGCAGTGGTTCTCAACCTGTGGGTCATGACCCATAGGAACTGTATTAAAGGGCCACGGCATTAGAAAGGTTGAGAAGCACTGTCTTAAGGAAAAAGAAAAGCCCTTATAGGGAGCATCAAGGCAGCAGGTGTGGCTTGATTCTTCTTATAGTTTGGTGAGGAATGAAGATAGGATGGAGATAAAGAGAGCAGTGAAAGAAGAAAGGGTTGAGAAAGGGAAGGGGATCGATTGATGCCTTGATAGACAGAAGGGTTGACCCTGACATAGAAGGAGGGATTGGTGCAATAAGAAAAGCAGGTGATAATTGTTATATTAAGTTATAGTGAAGGTGAGAGGAGGTAGAATTGAGAGTACAGGTATAAGAATTTCTCTTCTGGAAGAAGAAGGAGAGAAAAGGTAAGAAATGTTAAAAGAGATGTGATGGTGGGTGTGCAAGGGAGGGAATGAAAGACGCAAAGTTAAATGGCTTTGAGATTTTGTTACTATGTAGAGCTGAGATACATACGCAGGAAGTAAAGGGTGTTTCAGTAAGGAGAAGGGATTTGAGGAACATGGAATTACTTGTGAATAACAGCTTTAGAGAGAGTCTCAAACAAATGCAGAAAGCTTCTGTGTGGATGGAATAAAACAACCATCTTAGTAGGACAGGTTGCCCCACTGTAAAACACTGGAACACATAAAACTCAAGAACCCAAAGGCTCCAAAATAAGGATGTTTCTTCCTGATGGAGAAGAACCAGGATAGGTAGTGGCTGTTTGGCACTAGTGAGTGTTTTTGGCACTCACTTAAAAACAGCTCTGTTCCAAGTGTGCTCTGCCACTATCCCAGGGGAAAAGACTTTAGAAGAACGTGTGTGGGAAGTTGCAGACATGGAGAGTGGTACACATCATTTCTGTTCAGATTCCATTAGCTAGAACTCAGTTTTATGGCCTACCCTGATATGGGAGGTAGGAATTTCTGTGAGAAAATTTATTCCAGGAAATCAGGACTAGTGTTAATATGCCAGGTATATTAAGGCATAGAACTCTCTTTCTCAGAGACAGAACAATGACAGATAGTATTAAATTATTCAGGATAAGAACCTTCAACGTCTGAAGAACGTCAAAGGCTACGTGATGGTTGGAGCTCTCCTTGGTTCTGAGCACTGGCGCTGTCTGGACCATTCCCATGAGGTTCCCACAGAAAAGGTAAAGAGCCCCATGGTCGCTGGGCCTGGAGACCTATGTGGAAAGCAGTTTTGCTGCTCATCTGTGACATTCCCTTGGAAACTCTAAAGTTCATTCATTTGATGAGACTGACTGAATCAAGGAGTTAGAAGAGATTTAGACCGAAAGATAAACTGGAATATAGTCCAGATAGTGTTACTAATTCTCCGATGGTATAGCCAAGTCCCTTATTTTCTCTGAGCTTCATTTTCTCTCTTTAAAATGCTAACATTAGGCTAAGTGGCTCATGCCTATAATCTTAGCACTCTGGGAGGCCAAGACAGGCAGATTGTTTGAGACCAGGAGTTCAGGACCAGCTTAAACGAGAGTGAGACCCTGTCTCTACTAAAAATAAAGAGATTAGCCAGACATTTTGGTGGGCACCTGTAGTCCCAGCTACTTGGGAGGCTGAAGTAGGAGGATCTTTTGAGCCCAGGTTTAGGGTTGCTGTGGCACTTAAGAGCCATGGCACTCTACCCAGGGTGGCAGAGTGAGACTCTATCTCAAAAAAAAAAAAAGGCTAGTATTTGGCTCAGTGGACATTTTAATCTTTCTTAGATCAAAAATAAAAGTTTAGTAAGGCCTTTTTGAGATGATATTTTCTTGCTTCTTCTCATAAAACAAAAGCCCCCCAAAATGAGTGTCAGAGGTAAAGCAAGATATTCCTAACAGTGGTGTTTGGAGTGCAGGTTATCATGCAGCCTGGAAGGCAATTTGGTGTAGGTTTCAAAAGTCTTAATCATTTCATGCTGAAGGAAATATGACAAATCTAGGTGTTTCCAGAGAATTATATATAATAAAAAAATTAAAACTATAAAGTGTCCAAATTCAATAGGAATGTTGAATACAGTGAATATATACAGTTGTTAAAAAATAGGATTTCTATAATTTAGTTAAAATAATGGATATTTAGGTGTCATTAAAATGTTTGGCTAATTACTGAAGATAATAGAAATATGTTTGTAGCTTCTGTCTCTAAAAATGTCAAGTCCTCCCAACACCCAACATTCACTTGTATATCCCCTTAGTCCTATCAACACCTGAAATCTATGTATTCCATTTATCTTGTGTCTTGTTAAGATACTTTAACTCTCTTTAAACTGGGAGGTACACCCCATGAAGACTATAACATTTTTTGTCTTTCTTATGCCCTGTTCAACCACTGCTTCCTAGAAAAAGTACTTGGTAGATACTGGGCATTCCATAAATATTAGCTGAATGAATAAATTTAACATTAATAAAAAGTCAAATAAAATTATATGCATAGGATGACTATTCTAAATTTATAAAGCTAAATAGATGTGTATTATGAGTCTGATGTCTTTTAAATATTTCTTGAAAAATTGATTTCATCTTGAAACATGAAAGCATAAAAGATGTATATATAAAAAATGTATTTTTGAAAGCTTAAGTAGTTTTATTTGATTTTAACTTCTATATGACTATCAGTGATACTCAGTCCTCTGTGTGTGTGTAATAATGCTATGTCAGTCATTCCTGATTCCTTCCTTCTATTGTGTAGCAATCTTGCATCTTCCCACATTTCTTTGTCTGCACTGCTTCCTCTATAGTCTAAGTTTACACCATCATCTCTCACTTGAACATCCACAAAGCCTTTAAACAAGCCTCCTTTCCATCACCCTGCCCTTGGGTCATTCTCTCTGGCTCCTTCTCAACCTCCAGCTCTCTCTGTCCAACATCATTCCCTTGAGAGACCTCTGAGGCCCCCCATCCACTCCATGTGAGTCACTTTGCTTGAGCTGTCTCCCCGTATCGATGTTAAAAAGTGTATCCTTGTTGGAAACTATCTTATCCACCAACCTGTGAATTTATTGTGTACCTGTCTCCTTCCCTAAAAACATACTTGTCTGTATTCTCTGTATTCCCAAGACCTAGCATCGTGTTACAGACATGGAGTCACTTAACAACTACTTGTCCATGAATGATGATTCTAACCTTGGTTCAAACCTGCTCCCAAATGTGATATTCCTTCTTTTCCCTTCTTAGTCCTTCCTGTTTCTGCCTCTCACTAGCTTACTTTGTTTTTGCTCTTTGATTGTAGAATCTTCCAAAAGATTCTGAAGCAAGGTTTGGGCTTCAATGATAAAGAGGTGGGTAACAATATGAGCAAAGAATATTTCAGGTTGAAAAGGGACGGAGAACAGGAGAGCATTTGATTTTGTGCATTAAAATCTATTGTAAAGTCTACAGCGATCATATTAATCACAGCTTTTTCTTTATGAAGGCAGACATCCAAAGCAAAAAAAAAAAAGGAGAGGATATGTTGTACAGTTTATGGTGTACAAGAACTCAAGAATAAACTAGCTCTCGGCATTGATGGATCCAGGTGCTCAAAAACTGTTTATCAGAAATGTGTTTCCATAATCTTTCATACGTACATGTCTGTTTTTTCTGTGTTCTCATTTTTTCAAGAAAACTCTTCTAAAATATAAATGACCACCAACAATTTCAGCTTAAATCTCAATGTCTTAGAAATATTATAAGCAAATATATATATAACTTTTTCTTTCCCAATAGCTACAGACAAATTCTTGAAGGCTATACTGGCCAGATATATTAGTTAATTATTGCTTCATACAAAATTACTCTAAAGGTCATAAATTAAGGCAATAATTCATCATTGCTCATGGGTTTGCAGCTGGGTTAGTGGTTCTGTTAGTCTCAACTGGGCTCATCCATTCCCCTGCAGTCAGCTACATGATAGTTGAAGGCTCTGCTGATCTTGTCTGGGTTCTTGGAATGTTTGGGCAATGGCAGACTGGCTGTTATATGGTGGCTTTAGCTAGAGTCATTGAGGTCCCCTCCATGTGTCTCTCATCCTTTAATGGCATGGCTAAGACTTTTCTTGTGGCAGAGGCCTGGTTCTGAGAGAGAAGATAGAAGTCTAAAAGATAGCTTGAGGTCTGGACTTGGCACATTACTTCCCCTTCATTCCATTGGACAAAGTAAGTCACAAATCCAGATCTTATTTAAAGGATCAGGAAGAACTTAGTGCAAAAATCTACAAAGTCACACTGCAAAGGTCATGGATACAGGGCAGGTGGAAAATTTGGATCAATTTTACAATCAATCTCATCCTGGACCTGGGTCAAAGGTCCATTATTAAATCAGAAATAAGTGTAGACAGAAATCTTATAAGTAAAGGTTTCTAAAAGGAAAGGAAAGCACTATTCCCATATAAAAGGATAAAGAGAAAGCAAAATCAGAAATAGAAATTTTCCACTACAAGGAAGTATAAGCAGGGGGCCAGTTCACTATAGTTATTCAAAGTATAAATTCTGATTCAGACTACTGATATTGGAATCATAACACTGCCAGTTACTAAAAGTGTGAATCACATTGCTTAACTTCCCCAGTCCTCATTTTCTCCTTTGTAATAAATAAAAATATTTTTGAGTGTTAAGTGAGGTAGTGTAAGTCAACTGCTTAGAAGACAACTAGGCACATAGTAAATGTCCAATAGCTATTTTGTATTATTCTTTGGCAATTGGTAAGGTTTTAAAAACTTACAGAGAAAAGAGTACATTTCCAGAACATTATTTAAAGAAAACAAGCTTGGTGTTCTTTATAATAATAACTTGAGGATTCTCTTTCATCTCTATAATACTTGCCTAACCGAATTCAGTTTCTAGTATCATATTAGAGCCCCAGGTTAAAATATTCTTACATAAAGAAGTTAAGATAAATATCAGTCTTAAGAAAAGAAACAAAGCTATAAATATAGGCCAATGGGAAGGGTACAAACCTGTGTCAGCACAGTTCCAGGATAGAGCTGGAGTCCATCATCAATTATTAAACAAGGTCAATATGTGTAGCACCGAGAGAAGCATCTTAGCATATATTATTTATGCAGATGGTTGTAATAGGTGCTCCATGCTTGAATAGAAAGTTTCAAAGCAGAATACTACTATATTAACAGGAAAACAAGTTTGCCAAGAAATATCATCTCTCTCTCATCTCACTATTTTAATTCTTAAGGAGGTAATCTTTGCTGTTATTGTGTCTGTAATTACTGTGGTGCTCTATGGTTGAGATTATGAAATATATTATCAGGAAGATGGTAGAAGATTCCAAGTAAAAGAAATATTGATTCTGGCCTTCAAGAAGCCTGCAACTGGTCTAGGTAAATAGAATTTCAAGTCTGAGGCAGGAAGGTCTATAGTAATAAATGCCATTGTCACATGGGATTGAGACAGATGTTCAGGAGTGAAGTTCAAAAGGTAGGTGACCAGTGTGAGGTGCCAGACATGACAGGTGTAACACAGTGTTTTGTGTTTCCCCTGAAATGTGAAAGTTAACTGGATGGGTGGAGAGGGGGGACCAGAGGAGTCTGAGAAGGAATTGTAGAGATCAAACACCTGAATTTGAAGAGGTAAGAGACTTATTGGAGGATTTTCAGTTGAGTTAGGAGAAGCAGAAAGAGCTGAATGTTCAAGCTGTGACTCTCATCTCTGAGGAAATGAGATGCCAAACTGAGTTCATTAAACTTGATCTTATAAGCAATATGGAGCTGGTGTAAATCAAAGTCAATCTTCTACCCACTCAGTGAATAGTAATAACATGTTGTTAAATGCCTACTGTGTGCCATCTTGAACTAGAAGCAACGGGGATATAAAGATGGACAGACTGCAGACCTCCTTCTAAATAACTGTGGGGGAGGCTAAGGCACACACACACATTCATGCACACACGTGCACACACCGCTACTACTTATTGTAAAGTGGTAATTGCGTTAAGAAAGTTGTAAATGGCCATTTAGAGATTTGCATATGGCCATTGAGAGGATTTGGAAAACAGGAAGCAATACATATAAGTTAGTACCAAATGTTAAAACTTTCACTGGAGCAAACTGAGTTCACCTCTATGGCTGTTGCAAGTGATTGCTGCCTTCCAGGCTTAACTAGGAAACTTGGTTCTCTGTTCAAGTCTTGTCAAGCCCATCAGACAGGTAAGAGTATGTGCTCTGGGAGTTGTTCTGGCCCCATTCACCTGTCATCAAAAATTCTCCTTAGTATCCTGTTTTACCCTCAGCTCTGACAGCCTAACATGGAAGGCATTCAAGGAAAAGGAAATTTCTACATTTCTGGAGCACTGGCTTTGTGCTAATGGCACAATGAAGCAGAGAGTATCTTTTCCAGTCTCATTCATCAGCGTCTGCGCTCCTCCCTGAGAGAGATAATGGCATGAAGAAGCTGGAGGTTGTCTCCAGCGGATCCCCAGCAGAAAACCACCAGGCACTCATTAGTGCCGGGCAGCTGCTCCCCCACAGCAATGGCAGCTAGCAGGAATTAAGGACTTCTCATGTGCTTGAAGTAAGTTTTCAACATACAACATTTTCTTTTTTTTATTTTTACAGAAACCCTATGAGGTGTGTATCATTATCATTTCTACTTTGCAGATGAGATTAGGTAGAAGTTAAACAATATAGTCCTGGTCACTTATCTAGTAACCTCTGGGAGTTTGGATGCAAATGAACATGTGTGGAAGTTTAATCTTGGAAGACAGTGCACATTTTAATGAATTATCCCAACAAATAGTCCATAATAAGGTGTCATTTGTCCCAGAACCAGGAGAATATGCCACTTCTAAGGATTATCTTATACTATAGAAAATGCCCAATTAATATTTGTTGAATTGTTAGATTATTTTGTGTTACCTATTCAATATATCCAAACAGGTTTATATCTATTTATCAAAATTCATGGGGCAGCACCTGTGGCTCAGTGGGCAGGGCACCAGCCCCATATACTACTGAAGGTGGCGGGTCCAAACCCAGCCCCAGCCAAACTGCAACAAAAAAACAGCTGGGCATTGTGATGGGCGCCTGTAGTCCCAGCTACTTGGGAGGTTGAGGCTAGAGAATCGCCTAAGCCCAGTGATGCCACAGCACTCTACCAAGGGCAACAAAGTGAGACTCTGTCTCTATTAAAAAAAAAAAAAAAAAAGTCATGCACCAATATGCAAATATGTCATGAATAAATTCTACTAAGGTATATAGGTAATCATCTGTTTATTCTACTTCCTGTTAGGTGATAAGCTCCATAAGAATCCAACTAGGCTGTGCCTAGTTATTGCTGCTTCACAGCTGCTAGTAAACTGCTGGGCAATAGGCACTCATGGCATATTGGTTGAATTACGACAAAATGTACATCTGTACTTATCAAGGAACATGCACATAAATATTTTATTTACATTCAAGCATACACATATACGTACATATCACATCATACACAGTGCCATTCTTCTAAATATAGCTAGTCACTTCTCATTGAGATAAGCATGTCTCTAAAATGAATCCTTAGAGTTATCTACATTCAACAGTGAGAAAAATATAAGCCCTAAGATCGGATGACCTATAGTCCAATTATTCCAGAAAAATCTGATACAATTGAAAAACACCTATTTCTGACTTCCTGCCACGTTAGCTTGCTGATGGGTACTGTGAGGCCTTTACTGCTTTGGAGGAATGAATCCCACCCATGAAACAAGCAGAGGGTGATAGAGGACCCTGTAGGATCATGTCATCATGCCTGGGAAGAACAAGCATGGAGATAGTTCCCTGACAACCAGAGAGAGGAGAAAACACACAGCGCTGTTCCTGGATCACTTATAAATGACCAGATGAGGGATTTTGTTTTTTCATCAAAATCAGAAATCAAAGATCAGTATCATTAAAACTGAGTGAAAGTCAAGCACATGTCTCACCCCAGTAATCTTAATGCTCGAGGTGGGATGCTGAGACTGGAAGATTATTTGAGGCAGGAGTTTGAGAATGGCCTGGGAAATAGTGATATCACATCTTTACAGAATACTAAAAAATTATCTGGACATGGTGGCATGCACCTGTATTCCCAAATACTTGGGAGGCTGAGGCAGGAGGATCACTTGAGCTCAGAAGTTGGAGGCTGCAGCCGCTCTGATGACTTCACTGCTCTTTAGTCCTGGGCACTATAGTGACACTCTGTTTCAAAAAAACACTGAGAGAAAAGAAGAGGCGAGGGACAGAATTTAGGCTCCACAGAGTTCAGAACCAACTTCACTGAGCTCCTCGTCTTAGTTCTCCTCCCCCTTTCTGTTGAACTTCATTAATCCTTAGTATGAGTGGAAATTCAGCAAAGCTGAGCGGGGTGTTCTTATTTGTGTTTGTCTACTTAGCTATGTCTATTGATTTCCTCCATGGCAAGGCGGGAGCAGAGGGCCTTTATAAGCCCAACTTAAATCAGCAAGTTCCCCATTTTCATCAGGAATTGTAGCCAAGGTCGCTCTGTATGGAGACAGCCTTTCAGCAGAACCAGCAATTACATTATGCTCAGTAGTTTCATCGAGAAACTCTTCCAAATAATGACAAGAGTAAACTATGCCCATGTTCTTTCTTTGTCCCTTTATTAATAAATTAGAGTACACAGAAACTCAATAAAAGTGACAAGAAAGGCTCACAAGAGTCATTGGTCATCCTTACCTGGGACTACCTGAATCTCACAAGGCAACTTTTCTGTTAAAAGGCCTTTAACCCAAGCGGGTGCCACTGTCTGCTGGACCATGAGTAGATGGAGTGGCTCATTTAACAGGCAGCAGAGCCTCGACATGCACTTTGAGCCTTGTTGCTGCAAAGTTTCAATGGCTTTGCTCTGGTCTAGACTAAGTTCTTTTGTCCCACACTTGCGACTGAGTTCAAGGCCTCGTTGTCTCTGGCCTAGCCTTTGGAGAGAGCCCCAGGGCTTGTTCTCCTGCCCTTTCTCTCTTCCTATTACCAATCCATTTTCCATGGGGACAACCAGTCTATCTTTTTCAAGCACAGACCTGAAAAATTCTCTACCCTTGTAAAAACAGCTGCTGGCTTCCCATTTGACATCTTAGCTCTAACTGCTTTGCTGCTGTTACTGCTGCTGTTGACACTGCTATTAATTTTATTGTCATTATCATCATCACTGTTATTTCTGTATAAGGTCCAAAGTCCTTGGAATACAATTTAAGATCTTCAAAAAGCAATCAACATTTCCAGCTTCAAAATAAATAAGGTAACTTCCCTTTGTTGAAGTACGTCCAAGGTCACGTGCTCACTGCTTTACTATCATTACATTACTTTTTCTCACAACAATCTTATCACACCCGTTTAACAGAAGAGGTACTGAGGCCAAGGAATATGAAGCATCCTGCTGTAGGCCACATAATCAGTGAGCAGCAGTAAGAATTCTAACCTGGCTTGATGTCACTTCCAAGCCCACACTGTCAATCACCATCGCCTGTTCCACATGCCCATCTTACCTAACTTGACTGCTGGTCCCTTTAAAGCCAACCGATCTCATCAGCATGAGTTTGCTTCTTCATGGAATGCTGCTGTGTCATCTTCCAACGCATCACAGCAAATGAACCCTTTCCACTGTGGCTGCGGCAGAGGCTGGTGAGCTCATCCGCAGCGGCTGCAGGTGCTGCCTGCTAACCACTCACATACGCTGCCTTGTCCAGACAGCTTTTCAGGAGCACCTCCCCAGAGATGCGCAGGAGGCGACCACACATACTCCTACACTCTTGTGAAAAATGATTGGCTGATGAGGAGGAACAGTGGCCCAGGTCTCTTGCCTCTTGCCTCTGGGTGAGATGAATTCTTGGTGTAATTTGGAAGCATGTCTCTGCATAGCTGTTCCCACTGCCCTACCCTGCACCCCTCACTACCTGGGTCCTCTTAAGAGTACATTTTAAATGAATCCCCTCTCAGGCTCTGCCTCTGGTGAACAGACCTGATGCAGGCATGTCCTCTGTGATGCCATTCCTGACTTCCCCAGAAAGATTTCCACTATGGCACTTGGGGGATAGTTCTGATATTACTGTAATGAAAGCCCCTTTCTCCTCTAACTGTGCCATTTGAAGCTTTGTACTTCCTTACATCACACTGTGGCAACATTCAGGAGGCACCCCATACTTTTGAGTTTAGTTTAAACCTCTCATCCTGCCTGCTAGACTAGAAGCCTGGAGCCCAGAGACTTTCTGCCACCGCTCAGCCTGTCTGTCCTCCCACCTCCTCCCTGCCAGCCCAGACTCACCTTATCACCTTACATTTAGTTACTGCCTCTTATCAGGGCCTCTGCTTTCTCATCCAGACTCCTAGCTTTCTGTCTCCTCCTGTCCCTATCTGAACTTATCTTTCTTTTTCTCTCCCTTACTTACCAGATTTCACAGGAGAGCAGGACTTATGATTACAAATCATCCCTCTCATCAGAGCCACCCAGATGACCTCCTTGACTGCCTGCAAATGTGTGTCTTTTTTAATTTATTCATGTCAAGCTTTTCAGAGGGAGGCAGAAATGTCCCATTTAATGATATCCATCTCCCCAATCCCATTAATGATCTAATAAAAAAATCACAGAAAAGTTCATGGGAATAGATTAGGTCTGTGATAGAATATTGGCTAAGTGAGATATTACTAAGCAGACAACGTGTGTCTGTGTCAACCGTCAGTAGGGAGGGCTGAGACCAAAGACAGTGCCGGTTGCTTCTCCTTAGTCTGACAGTGGATTCAGTGTCCTTTTTATCTGGTTAGTATTGTCATGATTTTTCTTAAGCTGGATATCTAGAAAAGAATCATTCATTGAGAGGTAGGTGTGTTGAACGCATTGCTTCATTTAATACACCCAACAGCCCCACAGGCTAAGCATTTTATAGACCTTTGTGCTAGGCAAGATACTAAAGTTTGAAGAGGGTGGTTTGTTTTCCCTGGGTTACACAGTAAACAAGTATCAGAGCCAAATGTGAACCTTTGTTGATCTGACTTCAAAGTCTACTCTCTTTTCACTGAACCATATTTTATGAGAACATGCTATAAGTCAGGACAAGATCTGGAGAGAGAAATGATGATTAGGAAATTCTCTTCATTTTAAATAAACTTATGGAGTGAATCGTCTGGGAAAACGCCTGGGAGGTGAGCTGTACTTCTAGTAATTAGAGAAAGGCTGGACTTCTATCTATGTGGCTCGACACTGCACTAGATAGGAGGCCAGACAGGCAGTCAGAAACTGGGGACTATCAGGGACAAAGGACCAGGAGTGATGTTCCACCAGAGCAGAGGAGGAAGAGGGCAGAGGGGGTGATGACTTCTGAACTAGTAAATTTAGTTCAGTGATCAAGAATGAAATAATAAAATTCATCAGTAAAACCCCAGCTGAGCACAGCAAGATGGGGAGTTTCCAGAAGGAAGAAAGGGCTGCAATTTGAGTAAGCAAAATAGTACAACACAGAGTATCCTCATAAGGGAACGGGCACGTATCCAATCACTGGGACTCCTGGGTTTAAGAGGAAGAAAAGAATATGAACCGAGAGCTAGACTAACATACCAATAAGGCGTGAGCTGTAACAGCCTTAGCTGACAAGACAAGCAATGCAGGCCCCTCTCCTGAAGCACCTCAGCCTCATCAGCTTCCTTCCTGCCACAGGACCTTTGTACACGCTGCACTTTTGTGTAAGCTGAATCCACCTACTCATTAGGATACATCTCACGTACCCTTTAGAGCTCAGCTCCAACAGTCCCCCATCAGGGACACTTTCCCTAATTAATCACCGTATAGACACTGCCTACTCTATGCTAAATTAAATTTAGGAAATCTTAGCAGATTTGTTCATTTTTCTTTTTACTTAAATGTGTATCAATAACTGCTCAATTAACTAATTAATTGAACTGTATAGTGGTCTAGTTGGTGGCTGTTTTTCTGGCAAAGCTGAAATCCCTACATGAGAGGGAGGCAGCATCCTTATTCAGTGCTGTAACTCATAGTGATTAAAATATAGGAAGCACTAAGTGTTTCTGGAAGAAAGGAAAGCAGGAAGAAGAGAAAAAAGGTTGATTGACTCCATCAAACTCTATTGTAATAATCTCTTTATAAGTCTTTCCAGTTGGATGTTAAGCCCTAGATACATTTATATCCCTGGGAATCACAGCAGTTGCCACACAGTAATCAATAAATATCTACTGGAAGGAAGGATAAGCATTGAGCTGGAGCTTCATAAAATTTTACTCCTTTCTTCATTCTTGAGAAGAGAACTGGTTTCAAAGCCTAGAGTATGTCCCTACGTGGAGGACACCTGCCCCCAACTTAGGCAGATACGTGGCTGAGCTCATCACTTGACTCCATGCCTTGCTACAGAAGCGCAAAGGGGACCAAATTGACTGGTGTTGGATTCTTTAACTTGGTTTTAACTTGGTCCCTATGATGAGGGCCGGGGTTTTATTTGTTTTCTTATTTGTTGTGAGTTTTTTGTTTTGTTTTTAAGTTTTCAAACTGTTTAGGATAATGCACGGTTCCACTTTGTGTGACTGGTTTCGATATCACCACATCAGATTGCTCATAGCATTTCTAAATGCTGACTTCCAGTTTCTCAGCTTTCTCGTCAGTATCAGTCTACAGACTCCACGATGAGCAGTATGACTCCATCGTGCTACTTTCCATGGCTTGAGATGGCTTTTAATGTTTAATAGGTTTTAGGTTTTTACATGACCTATCTGGAAGAAACATTTTCTATTTTTCCAAGGCACAAGTTGGAAAACTGCCAAGAGATGAATTGTAGTGTTTTTACTCTGACTGCTGGGCCCAAAGGTAAGATTGAGCAGGCAAAAGTAGCCCAGCACAGGAGCAAATCTGTGATTATTTCCCTATAAAATATGTCTTTGCATTAAAGGCATAATATAAATTATTTGTCTGTTCATTACTAGAATATATCAATGATATGAAACAATTTAGAGAAAGATTTATAGAAATATGAACACTTAGATACAGACTGGTAATTTTTCCCTCTACTAAACTTCAATTATCATCGATCACAGCTCAATCCAGCTCTGATTCTTACATTCCCTCATTCATTCTTCATACGAACCAGGCTTTGTGTGGGAAACGGCTTCTACTTCCCTATGCGGAGGGCAAACCCATCTGTCTGTGCCAGCCGAGTCTAGTCCCTTGAGTAATGTTTTAGGTTGTAGAAGTCCTTCTATTTCAGGAGCTTCAATATGTGTCTCAATTTGACAACGCAAGACCCATCAGAGGGAAGGAATCTTTCTAGCAATCCAATTTAGTGCCAATTCTTTTATGAAGTGAAAAAAATTTTTCCCTCCTGCTTGTAATTTTTTACTTACTTCCTGCTCCATGGACAGAATATGATTTCAGTGATAACACTGGGTTATGTAATTGTCTCTTGGATCCAGGAGGGGAAAAAAAAAAAAAAAAAGAAAAACATGAGAATAGCCTGTTCCGATTGAGAAAAAAATTGCCTTGGCAACGAGTTTTATGTCACTGCAATCTTGCGATCATTCCCCCCTTTACTGAACAATGTCTCATTATCACTCAGCGTGCTCTTCCTGAAACCAAGATCCCAGCAGGTTTTACAACCTGTTTTGATTCTCTAGAACTAATCGATGTTCTCATAGTGGGGATAATCTTTTATTTTTAATTTCTCCCAAACATTTAAAATGCATTTCAGCAAAATGGAGGATGCACAGCTTTTATGCTGTGTCACTTGTTCCTTTCACACTGGTTGCTCATTCGGTTTTGTGGAGTCCCAAGGCAGGAAACTGCTATAGGTTAGAACAAGAACTCTGAGCAAAACAAAATAATAGGACTTGGAGCCAGAGGCTAAAGAAGGAGAGCTGGGTCAGCGTCTGAGCCTATGTTACCCAACCAGATTTAGTGGAGAGAGTGGAGGGATGTAAGGGAAATTGGCTTGATGAATATTTTATGAAGACTCTGAAAAAATTCTTTATCTCACTCACTTCCACCACAGCTACCCTACAAGTTCCTTTTTGTTTCTGGTTCGATCACCAATCCCCCTTTGTTGTTCATATACCTGCACAGGTTTGTAAAGCATGAGAAAGTTGCTTTCTGTTGTTTGCAAAACATTTTGCAATTTCAAGGTGCAGACTGAGCACCAGGGTATTCCTCACTTTTAATTTGAGAAAGATTCAGGATCTGTAAAATTATTGAAACTCTAACATGTTATATAATCTATTAGTTTTCCATTTAAAAATGATGCCTTGATCAAACTTTCCCACTAGAGATCTCATATTATTTATCAGAGGAGAATGGCATGGACACCAAATGGGAGGTGTCTGATGTGCAAACCATGTATAAAATACTGTGCAAGGTTGCTGTGAAATGCCATCATATCGAATGGTCACTATGATCCTGGGAGCAGTTATTACAACCTCCATTTTATGGTGGAAAAATGAGATGTAAGAGAGACTAAGTAGCTTGCTCACACAATAATGTCGTCGGCGTGCTCTCAGAGCTCAGGGCTGGAGACCCAGGCTTCACTCCTGAGGGAACTCATCCACTTCAGGGATTTGCATTCCATCTATACCTGGTTCACTGTAAAACACACCCCCTCCCTGAGCTTTTCCTTTGAGCTTCAGACTCAAATTTACAGCTAATGATGTAGCTTTTCCATTAGAATGTTGTCAAACATATGTCTGCAGCAAAACTACTTATTATTCTGCCATCCACTCAAACCCACTCTCCACAAATCTTCCTCTTCTCATCCACCAACACCACAACCACCACCCTTGCTCAGGTCATTCCCGAGAATCATTCTCACTCCCTTCCTTGTGTTCCTCCAGTCTCATGTGTACAGGTCCTATTTATCTACCTGGAAAATAGGTTCCCAGCATGATGGTATCTCCATCTCACCATCTCTTCTGCTAGAAACCCTGATTCAAGCAACAGCTTTCTAGCTTTTCTCCTTTCTTCCACTCTTGTCCTATCACTGGCTGTTGTTCATAGTGTAGACAGAGTGATCTTTCTAAATTGTGAATCAGATCATGTCATCCTTCTACTTAAAATATACCAAGGTTTGCTAGTGCCCCCACACAACCTTCCCTCACCCACAAGCCCCAGCTGACAGACCGCCTTTCTGAATCCATCTTCCTCCATTGCCCACCAAGCTCCCTACACACCAGCAACACTAACCTCCTTCTTATATTCAAACATACCTCCTCCCCTCCCACCAAATATTTCACTTTTTGGTAAAATTGATGGGTACCAAAAAGTATCTTATTTGTTTGTGTTTATTGTCAATATGCCTCACTTGAACATAAGTTCCTCGAAGGCAGAGACTTGATCCTTTTTCTTTTGGGTTTAAGAATAGTGAGCAGCACAGGGTAGAAATCCCCTCTCTCTTGGTCGCTTCTCACCCCCGATTGCTTATATGTGCTCTTCCCTTCCCCGGCTCAACACCCTTCATCATCCACTTTCCCTGGTCTTGCCTTCCCCCGTCTCCCCTCCTTCATCATCATCTCTTCATTTTCATCTTACATGCCATTTCTTAGGAAGCCTTCCCTGCTCCTCCACCCTGAAGAATCCCCGTTTATGCTCTTATGACACCCTTTTCATTGAATTTCTCACTAAAATCTGCAACTATGAATGAGTTATGGTTACATGATTGGTACCCGTCTTATGGTCAGAAGCACCATAAGAAAGGAACTGTATCTGAGAAACTCTCAAGCCTCTCAGTGACTCTGGCCTCTGACAAATAATCATGAAAATTAATAGAGAATGAATAAATAAATGAATAAATTAAGGAGACCCAACGAGGCACATTAACGGAGTCATGAGGAGATTGCCTCCCAGTCGCCTTAAAGCCATCTTAAATTGTAGCTGCAACGATCTAAGTGGAGACTGTACGTCAGGCAGGACAGTTTGCAGAAGGATGAATGTCAATTTTCCCACAAGTAGCAGAGATGAAGAATGAAGGGCAAAGGGTTTAAAAAGGTAACCTCTATCGTGACATGTGACACGTGTATGAAGAAAAGAAAAAAGCACAAAGCCAGAAAGAATAATAAAAGGAGAAAGAAAGAAGAGATGGGAAGAAACGTCCCACCAGAGGGGCACAGAAGGAGAGCGGGGCAGGCACTGGTGACAGGAAATGGAGAGAACAGAGAGTGGCCCAGGCCTCTTGGTTCCAAATCCAACCATGGAAGATCATGCCTCATTGGAGCAGTGTGGAGTCTTAAAGGGCTTCGTGGGCCTAAAAATAATCTATTCCCAGTAAGTTAATTGTCACACTGCTTTTTCTAGCAAGATGTCTCAACCACATGGGAACCCCTTGAGCTTTACTGAGTGTGCTGGTTGTTACCGTAGTGTTTCAGAGATGGATGGTGGACTTTATCTTTTTTTCTTTCCTGTAATGGCAGTACGCTCAGCAAAAATATACTCTGTCTCTCCCTCTCTCTCTCTCACACACGCATGCGTGCACGCACACACACGAGGCCTGACAATTAAGTTCACAAACTCATCCCCCAAAAGTGCTACTTACCTCATTGCTGAATATCACTACTGTAGCCACCAGATGGCCAAGGGAAGTACCTTGAAGGTGACCATAGTGACATTCAGCAATGAGGTATGTAGCATTTTTTCAAAGATGAGTTCATGAACTTAATTGTTCAACCATACACAGACACACATATACACACAGGTTTCTTGATTTCCTTTGCAGAGATGTGGCCAGTGATACACAAGGAGAAGCAATTGGACAGAAACTCCAGTGGATATGCTTGGGTGCGATCTGAGTCAGGGAGGCAGTGGGGCCTGTTGCTCCTCCTTATCTCTTCCTGTTTGTTTCTGAAGGGCATGATGCCTGGGTCCCTGCTGATGTAATAGGCATGCAGGAGCCATAAGAACAGAGACTATGTGTGAAGGCAGGCTAAGTGTGATAGGAGCCAGAATCTCTGATATACTGGCAGTCACTTTATTAGCTCTGGACTCGATTTATGTGCATTACAGCAAAAGCCGTATGTTTGACGTCACCATTGTTTGGATTTTTCCTAAATGCAGCCATACCTGATAATCACTGTGGCAAATACAATTTGAGTCCCATCTCATTCTTTATGAAAAATCACTTTCAAGAACAATGAAAGAAGACAGGCAATGGTGTCAAAGAGAGTCATTTGTTGTCTGAGCTTCTGTTTCTTCCTCTGTACGCTATAATAATTACGTAATAATTATTACATAATAATATGCAATAATTTCCAAAAGGTCTTTTTTAAAGAATTATCTCAAAGTATAGAATGTGCTTTGCACAAATTAGTAGCTCAAAAGCTATTCTAATTGCACAAAATTTTATTTCCTAGAAATAACTCAGTATCTATGTATTTATTCAGCCAATATTTTAAACACTTAGCTTGGATGTAGAGCAGACAGGACCCTAACTAGGGTTATTACAACAAATAAAGTTGATTGGTCTAGACTAGAAATTTGGGAGATGCCCTTGGCAATTGTTAGAGAAAGAAAAAGAAAATAGTCAACAGACAATCACTGTATTTTAACAGAATTTCATATTTACAATCTTAGCCTTAACACTGAGGTGTCACCCCCCACCCCCACCCTCCTTCCTGACATCTTTACTTGCTGTTGCTCCTGTTTGTACTTCTGATTCCATTGATTACAGATTTTTTTCAATGTTCTCTTTAACCTCAGGTCTCAAAGCTTTCACATTATTGATGGTTTTTAACTGGTAATTCTTTGTTATGTGTGTGTTGGGCGAGAGGGGTGCCCTATGACTTATAAGAGTTTCAGAAGCATCCCTGGCCACTTCCAGATGCCAACAGTGCCTCCTCCTAAACCATGACAATAGCATATGTGTCATTGCCATAATATTCCCTGGGGGGTGTGTCTGTGTGCTAGCTTATTTTCATTGAGAATCACCATAGAGAGAAGCTGTCCAAACATAGGGGAAATTTGCACTGGCGTTGTGTGCTTAATACTATGCCTAAACTTCACTGAGATAGCTCTGGCTTATGGATCACTTAATCCAGATCACCCAGTTCTTCCTTTACACCCTCTACAAGATGGGCTCATTGTTTTTGCTACAAAGGCCATATTAGACCACTATCTTTGAACATGAGCTCAAATCCCTGCACAATTTGGCCAATCTCACTTTGTCATCTGTCCCTCTTACTCTCCATGGCTCCCAAGCAAAGGCCACTTTCAGCTCCTGAACAGTGCCAAGCCTCTCTGCCTCCCCAGAACTTCACCTGCTCTGCCTCGATGATCTAAGTTTTTCACTCCCATTCACTCCCCAGTCTACTTTTGGACTCTCTGTGCAAGATCTCCAAGCACTCTGTTCCATTCCAAAGCACTTCTTATCATTAGACTTACTGCCTTGCAGAAAGTTTGCTTTAAGTCTAGTTACCCTGCTCAACTTTGAACCTTGTTGTGAGCAAGGACTATGTCTGATCTGGCCAGTGCATTGTGTCCAGCAAGTTGCCAAAGATAGCCTGCAACAGGTACTCTATCGATGTTACATCCTTGAAAAAAAGAAAATTTTATGAAAGAGAAAATGTTTAAGTAAAATTTTACATTTTTATGAGAGATTAAATAACTATACTTATTACCCTGTGTCTTTTTAAAGAATCCTTATGTGTCAAAGAGAGCTCTGAGCATCTAGAAAGCTGACAATTGATTCAGCTCATTTTTGTACTCTGAATTGAATTGATGAGAACAGAACAGAGATGGGAACACATCCATCAGTCCCAGGAACATCACAATTTGTGCAGGTTTTGGAAACCTCTGGGAATAAGCTGAACCTAAAATTCACAGTATGGTCATTTCAAACATTCCTTATTTTGGTTCTCTCTCTATTGATAAAAAGACCTTCCTCTTCAGGGGCCACTGTTTAGTACTTGATGTTTTCCAAGAGTTCTGCAATGTTCAGTTAGTTAATAAGATCGAGGAAAATCCTGCCAAGGAATCCACTGTGACGTTTGGGTTTCAAACCACAGATCACAAAGTGGGGGACTGAGTCTCTTTCCAGATAAAAAGGTATTTTGTTGGAGTTTGATTAGTTTAGATTGCCTGGAGAATATTAACTCAGTTGCCAACATTAAAAAATCAGTATACTTCACATGAAATCCTAGATTTCTGGCTTTTGGTGCAACATCGGAAGCTTTAACAATACTGGAACTACCTTCCATCAGTCTAACCTCTGTCTGGTTTAATGTCTGACTGCTGCCGTGTAACCCAGCTGCTGTACCAGCTCTCCCTTCCCAGGCTTTGCATCTGCTTCTGTTACCACCTGGCCTTTACAGGCTTATAGCTTTACAACCTTCATTCTTATCCCACTGAGGAATACATGTTGCTAATATTTACCTCTGATATTAAAAAACATGTCAATTCTAATTTACATTGGAGATAGCATATTTTAAACCTCAGATATAGAAATTCCTTACCTTCAATGAGTAATTTGGCCCAATGTTTTAATATTTAGAACAGTGCTCTCCAGTGTGGTAGCCACTAGCCATATTAGGCTATTTAAATATAAATTAATAAAAGTAAATTAAAATTAAGTAAAATTTAAAATGCAATTTCTTAGCCACAGTAACCACATTGAAAGTGAGTGGCCACATTCGCCCCAGGCCACCGTTCTGAAGAGCTCAGATAGAAAACATCTCCCTCACTGTAGAAAGTTCTATTGGGTTGTGCTGTTCCAGAATAAATTCCAGAATGGAGATAGTAGAAGAAAGAAGAGCAGATGGATTTTTAGAGACTTTACTCACTAATGTGGGTTGAATGTGTCTCGCCCACTAAAAATTATGTGTGGGATTCCTAACCTCAGAATGTGACCTTATTGGGTGAGGGTGTCTTTACAGAGATAATCAAGGTAATGTGTTCTCATTAGAGATAGCCCTAATCCAGCATGTCTGGTGTCCTTATACAAGGGGAACTGGACACAGAGATGTGCAGGAGGAGAAGATGGTAAGAGGAGACACAGGGAAAAGACAGCCCTCTGTCAGAAAGGAGAGTGGTCCAGAGTAGATCTTTCCCTCACAGCCTTCAGCAGGAACCAGTCCTGCTGCCTCCTGACTTTGGACTTTCAGCCTCTAGAACAGTCAGACAATACATTTTTTTGGCTGTTTCACCAAAAATAGTTAAGCCACTCAGTTTGTGGTACTTAAACCAATACAGTTGTGTTTCATTTGCTTGTTGAATAAAACAATGGCTATCAGACTCTTATTCAAATTAAAAATAGCATTAGGCATTTGTTGTTGTTGAGACAGAGTCTCATTATGTTGCCCAGGCTGGCCTCAAACTCTTGGTTGGCCTCAATTGATCCTTCTGCCTTCATCTCCTATACTCTTTGAAGCACAGATGTGAACCACCATACCTGGCCACAGTAGGCATTTTTTTAACATCAAGATAATTTGATCTTTTCTCCAAGAAATTTATGGCCCAATAGGAGTGGGGGAAATGTATTTACATAAATAAAACTAAAGTTATAGTTAATAATTTTTTGTGAAAGACCCTGCTGCTCCTTGAAATTAGCTAGAGGAATTAAAGGGATATCAGTTCTTCCTTCAATGAAGTCTCAAAATCAAGTCCTTAAAAATAAAAGGAGATAATTTATCATACTTTCAGGTAGACAAATCACTTTTCTTCCTAGCTCAGGATCCCACCGTGTTCACAGGCCAGAGGACCCTCATTGTCCTCACATTTTCCTGCATGGTGGATAAGCTAGTGACAGATTTGATGATAATGACCCCACATAGTGCACAATCTGGCCACTAGTGGTTTCCTACCTCCAGTGTTTCTTTTTGGGGGGAACCTCACCACTAAAAATCAAGTAGAGTCTTCACAGATCATTCAGTTAGTGGGATAAGCACCACAGACGCTGGTTATGACCAGTACTAAACCTTCTCAGATTCCAGTGCCTCTCAAAACCTCCTATTTTCAGAAGCAATAGATTGACCTTCACAGGTCCCTCTCCTCCAAGGTTATTTCAGCAAAATCATGGGCTTATTTTGCATTAGCTCACCTACTTCTAAGACCAACACTTTAAAATTAGAAGCCCAATTATCGCCCAGCCATGGTGGCTCACACCTGTATTCTCACCGCTTTGGTAGGCCAAGGCAGGAGGATCCCTTGAGCTCAGGAGTTCAAGATCAAGAGAGATCTCATCTCCACCAAAACATAGAAAAACTAACCAGATGTTGTGATGAGTACCTGTAGTCCCAACTACTAGAGAGGCTGTGGGAGACAGATTGCCTGAACCCAGAACTTTGAGGTTTCTATGAGCTATGGAGCCATAGCACTCTACCAAGGGTGATAAAGTAAGGATCTGTCTCAAAAAAAAGAAAAGAAAAAAGAAAAAGAAAGAAAAAGAAAAAAGAAAGAAGAAAGAAAAAGAAAAGAAAAAGAAAGAAAGAGAAAAGAAAACTTCTTATTTCATTTAGAGAGATGATTTGTTTTTTCATTGGAGTATGGAAGTTCACAGTCTGACAACCATTTACTTTTTTCCCTCAAAACTCCCAGAAATAATCATATATAATAATGTCACTTGCTTAATGAAAGTCCTTGTGTCCTGCTCAGCCTTTCATGGTGGGCAAGGAGCATGTCTTCAGTAGTCTGTGTACATCTCTTTAGCACAAAGCCCATACAGCAGGTGATCAATGCGTGTTAAATGGTTGAAATAATTAATTTTATGAACTCAAAATTTCAATGTGAAAAGTTTTTTTTATTAATAAATTAGTTTTATGGACTACAAAAGGACTTTGCTTTTAAAAGTATGGAAAAATTGCTTCCAAAATGATCTTAAAAGCTCTGTGGCAGGGATTGTGTGTGAGTGGAATCTTTAAAAATGAGGAGATTGTGTATATTTAAAATTAGAAGGAATCAGTAATACAGAAAAGTATAAGCAAAGCCCTGTAGGCAGGAATGCATGAAAGACACTTACAGTACATAAATTTAGAACTCTAAGATGTAGACAAAATAGAGAAAGAACTTTCAGGTTTTTTTTCAATAAATACTGAGGAGGAATTGAAAGATTTTAAGAAAAGGATTGATATGTTCAAAGCTGTTTTTCAAGAAAGTTAACTTATTATTAAGGCTTGAGATCAAAATGGGGAAATTGGAAGCAGAAAAAATGAGTATGAGATAAGGATGTTCTTTTTTTTTTTGAGACAGAGCCTCAAGCTATCCCCCTGGGCAGAGTGCCGTGGCATCACAGCTCACAGCAACCTCCAACTCCTGAGCTCAAGCGAGTCTCCTGCCTCAGCCTCCCAGGTAGCTGGGACCATAGGCACCCACCACAATGCCCGACTATTTTGTGGTTGCAGCCATCATTGTTGTTTTGGCAGGCCCGGGCTGGATTTGAACCCACCACCTTAGGTGTATGTGGCTGACACTTTAGCCACTTGAGCCACAGGTGCCAAGCCGACAAGGATGTTCTTAAGCCTCCGTGTTTATGTGACCCATAGCAAAGATGCTATGGTTATTATGCTGTACAGACATATTCATCTTTCAGACTGGAGAAAGCTATCATAGTATAAGAATGATGTTTTTGTACTTCAGACATTTTGTGTTTGTTTTCCTTCTGTTTAATATTTATAAAAGTCTTTGGAATTTTCCATAATATGTTGATGTACAAGAGTTTTGCTCACTCTTCCAGCAAGAGCAGGTGGGGCCATGTCAAGAAAAAAGAAAAGCATCCTCTTGGTCTAGTGTGGTGGTTCTCAACTCTCAACCTTAACTACACATCACAGTTACTTGGAGATGTTTCTAAAGCCCACAGTGCTGCAGTCCCCACTTTGGAACAGTTAGGGTTTGTAAGATGAGAATCCAGGCATGAGCATTTCCCACATTTTTTCTGGTAATTTCCATAGGAATCAACAGTGAGGATTGCTAATCCAGATTTACCTCCTTACCTGGAAAGTCTCCATCAAGAGACAAACCTTGGAAATCTAGTTTTGCTTAATATAGAACCATGTTGCTTTTTTTCTTATGACTGAAAGTCCATTACCTACATGAGAGAGAAAATGGTAACCTAAATAGTATTAACAGTGATAGGAGTGAGAGAAAATGACATGAGTGCTATCACAGAGGGAGAACCAACCAAAGAGAGTTTGATGCAAAAGATTGTTATTTGTGAGATACAAGAGTTAGAATGAAAGAGAAGAGATGACTCAAAGTTAGCAATGAGCACTAGAGTCTGCTCCTAAATTAGGAGCAGGATGGTGATTGAACAGGTTTTAGAGGAAAAACATGAGCTCAGGATTGAATTGAGAAGTGTCAACAAGACTGTGGGAAAACAGATCCACACAACAGTTAGATCTATATGGGTAAAGCTTTGGAAAGGGGCCATGCTAGGGAACTAGATTTGGAATCAGCGACATGGAGGCTAGTGGAAGGTGAGGCAGGGAATGAGCTCCTACAGGGGAGGCCCTAGGAAGAGAAGAAAGGGAAATCAAAGATGAGACCTACTCATACTCTCATCATGCCAACCACCAAAGATCATCACCTTTCCTTCTCAGTACCCTATTCTCTGTTAAAGTATTTCTCACATTGCATTGTTCTAATGATAGGTCTACATCTCTGTCTTCCAGCTCTATGCTTGTTAAGGACAAGGCTATGAACTATTACTTTCATATTCACCAGTGTAGAACCAATGCATAAGGCAAAGGGGGTCAATATCAATGAACAAGTGTAGAAGTGCATTAATGAAGACTGTGTATCCCCCAAAGATAAGCTATAGGAACACAGCATATCTCCTTGCTAACTGGCCTGTCACTGCTATAGCCCTTATGCTAGTCTAGCAGCCTCCACTCCAGCCTTTGAGAAGTCATTGTAACAAATAACATTAAAATGGAGACTTAATCTAACATTGATTGGACACCTCCTACTCTGCTAGGTAAAATGTATAACCCTAAATTTTAAAGAGTTATGGTTACTTCCCTCAAGGAGCTTAGAGATGTTACCACCCCCATGATGACTTCTGGGACTGCCTGCCTAACCAAGACACTCTCACTATATTACATTAGAATTTTGCAGGAATTAATATAGTATCACTTAACACATTTCTTCTGATCTTCTAAGACATTTCTCTACTTCATAGCAGATGCAATGCTCCTCAAGAAAAATAATTATATCAAGCATCTTTATATCACAATGTCTAATATGTCCATGCTGGAATCTCTTTTGTTCTTCAAAATGTTGCTTATTCTTTTGTTTTAGGGTATTTGTTTATGCTACTTCTTCTACATAAAATGTTAATACTCAATTTCATCTGGCAATGTTGTATTGTTTCTTAAATATTTAGCTTTCCTCCAGGAAGCCTTCCCAGACTCCAGACCTGGGTTAACTGACTCTCTAAAATGATCTTTGGCCCATAATATTTGCCTGTGAGAAACCATATTATGATTACCTGCATGTTTATATAGTATAAAGGTCTTTAAGAAAAAAAATTATATCTTAATTTATATTGTGTCCCTAAAACCTAATGTAATATTGTAAAATAATGAATTCCCAATGAAGACTGAATGAATAAGTAAATAAATGAAAAAGCAAATGATGGTTTCTCCATCCTCTCCATTCTCAGCCCTGTCCGCGTACCCAGGAGCACATCCTGCAATAAGAGCTCATCACAGAGAGTTCTCAGGCTGCCTCTCTTCAGTCTTGCAGCATTCCAAAGTCATGTGCCCTGAAATAAACAATCTGTCTTATTATCCTAGTTCTTACTATTTTTAATTACTAATAGCATGGACTTGAACTTCTATGAATGCCCAAGATATTATAGCCATCCAATGACAGTAGATTCCACTAATAGTTTTCTGCATCATGCCTGCTGCTGAATTTCTGAGTGGCCATAAATATCTATGTGTACTACAAAGATCACTGGACTTAGAGTTGGACATTTGGAATTGATTCTGAGCTCTTCCAGTTATTAGCTGTGGAACCTCAGTGGCTCTATTTTCCCTGTCTATTCTACAGTAAACCCTTTTTAGAAAAGAATTATTGGTGAATTAAGGAGGATAATCTATATGTAAATCCCAAATCAAAGCCTTACAAACACCATATACTCAGTAAATGCTCAATTTTAGGCCTAGATTTTCAAAAGGAAGTCTTATTCTTTGCCGAAACAGAGTTCATAAATCTCTTTGGCTTTCAATGGAAAAGGAACAACTTTCATGCTTAATGTTACTTAGAATGTACTCTGATGCTTCACTTCTTTTCTGATTCCAAATGAAGTCTAGAATTATTTTTTTCTAGATCTGTGAAATGTGCTATTGGCATTTCGATGGGAATTGGACTGATTCTGTAATTATTTGGGGTAGTATATGTATTTTGACGTGTTGATTCTACCTAGCCATGAGCATGGTATGTTTCTCCATCTGTCTGTGTCATCCATAGTTTCTTTCCTTAGTGTTTCATAACTCTCCTTGTAGAGATTGTTCACCTCTTTGGTTAGTACACTCTTAGGTATTTTACTTTTTTTGTAACTATTATAAATAGTATTGAGTCTTTGATTTAATTCTTGGCTTGACTGTTATTGGCATATAGAAATGCTATTGGTTTGTGTATATTGATTTTATATCCAGAGACTTTTCTGAATTTATTTATCAATTCCAGGAGACTCTTAGTGGAGTCTTATTGTTTTGTAGATATACATCATGTCATCATCAATATGCTGGCACAGATGCAGAAGGAAAAGAACTCTTATTCACCTTTGGTGGGACTGCAAATTAGTACAATGCCGATGGAAAACAGTATGGAGATTTTGCAAAGAACTGAAAATTGACCTGTCATTCAATCCAGCAATCCCATTACTGGGTATCTAGCCAAAGAAAAAGAAGTTATTTTACTGAAAAGACATCTGCACTTGAATGTTTATTGCAGCACAATTCAGAGTTGCGAAGACACAGAATCAACCTAGGTGCCCATCAATTTATGGGTGGATTAACAAAATGTGGTGTATATATACCATGGATTACTACTCAGCCATAGAAAGGATGCATTAATGCCTTTCACAACAATTTGAAAAGAACTGGAGACTGTTATCCTAAGTGACGTATCTCAAGAATGGGAAACAAACACCACATGTACTCTGTAATAAATTGAAACTAACCGATGGGTGCAAAAGTATACAGAGAAAAGCAAAGTCATTGGAAATCAAGTGGGGAGGGCAATAAGGTGGAAAAAAAGGAAGGGCAAAAATCCATCTAATGGGTACAATGAACATTATTCGGATGATGGGCACATATATAGAACAGACTCAAGCCATGTCTCAAAAACATTTGAACCACCTTAATATTTTGAAATTAAAAATAAATAAAAATAAAACAAAGCAAAAAAAAATACACTTCTTTGCTGAGATTTTCCCTCCATGGTCCTCCTGTGTGTACCATGATCAAAAGTTACCTCAGCCAAAACAGTTAGGATTTCAGACCGACTACTTGATCCCTTGCTAAGGTTTAAGTGTTATTTGCTTCCATGTTGCTGAAAACTATACTATAGAATAGTCCAGTTTTGAATCACAGTAGAAATGTCTTCCATGAACAACCACCACAAACAAAAGATCTTTTATATGACATTGAAATAAACAAGATTGTCTTGCCTCTGAGTTTAACTAGAAGTAAACAAGAAATATTTGTTTTTTGTTTTTTAATTATTGGGGCATCATTGAGGGGACAAAGAACCAGGTTACACTGCTTGCATTTATTAGGTAAAGTCCCTCTTATAATTGTGTCTCACCCCCAAGTGGTGAGTCACACATTGTGAACCCCCATCCCCTCCCTCCTTCTCCCTCTTCATTCTCCCATTCCCTCACCCGCCACAGTGTATTAGCATCAATTATCCTCATGTCAGAATTGAGTACATTGGATTCTTGCTTCTCCATTCTAAATAAGGGATATTTGTTAGGTGTAACTGGACTGACAGGCTTACTCTGGGAGGTAACAATCTGAAAATGTTTTGGAGGGATGGATGGAAGCGAGAGGCATTCACAGGCAGGTGAGACTGTGAGGAATGATGAAGCCCATGTGCCACGTGAATAATGGATCACTTGGTCACAGAAGGCTAAGGGTGTCAGTTCCACTCCTGTGGTAAAATCGCTGATTGCAACATTTTTTTTCTTTTCTCAAGAATTAAGTTAACAGAGCAGAGATAAATGCAAGCAGGTGTGAGATTTGCTGTTATGTAAAATCTCTTTCTGCAGAGGAGTCTTGTCATTTTATTAGAGAGGATCTTTTTGGAAGGTCATTTTAGATATGCAATAGTTCTCTGGTGACATGAAATCCTGGACGTGTGGGAGATCCACATGCAAAAGGACGAGGTGCGGGATTCGGATAGACTTTGCTACTTACTCGCTGCTTAACCTCAGCACAGATGCTTCTCCCTGCTAAGCTCATGCTTATCATCAGTAAAATGGAGATATGAATGGCTACTGGAAGGGCTGTCATAAGGACTAAGTGGAAACATTTTTTGTTTCCATGGAACATATTTGTTATTTTAGAAGATATTAACCCCTTTATTCAAGTCTATACTTGTGCCAACATGGGAATATAAAATTTAAGAGCGGTGGGGCCACATCCTGGTAGGTGTCCTCATGCCCAGGAGCTGGTATATTCAGCAGGTATTAAACCAGACTCAAGCTTAGCGGTTCCCCCCTGCAAATCGGAGTTAACAATGGCAATTTCCCGGTTCCTTTAAGGTTCAAGTCACCCTAGAAAGAGGAAAGTAAGCGGCTTCCCATGTACTTGTTTTCTCTCTTCCTTTGCCTCCCCCTCTGCCCGGTATGGATTGAGAAAGACCACACAGATCCACATCACCAAGGCTCATCTTCATCTCCTTTGTTTAATATGTTCCTCAATATCTTAGGGTTTCCCAGTTCTTTGGGAGGGTACAGATTCAAGTGTACTTGGTGAATCTGACATTCGTGGTAATGTTCAGCACTAAATGAGACCTTCCAGTTTGCACTGGGGAAGAATATCCAGATGAAATTGCAGAACATTTTAACACCTCGGCATACCTGCAGAAAGGTACATTATCCTCATTTTGCAGATGAATAAAACAAGGTTCAGAATGTTCTAATGACTTCCTCAAGATCATAAAGTTGTTAAACCGTTCTAAAATTTGATATTTATTAACTTATTCATTCATTTAAAACCCTAGGTTTATCCCCCAAGGACACTCTTCCTTACTCAAGTGGGAGAATAGAAATGGTAAGAGCATCTAGGATAAACTTTGTTTGTGGTAAAATGAAGATGAGAGCCACACACCTGCCAGAGGAGCAAGCTGGTGGCTGAACCTGAAGTGCAGACACAGTTGGGAAGTCACTAGATTAAGCTCAGCTTGGATTAGTTTACTTCTGTGGAGGAAAGTGTGTGCTCGGAGGTGTAAACAACTTGAGAAAAAGCTCACCTTTCTTCTAGCCACGGTTTGACCAATATGTTTTCTGTTTTTCTCCCTGCAATGACCAAACACAAACGAAGCCCCACAGACTGGTGACTTATAAATAACAGGAATTTATTTCCCACAGTTCTGGAGTCTGCAAGTCTGAGATAGGTTGCCAGCTGGGTTGGGTTCTGGCGAAGGCCTTCTTGCAAACTGCAGACTGCCAACTCTTTGTATCTTCAAGTGGCAGAGAGGGCTAGCTATGTCTCGGGCCTCTTCTAAGGGCATTGCTCACATTCATGAAGGCTCTAAATAATTACTTCCCAAAGGCCTCACACCACATCATATTGGGATTAGAGTTTTAACACGCGAATTTGGAAGGACACAGATATTTCACAGCAAAGTTTCAAGGGTTACTCCTTAACTGTCATCATCTGCCCAGATTCACAGACCAAATTCTACCTTCAGCGAAATAAGAGACACAAAATGTGCACCTGGAGTCATAAAGAGAAGAGTTCTCTGAAACTTTTTGGTAGATTATGACCATAGAGACAGAAATCCTTCAGCAATGAGAAAGTCACCTTTCAAGGTGGTTTTCCTATTTTTGCATAAAGCAAACATCTTCAGGCTTCATCTGCCTATAAACTCAATTTTAGGTCTAAATTTTATTAGCTCAATTGCCTCCACTTTCACAAACTTATAACACTATTGCTGCCTTCAAAGGTCCCTCTCCCTTAGCCCTTTGGCTCATGTGAGTCCTCAAGATCAAATTCTATGCTCCCCTAGGCCCTTTCTAATAAGTGTGGGAGGTCAATACTCCCCGAGCTCCTTGCAGACTCACCTCCTGGCTGTGGTTGGCTACATGGCCTTGGAGCTGCTCAGATGATGCCACTGGCTTGCTTTCTTCCTACAGAAAAGGAAGGACGTGCCTGTCCTTCCCATGTTCCTCTTTTCAAAGGGAATCCCTCAGCAGGATTGCTATGACTCTGAGAATGATCCACAAATACCTTCCCCCCCAGCTGTTTCATAGAACTTTATAGTCACTGCATTAGAACCAGCACCAAGACTCACACTCCCTTCTCATGTTTAGGTTAAGCTACTCAATCCATTTTACTGATTTTTCTCCTTAAATGTCAGAGGCTCTTCTCTGGTGTCAGTTATGACTGAATTCTGGCTTCAATTGTTCTACCTGGTTTTCCCCTCTTTTCGTCTCTGTCTGACCAAAGCCCAGTATATTCCCAGAGCAGCAAGAGGCCACTCATCAGACAGAATTATAACTTATTTTCATTTCTAAATAATGTAGAATTCAAAGGTTGCCTACTGTAATGCAAGAAACACTTCAACATTACAGTAATTTATTATTTCACTCGCTGTTTATATCTTCTATAGATCACTCCTACTCGCACATATTCTTACTAATCCTCCACCTCCTAACCTCTAAATATATTAAAATTCAACAAACATTTAGTAAGGGCCAATTTTGTGCCAGTATTTGTATTAGGCTCTTGCACATATATTTTCCTATGGAACTTTCAGAATAACTTTTTGTAGTCATTTAAGTAGTAAAACCTTTCTTGGTGATTCAAATCCAGTAATCTTCAGGGCCACTGTTCTGGCTTCTGCGTAATAGATGTATCCTAATAATTTGTCAAGATAATATTTTGTTTTACATTTTTCTCTTTTTTAGTTACATGGTCATTTCTTTTTCTTTATTTTGTTTTCTTTTCTTTCTTTCTTTTTTTTTTTTTTTGAGACAGAGTCTCACTTTGTCACTCTTAGTGGAGTTCCATGGTGTCATAGCTCACAGCAACCTCAAATTCGTGGGCTCAAGAGATTCTCTTGCCTCAGCCTCCTGAGTAGCTGAGACATAGGCGCCTGCCACATGCCTGGTTACTTTTAGAGATGAGGTCTTGGTCTTGCTCAGGCTGGTCTCAAACTCCTGAGCTAAGGCAATCCACCTACCTCAACCTCCCAGAGTGCTGGGATTACAGGTGTGAGCTACCATGCCCAGCCTACAGGGTTATTTCTTATCAAGACATTGTAAGTTGCCTCAGGATACTTGACACTTCTGTTTGGTCATATATTGGTGCAAAAAGAAATTACTCCAACACATTGTAGCTTAAAACAACCACCATTTTATTCTATCTTCCAATTTTGTTGTCTCAAATGAGCACTTCTACTACTTAACAGGATGTTGACTACAATACTACTCCAGTAGTATTCAGTTGGTGGATGGGCTGCTCTGGAGAGTCCAGGAGATTTTATTTACATGGCTGGTGCTTTGGCAGGGGTGGCTAGAAGGTTAAACTCAGCTGGAACTATGAATTAGTTTATCCACAATTGAATTCTTTAGTATAGTATATCAGGAAATCAGATATGGTAGCTAGAGATCCCAAAGAAGGTGTTCCAAGAGGCAAAAAGTGGTAGCTAATAGTCTCACAAACTGGCGTAAGATCATTTACACCATATTTTCTTGTTCAAAGTAGTTACAGAGCCTGCCTAGGTTCAAGGAGAAATGGCAGGGAACCTACCTCTCAATGGGAGGAGTGCCAAAGAAATTACAACCATCCTTAATGTGTCACAGCTTCTTCCGGATTTTCTAAATATATACTCAGTACACGTAAGTGGAAGGAGATAATAATTATATTTTAATTGCTACCATTTTTTGTGCCTCCAGATGGCCAAGCTTACTCTAAGGCAGATTTTCTCAAACTCAGCACTGCTGACATTTTGGGCTAGATAATTCTCTGCTGGGAGGAGCTTTCCTGTGCATTGTAAGATGTGTAGCAGCATCCCTGGCCTCTAGCTGCGAGATGCCATAATAATCCCTTAGTTACGATGATCAGAAATCATCTCTAATCATTGCCAAATGTCCCCTGGATGAAAAAAATCATCCTTGTTCTATGTCAAACACCAAACACAGGGATGCATTACGGTATCACACATAACCCTCAGAGGGCATAAAGCAGGGACTGTAACTATTCCTTCTTATAAACTGAGACTCAGAGACACACAACACTTTTCTATAGTTACTCAGAAGGAAGAACCCAGATCCATTTGACCACAAAGCCTGGGCTCCTTCTACCCTGCTCTTACTTGCTATTTTCTGCTTCAAACTCTCTGGAATCCAGATGGATATTATGGACTAAATAACAGTTTTCCAAAGTCAGTGGCAAAACATAGTCACACACGTCCAGCTCTACTGTGGAGCCCCCAACTGATTCAGCAGGGGGACCTGGCTGGCTTCTCGAGCTGCTTTAGGCCATCGCTAGCACAGAGAGCATTGATCCACTCAAAATTAGCAAATGCTTCTGTTCCCTTCCCTGCTGTTTGCTTACAGAGGGAATTCAAGCCCAATTTGGAGCTTCGCCTGACTCTGGGCCGCATGCCAGCCCTCAGCGCAGGGCGAGCTAGCACACACGCTCTCACCTGGTGTGCGGTCTATTTTAGGACTCAGCCTCAGCTGGTGCTGCTGCAGGTGCCTTGACAGATGTAGCGTGCCCTGCACTCACCCTGGATTAAAGATGCCACCATTTCTGACACAGACTTGCCCTTGCAGCCTTGCCAGTCCCCTAACTCAGTGTATTCCTCCACCTATCACAAGTGAGTACCCACTAGGGCTCTCGTGCCCCTATCTACCTCCTGCCATCCTTACCTACCCAAATTCCTCCAGAATTTACCATCTCTTTGTGGGAAGAAAAATATATAACTGACCATTAGGAAATGAAGGTTAGAATAGATCTGGGGACATATCGAAAGGAGGGGTCAATTGTGCTTGAGGGGGTGGTTGGCAGGTTGGGGAAGGTTTTGTGGAGGACAAAACCAGATAGAAATTCTTCCAGAAGAACCAGAGTGAAAAAGACACTTCTGGTAGGGAAATGAAGCTCAGCTAGGTAAAAGGACAAAGATGCTCTAAGTGGCCTAGCGTCCTGATGCTACCTAAATCCACTGAGGAGAGGAGAGGTAACTACTATCAAAGAGGACGGACCACGGAGTGAGAATGGGGACCTACATTATTCCTTGTCTCTAAAGAGAAGAGCAGGGCTTTAAGAAAAGGAAGGAAAGGTTAGACTTGTACTTCCAAAGATTACTTATCACCTCCTAACTCCATATTTTGGAGAGGGGCAATGCTGAATGCAAGGGACTGGTGGAAACCAATTTGAAGTCTGTTCAAATAGTTTGTAGTTCATTCATTAGATTATTTTAATTGTGCACCTAACTTTCTGCCAGGTGTACGGCTAGACAGCCAAAATAGAGTGGAGAATAAAAGTGACACAGCTGTCTCCATACATGTAGATCTGAGGTTCTAGAAATGATGATGGATATTGAACAGGAGACACAATCACATAACTAGAATGAAAGGTTCTAGGACAATGGTTCTCAACATTCCTAATGCTGTGGCCCTTCAATACAGTTCCTGTGGATCGTGACCCACAAGTTGAGAACCACTGTTCTAGGAGGAGGAGTGCAGTGACCTCTGGACAAGCATAGCAGAAAAACCCAACATTCTCTTAGGTGGTGGTCAGGAGTAGGGAGCCGTTTTGCTTTTCTGTTACAGAATTTAGTCCCCCAACTATCTGGTGAGTCAGGAAATATTAGGAATTGTATTACAGACACAGAAACAAAGACTTAGGGTAGGGAGCCAAAACTCTTGTTTGAAGCAAAGTAATCCTGTAACCCAGCTTATAAGTGAGTAGCAATGGCAAAGTAAGACAGGGAGATGGATTCCAGATAAAAATCTTTCCCCTGCCTCGTCATGCTGGCCATTAACCTGCAATAAATACTCAGGTTTCATCAGGTTTCATCAGAGTCTAAAGTCTCTCTCTCTCCCTCCCTCCCTTTCTTTCTCTTCAGGCTGAACTGATTTGTTCAACATTGTGGACAGAGCCAGCCTGCAGGGTCACATTGTGGCAAAGATGGAAGCTTGCAGCTCCTTGCATCAGAAAAGCAGAGAGCGCCTCTCTGGCAAACAGCTGCAGACACAATAGAAGTTTGCGTCAAAGGTGACTCAGCTCTGGCTTGTCAGCAATACTCTACCGTCAGCTATTTAAAAAAAGAGGCAAGGCAGCTCAAGGAGACATCAAACCAACTACACAGCAAGCAACTGCCCACAGCGAAAGTTCTGGGCTGAAAACACTGGTTCTTTCTTGGGCGAAATGGCAGAGTATCCTGACAGAGCATAAGCACAGGGCATAAGCTGATGGTCTGCTAGTCCAGGTAGTTCTTTACATCTAACCAAGTGTGGCATTTGTCTCTGTCACCTGGAAAGTAGCCCAGCCCTAGAAGCAGGTGGGTGCCTGGCTGACTTGTTCTGCATGGCCCTGAAACAACTATGTGAAGATGACTTTGAGCTCAAAAGATAATGAAGAAAATGTCTCAAATGCCAAGACATCTTCTGGAGACCCAGGGGCCTGGTAGAAGTGGCACAGGAATGGAGTAAGCCTATGAACTTGAAAGCCAAGCTCAGCCCCTGAGCACCCGTGTGGCCCAGAACATGTCTGCACCTCAGTGCCCAGTGAAATGGAGGAAGGGAGAAGGTGATGGGGTTCATTGCCTTTAGGCCTCTTTTATGAGCCAGGCACTTCACTTAACTCATTACTACCACAGAAGTCTGGAGTGCTTGCCTTGTCCTACAGGGGACCATGCCACTTCCCTCACAAGGTGCTTGGGAGGCTCAAGGAAGTGATAGAGATTAAGAGCTTACTGTGAGCTATGTATTCTTATAATTTTTATTACTGCAAGTATTATCTCTATTATGTAGATTAAAAGCCACATAGCAAGGGCTCTGTCTGTTTCCAAAGTCTCTGTTCTCATCCACATCAAAACATTGCTTCCTTGACTCCTCCCCCTTCCTCACAAGTTGGCCAAAATCCATTAAAAAAGCACATAAGAGGAAAAAATAATTTTGTCAAATGATTCTTAAACAAATAGTTTAATAATAAATAGAATGGCCAAGGAAGTATTAATACATTAAAATAATGTATTAATAATTAAAAATAATTCCATAAATATTATGAAGGTCAATTTATGCACAATTCATTGTGCTGCCATGGGAGATAAAAAAGAAATTAGATATGAATTGTGCCTGCCCAATTTATAGTCCAGTAAATATGTGCAGAAATCACTCTGGTAATAGTGGAGTGACGAATAATAAGAATTCACTAATCAATATTGATGTACATGATATTCCAGACACAGTCATTAGCATCTCATATGCATTATCTCTTCAGCATTTGTAATAACTCTCTGTGATAGAAATTAGCACGCCAGTTCTACAGAGGAAAGATTGGAGTTCAGAAAGGTTATGAGCTGTGGCTCTGTTTGGCCAGAATTATATAATGTAGAAGTAGGGCAGCACCAGAAAGCAAATGTGATCTGTGCACGGCAAATTTACCCCTTCAACCACGGTGCTATACTTCCTCACCCTCCCTAGCCAGACCATCTACCTGCAATTCCAAAACCAAACTAATTTGACTAAATGGCTTTAACAAAAAGCAGAGTTCCACTACTCAGTGATAACAGGCATTGATTCCAAATAAAATCTCAGGAACTCATTTTTGACCTTCCAGTTTACTGTTTTGGTACCGACCCATTCTATCCTACCACCCGTGCTCGCCCTCTGTGATCACGACACCAGTCCAGCTGCCGTGACTCCGCCTCCCCGCTGACACTGCAGTTCACCAGGCTTTCCTCTGAGGCCAGCTCTGGGGCCGCAGCCTCACTCCTGTCTTTCTAAAGACACGTGCACTGCCCTGTCAGTTTAAACAGCCATGATCAAACAGTGAGATAATTTGATTCTTCTTCAAAAGATATGTTTGAATATCATTAATTGAGAATAAAATCATAGAATCGTGACATTTTTGTCCTTTCCCCCCCAAGTTGCTCAATGATACCTAAGTCAAGCACAGATAGGCTTGAAGTCACATAAAGGATATAATTGGGGATGATACTGAGGACAAGAAATTAACTGCAGTCAAATGGATTCTTCCCTTTCAAAGCACAACAAGGAGGCACTATTCAACAGAAACAGGACTCTTTTACTATGACAGCAGCTTGAGGAATATACCTGTTCCCTAAATTCAAGGTGGTGGGGGTTGAGGCTCTCTCAGACATCACCATCCCTCATCTGCCCGCAGCTGCCTTCCAATCCACATCTGCTTTCTTTATCTCATACACTCTGTATTTTAACTGCACAAAATGATCCCTGCAACAACACGCTGAAAAGCTCCATCCCATGTTCTCCATCATCAAACCTTTCAGTGTTCAAGGCTCAGACTGGAACTCACCTTATTGGTGAAGCCTCCTCTGACCATCCCAGAACTTCTCCCTAGTCCCCTGCCTCCCTGTGAGGACGTACTTATCACCATGTAGTTGGTCTGTGCCTTGGAACACCTGTCTCCCCAGCAGTGATAGAGATAGGGCTTTATCTAGACCTTCTTTCTTACCCCATTCACAGGTAAAAAAATAAAACGCTTACTTACATTTCTGTAGGGAAGATAATCGATGAATCAGAAAGCAAGCAAATAAGCAAGTAAAATAATACAGTTTAGAATAACTCCTAGGAAGGAAAATAAATGAGTGGTACAGTAGAGAATAAAGGGAAATGTCAACCAACATAGACGAGTGATCAGGAAAGGGCTTTTGAAGGAAGTAGAATTTGAGCAGAGACCTAAAGAAAAAAGAGGATCTAGGACCACAGTGAATTAGACCAAGAATATTCCAGTTGTAGAACAGGAAAGTGCAAAACTCTTGCTATGGCAAGAGATTGATATGTGCGAGGAGGAGGCCAGTATGATGGGAGGTGGGAACAGGGAGCCCATGAACAGACAAGATAAGCAGGTGGGGCCGTCCTGGCTGGCCACTGTTGGCAACGAGTTTCTAAATGCAAGTGACTCTAAATGCAATAGGGAGATATTGAAAGGCTTTTCATGGGAAAGTGACATTATTTATGTTTTAAAAGGATATTTTGACCTCTATATGGGAAGAAAACTGGACTGAAGAGTTGAGAGGGATAAGAGCAGAAGTGAAGGGTCTGTTGGGGAGCTATTGTCCAATTGCCAACAACAATGTCTGATACCGTGTTGGAAATGATTCCATGAGTGAATAAATGAATGGCTAGGTCATCCTGGGGCTTGCAGAAAAACTGTGGCCAGCTTTTGCTTGCCTGAGCTGGCTCTGATTATGTCTCTTCCTTATCCTTAGCGCCCTAGCACTTGACTTACTCAGAAAAAAAGAAATAGTGAAAAACACATTTTAAAAATTCCTCACCCATCTCAGGCACAGGTAATATTTAATCACATTTGACATCCTTTCTTGCTACTTTTCTTCATTCCTGTGAACTGGAAATAGCCTCCTATTTCTGGAAGAAGAAGGAAGAAGGGAGCCGGAACCAAGTTCTACTCCAACCACACAGAGAAGAGAAGGTGAAGAGAAGAGACAAACTATTTTGATGAGGACTTTTATCCCCTTTCCAGGAAGCTGGCTGTGGGCCACACTTGCAGTCTTGACTTTAAAACCTAAAAAACCTTAGCGTCCCCAGGGGAGCCAAGAGGGGTGGGATTTTGGCACATGAAATTCCAGAGTAGCACAAGTATCCGCTTTTCCTCAGCAATCTCCTGCTTTATTAGCTAAGCCACTCTGTAGCCCAGGACGGGCATATTTCGTGCTGAGTTTAGGATGAAAGTGATTTGGCAGGTTACATTCCCAGGGTGCTCCAGAAAAGAGACAAGGGGCTATTGAACACAAGCCACACTGGATGCTTTCCTAAACCAACAGGAATCAGCTGCTCTACAGTGGGCCTGCTAACACATGGAAAATTCTTCAGGGCAAACAGAGGCTGAGGGAACTAAGAAGGTGCCAAGCATTCCATAAAGATGTGATCCAGCAGAATAGTTTCTCTAAAATTCTCTAACCCCCTATAGGAACCATTAAGGGAACATAGACGTAATTCTCTAATCAACAACATACTTTAAAAACGTAAAAGGAATGAACTAAATGAATTTTCAAGCCACAAGGGAACTAATGACTAAAGAGTTCCATTTGTAATGAGGGAACTGGCATGTGAGTATGCAGAGATACTTCTCAAATTTGCCAAGTGACTAAAGAATAGATGCCCAAGACTCTATTCTGTCCAGCTTCTTTCTGATACCACATCTTGCTGGTTAGGAAACAGGATAAGGTGGCTATTAAGGACTGTTTGGTGGAAAAAGACTCATCATCATGCAGACCTATGACACTCACTAGACTGATGACCTTTTGCATATGTTCTCATAGGAAATTAATAGAATTAAGAGCCCCTACCTTATAGATATAAATGAGATAATAACTATAAAGTCTATGCATTGAAAATGTGGGCCTTTATGTCCACATAACTTTTCTTCCTCCTAAATATCAATAACTATGTTTTCTAGCCCTTTTGCACCTGGTTGGAGCCATATGACTCGACCGGTCCATGGAACATAGGCATAAGTGATGCCCCTACCCCCAGGAATCTCACAGGCACCCCTTTGTGTTCTTTCTCTTTCACAAAGAATGGACATTGAAAATGGTAAGGTTATAAAATACCAAGAATCTGGATACTTCAGTGACCATCTGGAGAAGAATCAACAGACCACCAGCATCTGCACTGAATTCCAAGAGTGAAAATAAAATTTTTTAGGTGAATATATATTTTAAGGGATTACTGTTTGTTGAAGCTACTACTATTTACTCTCATTAATATGATGATGATCACAAATGGCATAATTTTGCTTCTTCAGAATCTGCACCTAATTCCTATAATCAGATGTTTTTTCCACAGTTCTGGAATGTGGACAGCTAATATAAACTCTGATGAGATTATGAAGTGTTTGGGTTTTCAATCATTGAAGAATTCCACCATGTTCTGTATCATATGGCTGTGCATACATACTTATTGCATTTTAATTCTTCAAAATCAGCAGGTGAGGGGAATTCTCATTCTTTTCAACATCCATTTGTTATTACCAAGACCCAGATATTGTTCTGGTCCAATCAAATCCATTCCACATGCTACCCTCACAATAGCCACGTCATGTTGTGAGGTCACTATTATTTCAACCATGCTAATTCCCATCCCAGATCTTCTGGATATAACTTGTCTCTGCTAAGGATATTCTTTTCCCAAATATATGCATGGTTTATACTCTAGCTTTGTTCAAGTTACTGGCATATCGGTCTCAAACCATGTTCCTCTGCTACCCACATGATTTACACATATTTTTTCCATCTCATTTGCACATATTTTGCTGTGTATTCCTAGCACTTTTTGTTCTTTGTGGAATAAGTACTTCTTAAGTGATGCCAGGCTAGGTCTTTGTTCAGGATGGGACAGACCAATGGCAGATCTTTAGTGGCCAAGAAGCCAGCAAAAAGGGAAAGTTTCTTGAACACAGGCATCCATCTAAAGACTTCTGGGTTGTTTTTTCTTTCCTCAGTCTCATAATTCTTGTGAGTTGTATCTGTCCTCTACCCTTCATATCTACTTAATCGATCAATTTCAACATTCTAATGCTTTTGTTTACAAAATTAACAGGCATAAGCCTTTGTTTTTACAAAGTGTAGCGTCCCTTACACTAGCGCGTAATCTTGAATCTATGTATGTCAACCAGCCTCTCTCATTTTTATAGGATCTATCAATTCTGTTCCTTTTCACATCAGTTATAATCCAGCAGAAAGACAGGTTGAAGGCCAAATCAATGTGCAAAGTGATGTTTTCATGTATGTTTTCCACCCAGACCCTGCAATGAACTCTCGAGAGCTGGCTCTCTGGACATGACATTGGTGTTCTACAGATGGGCAGCATTATCAATAATAGCATTGATGTGCATTCAGTTAGCCTCAGATGCAGGAACCATTCATTCTAGCACCGACAAGAGTCACTGAAAATATGACAATGATTGGAAATGACAGAAATCCTCTTGTTTTCATGCAGCTATAGGGAGCCGGGATAAGAGAAGGGAAATAGAAAGGGAAATATGGTGGATCAAGCCAGTCTGACAGCATATTTAATACATACACGGTTGAAAATGTCCAAAAATTCAGGGTATTTTTGAGAATTATTTATAAGTTTATTAAACACCTAGCAAATAAAGGTGTCTAGAGCTAATATATTTTGAGTTTCAATATAATTGTGACTGGATTTCAGCCATAGCATGTTGGTCAAGGCAACATTTAAGTGAAAATATAAATACAATAATTCCCTATAATATACTGAGACACTTCTTGCTTGGGAAGTAGGAAAAATGAAAAAAAATTAAAAAGCCCTAGGATTTTATATTTGTTCAATCATGAGCAAACATTATTTGTGTTTTGAATACTGTTTGCTCAGACTATCCATTATCAATTAAGAATAGACGTATAGAGTAACAGCCAAAAAATATGTCTAAAACTCTAGTTTTAGATTGGTTTCCAAAATAGAGGAACTCCTTCTTACATCAAAAAGGAGTTGATGTAAGCAGTCCTGGAGTGTCACATAGATAAAGAGGATGTCATAAAGTTTCATTGAGGAATTCTGAAGGCAGTCTAAAGGATATACCATACTCCGATGTCCAAAGAGAGCACAAGAAATAATGCATAACCCTCCAAATTACTATTTTGAAAGTAGGAAAGAAAAACATAGAATGTTACACAAGCAACACAGGATGCTGGAACTGTGTAGGAACATAAGTAACAATTAAATATAAAATGAAATATAAGGCAGTGCCCTTGGGAAAACATGAGTAAATACTCTGTCAAATTCTGTTAGGCATTTTCAGGTCATTGTTTAAAGATCTCACCATTCTTCAATATCTACACACTAAAAGGTTAAGGTGACCCTTGCTAAAACTAAGGGCCATTGTCAACTATGGTAGCAAATGATGCTAGCACTGACACCGAAAGCCAATGTCCCTCACAAGTAAGGATACTAAAACCTGGCGATAACTCTACTGAGGGAGTAGAGTTATCAGTACTTGAAGCTTATTAAGAACTGTTACTAAGGATTTCTTGAGGGTGCCTCTAGAAAGAAAAACAGACACTTGTTCCCCACCAAAGTCACCGTTTAGGAGCAAGCCCACCGAATGATGGAGTAGGTTTTGTATAAAATGCAAATTCACATTTTGTAGAAAATGGAAGTTCATTCATCTAAATCATTTCTGTTACAGTCTGTGACAGCTTCTGAAAATTGCCAGGGTAGGTTTTTTATTTGATCTTTCAACATTATTGGAGGTCACATAAACAGGATTATATGAAGTCTTTCAATGTCAATTAGTGTAATTCTAAATCAACCTTCTGTCAACGTACAGATTTTACAGGAGAGAAGAGCTGTTTTCTCCCTCAAATGGATTTCCCTGAATTTTGTTTAATGCTTAAATAAAAAGAGAGGGAGGAGGGAGAAAGAAAAGAGAGCATAAGGAAAGCAGAGAGAAACGAAGGATGAGAAGGAGAGAAGAGAGCGACCTCATTTATTTTAAGGTGTTTAGGGAAATTAATCTATTCCTTATTTTTGTGATAAGAAACAAAAACATGGAGTAATTGAAAGGTTTAAAACAAGTCATTTTCTGTGAAAACTAAATGCCTAAATGGGATTCTAATTTTATTATCTAGAACGTGACTCCTTCTGAACCTAAAATGCAGGAGATTTATTTTTAGCCTGCAGATATGAGTCTGGGCACTTTTTTTTTTTCAGAGAAAAGGAAAACAGACTAAATGTCTTGCCTTGGTAGAACATCATTAAGTGTAATTTGTTTGACTTACATTTGCCTTCAAAATTTCAGAGCACTTCCAGGACAATACTTCCCCTAAGTCTCTGTAAATACAAGCAAGAACTCTCTTCATTTGAAAATCTTTATAAATACTAGATTGAATTTTCATCTTCTCCTTTAGAACTCCACAGGAAACCTTCTAGAGATGAATGAGAAAAGTCTTAGAGCCAAGTAAATTCTCTCAGCAATCTCCAAAATTTCCTTGTTAAAAAAAATGTTATGTTTCAAGCTAATCAATATGAGACAGAGCAATACTTGAAATAAAAATAACCCAATGAGTAGGCACCTTTCCCTCTTGAAATCTGTGATTTACAGAACTGGTCTATTTCAGGCACAACATGTTTTCAACTCCAGAATAGATTCAACCTCTATATCTTGGCCTTCCAGAGTGAATCCACGTTCTTCCTCTTAGCCTTGGGTGATATCTTTGTTTTTCTTCCTAAAACAATGAAAATGGCATTCTCTACCTCAAAGTTGTAATGAGAACTCATTCACATATGTACAGACAATGACTAGCATGGTGACTAACATGCAATCATCACCATCAATGTAATATTTCACTGCTTAAATAGTTTAAAAATTAACCTCATGCCAAAACATTCCTCTTTTAAATCCATTCTGAAAAGTTCAAGCTGGAATGAATTTTCTAGAATGTAAAATTGATCATACCATTCCTATTCTTAAAATCACTTAATGTTTCTCCATTGTCCAAAAAATAATGTCCAGCTGGAAAATATTCTTCTTAGCAAAGTATCCCAAGAATGGAAGAAAAAGTATCCAATGTACTCAGCCTTACTATGAAACTAATTTATAGCTTTCATAGGAAAGCTATAACCCAATTTTAGCCCAGGAATATGGGGAGAAGGGAGGGGAGAAGGTAGGTGGAGGGAGGGTGATTGGTGGGATCACACCTATGATTCATCCTATAAGTGTACATGTGAATCTCTCTAAATGTAGAATATAAATGTCTTAACACATAACTAAGAAAAAGACATGAAGGCTACATTAACCAGTTGGATAAAAGTATTTCAAATTGTATACAGAAACAGTACACTGTACCCCCTGATAATATTAATGTACATTGCTATGATTTAATAAAAAACAATAAAAAAAAAAACAAAGAATAATGTCCATAATACCTCAGGTTGCAGAGAAGCCCTGTGCCTTAGTGACTAGGGCTCTAGCCCTGTATACCGAGGGTGGCAGGTTCAAACCCAGCTCCGGCCAAACTGCAACAAAAAAATAGCCAGGCATTGTGGCAGGCACCTGTGGTCCCAGCTACCTGGGAGGCTGAGGCAAGAGAATTGCCTAAGCCCAAGAGCTGGAGGTTGCTGTGAGTTGTGCTGCCACGACACTCTACCAAGAGCAACAAAATAAGACTCTGTCTCTAAAAAAACAAAAATCAGAATCAAGCTTTGGCCCATCTTCATATCTGTTGGCAATTCTCCCCCCGCCTCCATTTTCTGTTTCTGCTCTGAAATTCCAGCTGTGCCAGACATCTGATAATCCTGAACATATTCTTCCATTTACTTCTGCTCTTCCATCTATATTTCCCCTTCCCTAAAACATTCTTTGTGTTCTTATCCTCATGAGATTGGATCAGAAAATGTCTCTTTCCGGAACCAAGAAACCCCATAAATGCATTAATGTACACAACTATGATTTAATATTTAAAAAAAGAAAGAAAAAAGAAATGCTGACCTCAACAATGCAGAGGAAGGAAAAAGTAACTTGCTCTAATAATGTTCAAAGAGAAGCAGGTGTCATATTTGCTTACCAAAAAGAGGATCCATTGTGAACTCCTCAGTCCTGCTGCTGTGTGCATTCCCATTGTAGCCTATTTACTCTCACTATTAATACAATCATGACCTAAGTACTCTCAAAGTCCCCCCGGCCAGCTTACAATTCATCTTAAAATGCATCTGTAGCAAAGATTAAACCAACACTTTTGAAATATTGGGGAGTGATAAACATATGATTTTGCTGAAGTAGTTAACATGGCTGAAATTTAAGTTGTAAGGTCACTTTTCCTAGTACCCTGCTAAACTGTACTTGTACACATAGGTGATAGAGGACCAACTGCTAAACTAGCTACAGTAAGTGGTGGGGAAAAAAAGGACAGATAGCTGAAATATAGTGGCAATCTCTGTTTGGATGATGGTAGGTTTTAGGATACAAGGGTCTCTATAGAATTCATGAATTCCCACACCCCACCAAGACCCAGCCACCTCTTCTGCTTATGAAGTCCCTGAGGGAAATGGATGTACAAGAAAAAATGGCAAACAGGAAATCAAGTGCTAGTTTGTAATAATGAGATGGGCTTTTCCCTGAGACTCCAATTGTAAGGTTTTTGGTTATCCAGCTGGAGGAAGGGCTTGGACAACATAGAACAGAAAGTCTTAAGGAGCTTTACTTCCCCTTTAAGGTCAGACATCAAGCTTTGGTTATCTGTGTAGCCTCATTTTGAAAATACATTTAAGATATTAATACACTGGAGCATGCATTTGGGGAAAGTGGGGCAAGATTAACACATGGGTTTCCTCCAGTGTAGAATCATTACCTCACTCAGCTTTCTGCTTTATCCTTTATTGAAGGTGGGATGAAGAAAGAGCTGGCTATGTAGGCAACATTATAAGACACAATTATCCTTCCCATGGTATGTGTAGTTTGAACAATATTCCAGAATCTGATTTTTTTCTATACTCTCCAACTTATTTTTAAATATGAGTTCATTCTGTGTCAACACTCTAGCCTTGAAGCTTTGGATCAAGTCAGTTTCAGGCTCGTAATCCAGTTTCTTCCTCTTTCAAGTGATATGGTAGGCCAGTTGCATCTCTACTATTACATGGCCATAAATGCATATTACTCTCCCTAAAGCCTCTATGACACTAGTAGGGTGAAGTAGTACTTTTTCCTAATAGAAAATCAAACTCATTTTGGATGTAAATTGTTTTGATGGTCTTCACACTTTTGTTCCCACATGACTCTTTTATAAGACACTGAATAAAAGAGGGTAGTTGACTCAGCAAACATCTATTTCTATTCCTAGAATGAAAATCTAGAATAAGATACTCTTACTTCACAAAGCTCAGACATAAAAATATTAGGAAATTTGCCCAATTTGATCTCCAGAGAATGCTAATGAGGATCAAAATATAAGAAACAAAGAACAAGTATTTCTTATATGAACATAATGGGATAGCCTTTTTCACTTCTCTTCAAAGAAATCATGTATTAAAAACATCAAGAATAATTTTCTTAAACTGCCATTTCCGTTTTCAGTAAAGCTAGGAGACAGATACAATTCATAAACATGCATAAAAGGCAATTAAAAACTGATTGGTGGAAAGCAAATATGAGGAAGAGATGGGAATAAGTGACAAGAGGATCCAGCAGTGTCAAATTGCAGAAAGGACCTGCAAAGATACACTTCCTAAATGTGAGGTTCATGGCCTAAAGAGCAAAAGTTATCACTTTCCTTTGCATCAAGTAAGAGAATGGAGTGAGCAGACTTGGTCAAGTGGCAGAGAGAGCTCAACTCACAAAGAACCACACAGGCCACTCATTTTTGTAGGGATCATGCTAATAAGAGGCAAAGAGAGAGCCTTGAGGGTACTGCTTTTCAACTGGGGTGCCACAGACACTCATATGCTGTCAGAGGATCTTACGTGTGCCATGAAAAATTTTAAAGATCATTTATTAAATTATTTTTGAAAGACGTTCAATGCACTGTAAGTATAATCTTTTTTAAACTTTTTCTTTTTTGATCCACATAATTTAAATAAGCCACAGAAGTTTAACTATAGGTTCAACTGTGCCATGAGATGAAAATGTTGAGAAACTTTTTTCTAGCATCTTAAGCCTTTGATGCTATTCCTTTATCCATAGAATCTTTTTAATATAATTTATCTTTAAAAAGTCTATTTTATTAATTCATAAAATAGGAATAGGGAAACAATTCAAAGATATTATTAACAAATAAGGAAAAGAGAAACAAAATTTATCATAAGATGAAGATTTCCCATCAAAATAAAATTGTGAACATGTCATGAATCAAAATACACTAAGAAAGAAATTGCTATTATCAAGGAATTCCACAAGCAGAAAGGTCTTAAGATTTGTATTGTTTATTTCCTTAAAAAGATTTTTTAAACCTTTTGATTTTGCTTCCACCTTGAGAATATTGATAATTTATAAGTTTTGTTGCTTTATGTAGTCTTAGATATCTCAAAGACTTCATTCATTCGTTTTTTATTTTGTCTGACTGAATTATTTCAAAAGACCCATTTTCAGGTTCTAAGATTCCTTCTTCTGCTTCGTGTAGTCTGTTTTGAAGCTATCTAATGTGTTTATATTTCTTTCAATGAATTTTTCAGCTCCAGAATTTCTGAATTTTTTTTAAAGATAACTATCTCTTTGGTAAAATTCTCATTCATATCTTGAATTGATTTTCTGATCTGTTTGTATTGGTTTTAATATTTATCTTGCATGTAATTGAGCTACGTTAGAATCAATATATAGAATTATTTATCTTATATTATAAGGAATTATTTTTGATTGGGATCTGTTGCTGGATGTTCGTTGTGGTCCTTTGGTGGAGTTGTATTTTCTTTGCTTTTCATGTTTTCTATGTCCTTCTGTTGATATCTGCACCTCTAATGTAACAATCACTTGTTCCAGTATTTGAAAACTGTTTTCAAAGGATAGGATATTTATGTGAATATGTTGTTGACTGAGAAGAACACTTTGTCTTAGATTTGGGGTGTCTATGGTAGTATGATCTGTATATGATTTTTTAATTAACACACAGGGGCAGTGGTATTTATGATTTTCTTAGTGGCTTAAGGTAAGTTTATTAGTTGAGGCTGTAGTGAAGTTTTGCCGAGGATTTGTGTACCAGCTGAGTCAGTCTTCAGGCTCCAGTAGTGGCAACAGTGGGCTAAGTATACTTGATTTTAGACCCCAGAGCAGCTTATGCTGGTAGTGGTGTCACTATGTTATGGCGGGTGAATTCTTGGGCCTTCAAGTGGATGGCTCAGAAACTAGTACTTGGAGTAGAGGGTAAACAGTGTGGGCAAGATGCTGGGGAGAGTGCTGTGTGCTTGCAACTTGGTCTCATAGCAGCCCATTGCAGGGTGTAGGGAATTGTCCTCAGTGTATATAAGAGAGTTTAGGCTCCCCTGTCCTTTTGTAATTGAGTGGAGGGTGTAGCTGCATCAGCTCAAATTCAGCCAAAGGCCAGGGAGCAGCATAGCTTGAAACTTCCCAAATGGTACCTTAGATTGGTCCCAGATTGGGACCGTTCCAGGCAGGTTGCATAGCAAGAAACTATGGGGAATGCAGTTTGAAACTGAGTCTCACAGCAGATCATTGCAGAGTGGTGGGTATTGTCTTAGATACAGGTCAGAACATGGTGATTTCCTGTCTCTTCCAAGCAATAAGACAGCTGCAGCCACATCACCCTCAACTTGGGCCAAGGGCACAAGGGTACAGCCCATTGTTAAATACTTGAAATGGGACCTTGAGCCAAGCAAGCAACATGAGAAAGAAACTGGAATGTGTGAGGGTACCTGGGCCCCTCTGCCCCTCCTCAGAGTCATGCAATGGCTGCAATAACACCCACAGCTCTCAGAATGACACCGAGTTTAAGCTGCTCTAGGTTCAAATGCCTTAGGGATTCCACATGGGTTCCCTTTAGGAAGCAACATCTCTGTGCAATCTCCAGACAGCTCTCTATGTTAGGCCCAAGACTTGTGTGGTCAGGGGCTTCTCTTTATGATCTTGGAGCCAAAATCTTAAAAGCTTATCTAGGATTATGGAGTTTAGGGAGTTTACTCTTTAGGGAGTTTATGGAGTTTACTGTTTCACAAGTCCAGGAGCTTCTCCCAGCTCTCAGCTTGTCCCCAGCTAGGCAAGTTGTCCTGAACCCTCTCCTTTCACATTTTGGTGCTTCCTGTCATTTCTTCAGGAATTCCTGGCATTCTCTCCTAGGTGATATATTTTGAGATGTGAGAATATGCTTACTATTCTGGTTTTTCCCTGAGGAAGAGGTATATACTAGGTGTGTCACATTGGCTGTCTTGATCCTATCTTCTGTGTGTGATTTTTTTAAGCAGAAGGAAAGAGAACATCTAGAAAGAGGTGCAGCCAAAATAAAAGAAAAGTAACAGATCTCTTTCAACCATTTATGTGTTCAAGCATATTAGGATATATTTATGAAATGCCTGTTATATGCCATGCACCGTTCTAGCTACTGAGTTTGCAATGATTAAAAAAAAAAAAAAAAAGGCATTAAAAGAAAAAAATTTCTGCCCTTATCAACTTTCATTATAGAGAAAGTAGATGAACAGCAAATAAAAACTATATTATATATAGAATTGTAATAATGGAGAATATGTGTAGATAAACAAAGCAGTTAAAATGTTAGAACATGCAAAGGAAAAGAGGAGTTGCAACCTTGGATAGGGTCGTCAGGTAAGAACTCCCAGATAAAGTGATACCTAGGGAGAAATCCAGAACTGAGGGAGGGACACTCACACATATTCCAGACAGAAGGGACAGTAAGCACTAAGAACCCCAAGGCAGTGGAGTTTGGACTTTTTAGGAACTACATGGAGATCAGAATAGCCAGAGTGCAGGAAGCTAGGGTGAGCGGGAAGAACTGCAGAGAGGGAATGGGAGACAGATTAAATATGGCTTTCAGTATCATCTTAGAAACTTTGTCTTTTACTCTGAGTGAGGTGAGATGATGAAGCATTTTAAGCTGAGAAGTGATATGGACTTATTTCCACTTTATTTTGAAACTTATGACTGTGGATACTATGCTAAATTAGCTAAAGCTAACTTGAAGCTAAGGCCAGAAGAGCTAAAGATTCTTTTCATTAGGACGACCACTAGTGAGTGGTTGGGGCTTGCCCTCTTCCCAAAGACTTGTGCAGAGCTACAATATTAGAGGATCTCCTACTCCTGTGTTGTCAGTATATAAGGGAGTGTGGGGCAGAGATTGGCTTTGGGAGGGATAAGGATTATGGAACGTGGATATGCTATCTTTCCTCAAAGCCAAGGGAGGAAGACTTCATAAGTATTGTGTGAAAGACGGGGGCAAAGAGACCACACACAAGATGTTTTCATTCCCTGATTTGTTGTCTACCTTTAGACTTTTAAACATTCCCCTGTGCTGTCAGAAAACCAAATGAAGAGAGGACTGGGGAGAGATGACATGGTGTGGATCTGCTGACAGACATGCACAACACCACTTTGCCTCCAAACTCATCTGGAGAAAGTATGGAACTTGAATCCTAAGCATGCCTGCACGTTCAAAGGTTCACCACTATGATAAAAGAGACTGGAGATTTATGGTGTTGTTGGCATCACTGTAGGGACCTCTAAAGTACCAGGGAGAAGATATGGGAGGTACTTTCTTAGCACCAGCTATATTGCCTGCAGGATGTGTACCAAATCTCGTGAGAGTGACAATGAGTTAAAACAAAGTCTTGGAAAATCAAATAAAAGACAGCAACTACATATAATAAAACAGAAGACATTAGTGCTTTTCCGTCTACCACCCAAACAGTCAAATCTGGAGAACACCACTTTCCCTCTCCACACCAACATGCATGCTATTGGCATAACTTTGTGATTTCCACGGTTTTGTGTTATGCATAGGCAAATATTTATTTAAAAAAAAAACTTATCCTGGATGTAATACACATAATGACTCCAAAAAATAAGGAGGTAAAAGAATTGTTAAAATTTAGAAATCTGTGATTCATTCAATGTGCTTATTTTATACAAAACACAAGTGAGAGAGGGACTATGACCTTCACAAGGTTACATAGCTAGTTAGTGGTATCTCTAAGTACAGAACACAGAGCTCCCTTTGCTCAGTGCATTGCAGGATCTTACAAAGCTGATCAGGGAAAGAGACAGCAGACTAATAATGTGACATGAGGATGTGGGCATATTTATGCTCACAGCTCCTTGTGCCATCTCCAAAAATAAATGGCCACACATACAGAAAACACAGAGCCATGAACCAGAGCACTGGTGCGCTCATTCTATGGTGTTATGACAATAATTTATAATGCTATTGCAATTACAGTAGAATTATAGCACACTCAGCACCTAATAGAGCTGTGTGCATACTCTTGAGAAAGACAGATGTGCTGGCACCTCGAGCTGCAGAAATGAGATTAAATGGCTCCCATCCCTGATTCTGCCATTGATTTTTGTAGCCCTCCCATTAACATGATACTTCACATACCATCCCTCTATCATTCCTCAGAGGTGAAGACATAGTTTTAGAGTATAAATAATTAGACCCTCAAAATCCAAGGTGACAAATCTTCCACGCCTCCAACTGCCATGAATCAAGACACATAAATCAAAGCCTCTTTTGAGGATGTGTTCGTGAGTTGGAAGACATGTTTACAGAATGAACCTGCATTGTGTTTCTTTTTCTTCCTCTTTCGTCCTTTGTGCACACTTGACTTTGGTTGTGTTATCAGTTAGGGGAGAGTAACTATATAAATCAGAACATTATTGTAATAATAGAGAGGGCATGCCTATGCTAGGATAACTAGACCAAACAAGGACAGTCACCGGCAAACAAGGGCACATATTTGCTCTGGTTTGTGGTCATAAACCTCTACATGAGAAATGTTGGTCTATGCTTTGGTTTCTTGTAGGATGCTTTTCTATAAGTTGTTCAACATTGCTACGAAGACAATGTGATAAAAGGTAATAAACTTAATACTTAGAGTGGCTACCTTTTACTGAGTACTCACTTTGTGGTTCTGAATGCGTAGATAATGATTAAGAATATTGGATTGCTTATCAGAATTTGATAGGATGATCAACTGCTTTGTGTCTCAGTCTTTAATAACTATAAAGCACTGGTATAAAGTAAGCACTCAACGAGGTGAGCTGCTATTACTGTATACACAGTCTTTTACGTACATGATACCTCCTAATCTTTTCAAGGTATAATGCAAATAAAACATTAGCCCAGTTTTTCCAATGAGAAAACTGAGGCTTAGCAAAGATATACTCTTATCTCAAGGTTACAAAACTAGCAGAAGCTGGAAAGTTGGTATTCACACTCAAGCTTTGTCTAACCTAGGTTTATATACTTGTTAATTTACTAACTTACCCATTCAATACCATCTAGGTATTTTATGTTTGTGTGTATTATACAAATTCATCTCATTCTAGAAAGATATAATAAAGTAGTCTATTAAAAAAAAAAACTGTACTTTTAAAGGTACATTAAAAAATCAGGAATAAAGGAAATGAGAGTAGAGAAAAATCAGATGAAGCCGGAAATGAAGCCAGTATTGGAAACGTGAGCAAACTTCTACCAAGCACATTCACTGCAGCTGACACCACGTAAGAATTGTGAATTTAGAAGAAAAATAACAAGGTTATTTCTTTTCATAAATTTGGATTCTCATGGAGAAAATAAATATACAAATAATTACAAGGTACTAGGCAAAATGGAAAAGAATATACAAAACCCTGGGGAATCCTGTAAATGGAGAAAATTACATCATGTGCGGGTAATGCTCATCACAATCTGACATTTTCTGAGCTTTGTTTTCTGTTTGCCCTTTCCAGAATACAAGCTTCAAGATATGTGCTGCCTCGTATTTAGCTATTTTTCCTGTGCCTAGAACATTGCCTGCCACATTACAGTTGCTCAATGGATGAGTAAATATGTGACTCAATGAGGCTTAAAAATTGCTCCTCTTTGCACAGCTTATAATTGCAGAAACATCCCAGTTTTTCCTGTTTCCCCCAGACTTTGGAGGTGACTGGCACAGATGGTTACATGGTGCAAACGTTAAAACTAAGCATAAGATTCAAAAACAGTGCATTGAGAATGGGCCAGTGAGTAAACAATCTATAAACAGTAGAGGAGACAAGTAACTAAAGTAAGAGCAGCACTTCTGGATAAACACAGTATAAGAGGAGTGATTCGTATACTTTTACCTGGTATGAGGAAATCAAGGTGTTTGAACACAACTCTCTCTGGCTCCAGGTGTGAACACTTTCCGTCACCCACACTGTAGACATGAAATAGGGCAGGAGACCTGAGAAAATATAGAGGGAAAGAGAAAATTAGACGATTGGGAGCATAAAGTAAGGACAAAGAAAGGTGGGATGTCTGAATATACATACACTTATTGATTCACTTAGAAAAAAGCAGATTTTAGTAACAGAGAAAAATTGCTATGCATTAATCAATGCTTCATTAAAATGCATTGAGACAGTGTGATGATCTTAGCCTTTTGAGAATGTTCGAGTTCTAGCTGTTTTTTTTTACTTTGTTTAATGTAGAAATCTCCCCTTGGGTCTAGGAAGTTGGTTTGAGAGTCAGAATAGACTTACTGATGAAGCTCTAGAAATTCCATATTCTTAAACCTAACAGTTGTAATAAAGCAGAGGCAGTAACTTCCCTTCTTGGGGGTTGTTTCTGTTCCCTTCCTGGGGCTTCAGTTTCTGCTTGATGCCAACTAAAGAATTTGAAATCAGTTATTCTCCAGTTTTATTCTAGCTCTGCCTATATTTCCAGGGATCTAGATATAAACAAGAGAGTTGGTTCTGGTCCCAACTTGGTGTCTTATTTTTAGCTCAACTCTCCTGTGTCTGTCCGTTGTTTCCCACTCTGGCAAGTAGAGATATGATGCTGGATATTTGCATAGAGCTTTGGTGCTTGCAGATCCTGTTTATAAGAGCCCATTTCAGAACAGTGCTATTATGGGCACTTTCTGTCTTCCAGTCCCTTTGCAGATCAAATGAGGTCATGCATATGTAAGTGCTCAGGTGACTACTACTTGCAGCCATATAAAAGAGTCAAATGCTCTCATTACTAATACTATTTTTACATAGACTGACTAGTCTTTTTTTTCAAGAGAGGTTAAAAGCCTTTTCCTAGGAGACAGGTTACTACAGAAGTAGAGTCAGAAAGAATATATCAGTACCTTTTTGTTCAAGTCACTCTAAAATGAATTCTGCAGTTAATTAAAAATAAGATACCATAAAATGAAATAAAATGAAATCAAATAAGATGAAATAATATAAAATAGAAGATGTGATGTCTCTTATGTGGTTGAGAAGACAAAACACGGACCCAGACAATAAGCAACATGGTGTTTAGAGTAAAAGAGAATAAAAGAAAGAATAGGCTGAGGGCCTTGATTTACTCATCTGTAACAAAAGAGGGTAACTTGGAGGGACAGGAAGCAAGTGACCCACTTAAAAGCCTATAATGGCCCCATTCTTGGAAGCCATTTGATCTTAGGAGATGAAGAGTCTGGGATGGGAGTGGAGACCACCTGGACAGCTGTTGTGCTTGTGCGCTGGTGTGAGAGGCATCCTCTTCAGCTGATGTCTGCCCTGTGTGATTTATTTAGAACATAGACTGATTTTTCTGAGATGCCAAAAATCTGTATTATGATGCAAAAATCTCGTGACATGTCAATGCTAGTAATTGAACTTGAGGAAAGTGGAAGGAGGAAGAGGAGCAGGGAAGGAGGAAGAAGGAAAGAAGGAGGAGAAGAGGAAGGAGGAGGAGGAAAAGGAGAAGAAGGAAGAAGTGCTTTGGGTAATTGAAAAATATCAGGCCTCATCTAACTATTTAGTAGTTTCCCATCTTTGGACTGGATGATCTCTGACTCCTCTTTCTGCTCTAACATTCTAAGACTCTGTGAGATTATAGAAACACTATCTGAAAACAGATCAGCCGATCTGACACTGAGTAGCAATAATTATAGCAGTGACATAAACATCTTATACATATGTAACTGATAACCACAAGCAAACCATTTTAGTGCACATCCAGTCTTCTAATTATCACAGCAGCCCTATGTGCTAAGCCACATATTCAGGAAGATGAAATCCAAGAGGGGCTAAAAGACTGGTCTACTTGTAAAAACCCATGGAAGATTAATAGTAAAGCTAGGATTGAAGAATGATGCCTAAGATGTTATGGATGAGCATTTTCCTAACAGGGTGACAAAGACATAATGGGGACCATTTTCCCTGTTGATATCTATGCATCCTCTGGAAAGGAACATTGTGATGACTGCTGGGGTGTGACAGCCACTTCTCACTGATTAGCAGGTAAGTGGGACATGGGCAACAGAAATTCTCTCCTGATATTGCCTACTTGGGGCTTCCAGGTCTTGAGTGGAGGCCTGGGAATGTGGGATAATATCCTGGGGAGCCTAGTGGCATAATGCTGGCTACTATGCTATGCTGGGTATTTTGTAGTTCCTGGATAGTGGGAGGTATAAGGATGCTAAAGGGAGTGGAGAAGACAGGGTGGGGTGGGGGTGTGTGGGAAGCTCAGGCCTGTAGCTACTTACCAAACAGCATGAACATGCTTTAATATTGGAGCCAGCAGCTTGGCGCCTGTGGCTCAAGTGGCTAAGGCACCAGCCACATACACCTAAGGTGGTGGGTTCAAATCCAGGCCAGGCCTGCCAAACAATGACAGCTGCAACCAAAAAATAGCCAGGTGTTGTGGCGGGTGCCTGTGGTCCCAGCTATTTGGGAGGCTGAGGCAAGAGACTCGCTTGAGCCCAGGAGTTGGAGGTTGCTGTGAGCTGTGATGCCGGAGCACTCTACCCAGGCAGACAGCTTGAGACTCTGTCTCAAATATATATATATTGGAGCCAGCAACAAGGCTGTATGTGGGTACCGCCTTGAGTAGAGTCACAAAAAGCTCAAGGAGCTCAGTGTTATAAGAATTTATTAAAGAAATGGCTAAAAATCATGTTTTGTGGAGGTTTTGTTATTGGAAGGAATCTTCTGGAATGACAAGCCCAGGGCTTCTCACAAGGAATCAACAAGGAAGCTAAAGGAGCAGAACTGTGAGTTGCAACTCCTGCAGGGCAGGATGATCACATGACCTTGGTAGGTCTCTCTTGATGTCCCAGAGCCAGGAATGAGCACTGGTATGATCATAAATACAAAACAATCTCACATAAACATACACAGTTTTTATTGCAAAGCAAAAGTACGTCTCCGAGGGAGAGATGGGTCACTCTCTGCAGTGGACAAGATCCTGAAGTCTTAGTACACAGTCTTTTATGTGCTCATTAGTTCATCCCATTTCTCTTTGGATGGGATTGGTCGCCATTTTCTGCCTTTGAGTGATTGACAGGTTAGGGCTACATGACAGGGTGAAGTTATATGTATAATAGTTTCCTTTTAAGAATGCATTTTCCCACACTCCTTCATGAAAAAACCCAAAGGAGGTTAAAATCGTAATGCTAATTAGATGGTAATTAAGTTCACTAGAAGTTAACACATGTTCCAATCAGGGAAAGATCTGTAGTTACAAATATTTGATATTGTAGTTCCTTTTCTATATTCCGATTGATTCTTGCTCTCCACCTTCTACCTGTCTTGCCACTTGTTTGCCCTCTTTCCTACCTAACAACCTGGTTGATCTTGGATAGTCCCAACTTGACCTGGACTTACATTTTAATTTCAAAAATGTCATGGTTTGGATAGTGAGTTATATCATCAAATTAACACTTAGTGTTTTCTGGCCAATGGAAAAACATAAAAGATTAGCCAGGAATGAGAAGAGAGGAAAGATGGTGAAAGCTCAGCTGACATGCTCATTGTTTGGCATGATTAAATGGGCCTGAACAGCTCAAGTTAAAGTAGAAGTGGGCTAAAGGGAAGGAGTCTAGAAAGAAAGCTATTGGACTTATCATTTTGTGAAATTCCCAATCAAGGAGATTTCTGCAGAATTTGAAAGTCAGGGGCAAACCATACTAACAACAATAAGAGTAGCTACCATTTTACTAGTGTCTCCTAAGCTCAGGGCACTTTGCTAAGAATCTGAATTATAATCAGATTCATCCTTACACCAGTCATCTGAACAGAGAAGCCCCAAGTTAAAGACGAGAAACTCTGAGGCTCAAAGATGTTTAGTGACTAAATAAAGACATGTAGCAATGACAAAGTGATAAACGGCATGGGCCCTGCCTCATGTAAGCTCTGAACATTTTTATGAAGAGATTTTCTAAGGGAAAGTTGAGTGTACCAAGAAACTCCTATGGAGCTAGAAGTAGGAAGGCAAGGGTCATCCATTTATTCCCAGGGCAATAAAACTTTCCATTCATCAACATACATTCAGTTCCCACCATGAGTCCAAAAGAAGCAAGATTCTCCATGGAATACCAAGCAAGTATAAAGACGTTGCATTTGAATGAGAAGATTTGATGTCAGAAGCACACTGACATTGTAAAAGTACACAAAGGCTTGAGTCGGAGGCTCTGAGTTTGATATCCCATGGCAAGGGAAGTTTCTTACCTAGTCAGAGCCTTGATTTCCTCAAGTGTGAGCTGGAGCTGATAATCAGATAAGATGATGTAAAATTATCCTGTATTAATATCCCATAAAGAAAAATTCTAAAATAAGCTATCCTCCTTACATGACCCAGTTACAGGAAATTAAGAGATGAAAGTGTAGCAAGGATCCAAGAAAATTGACTTTGAAGAGTACTTAGGGTCTGTTGATGGACTGATGGACTTGTAGTCTCTCAGTGCCTGGCTATGGCATCTACCTCCACGTGTATACTTTCTTTCTCATTTTCTTTTAATTGAGAGACTGCATTTCCTCATTCCCTTTAGCTGTTTCATGGGCCATTGCTCTTTAGGGCTGGAAGTCTTTTCTGTTATTCTGTTTCCTTTTATGGAGCCACGTAATAATGTTTCCATATCTGGTGAGCTCACTCTGCAAAGGGGGCCAGCAAATTGCAAATCTTTGGGTAGTGGGTAGAAGTCACTTGCCTAGATTTAAATCCTCAGTAATATTTTTAATACTTAGTATTAACCAGGTCCATAAATATGTCAAAGGTAATGGCCATCATTTCTGTATGAGCAATGACATCCAATAAATTACGGAATTTGTGGATTGCCTGAAATTCTATACAGAATGTTGAAGACAGAAACAATTAGTCGTTTGGCTGTCTGAGTGCCTACACTCATATGCATATGTGCATTTTAATGGTGTTTTTCTGAGAATTATTTCACATAAACTACAGCTCACATGCACAGGAACACTCCTCTCTGTCCCCTTAGAAACAGTCATATTAGCTGATACCAAGTACTACTTCTCATTGTTTTTGTCTTCATAATGGAACACAAGAAACAGATTTATTGGTTACTGCTATTTTAATTCACCAACAATTTCACTAAGATCATAAATCTTGAGGATCTACATGTCCAGTTCTGCAAAAGTTCTTCTCTACCTCAGTCCCTTTTATTCTTATGCTGAAGGCATCTGTGGGGTAAATGCCAAGAATCTGGAAGAAAAGAAAAGGAAATATTGTGATAAAAGGAGGGCTATGCTACGGTTTTTTTACAAATGGGATAGGGAAGATAAAAATTGTGGCTACACCGTCTTTCATGAACTCTATGCAAATCACTCAGAGCTCCTTATTTTTGTCAATAACAATCACAAATTTAGAGAAATATTCATTCCTTTCCCTGAACTGGACTAAAACTTTTAGCAAGCATTGTTTCATTGTGTTCTCAGTAACATAAGGAAGTTAAGCAATTTGCTCCAACCACGTATCTGGTAATTGAAGACTGGATAGGTACTTCTGTTTACTGCTGTGGTTCTTTATTAGAGACTACCCCTGTCCACAGAGAGAGATCACCTCCTCAGAGATACAGTATGAATTTTGTTTTCCACCAATCTACAAGTTGGATAACCCAATTACTCAAATTTGATTGTTATATATTGTATACCTGTATCAAAATACAACAAGAACCATATAAATACATGTAACCATTAAAGCTTATAGTTTTAATCAAAGCCAATGTATGAGAACAAAACCAGAAAAATACTTCCTTAGATATGACAAAACCATATGTATCCCTGAACACACATAAGTATTTACCTGTCAAGGTATGATGTCCTTAAGTGTTACCTTAAGGAATAATGCATATTTTCTAGATAAAAGCTATCAAGAATTACCTATACAGATTGATTATCCCTTATCCAAAATGCTTAGGACCAGACTTGCTTTGGATTTCAGATATTGAGGGGAGATTTTGGAATATTTGCATTCCAAAAATTTATGCTGGTTCAGCCTCCCTAATTTGAAAATCCTAAATCCAAAATTCTCCAATTAGTATTTTCTTTGAGCATCATGTCAATGTGCAAAAGTTTCAGATTATGGAGCATTTTGTATTTTGGACTTTCAAATCTGGGGTGCTTAATAATCTGATTATTATGATATTTTTCTATTTTCAACTGTGTATATCTAAGTTGATGGATAAATGAAACCTCCAATTTGTTGAGACAAATAAAACCTACCATCTTGGCTTGGCGCCTGTGGCTCAAGCGGCTAAGGTGCCAGCCACATACACCTAAGGTGGTGGGTTCAAATCCAGCCCGGGCCTGCCAAACAACAATGACAGCTACAACCAAAAAATAGCCGGGCGTTGTGGCGGGCGCCTGTAATCCCAGCTACTTGAGAGGTGGAGGCAGGAGACTCACTTGAGCCCAGGAGTTGGAGGTTGCTGTGAGCTGTGATGCCACAGTACTCTACCCAGGGCAACAGCTTGAGGCTCTGTCTCAAAAAAATAATAATAATAAATTTAAAAAACCTACCATCTTTAATTTTCAGAGACTTTTAGAATTATACAATGTGTTATCTTGCAGTCAGATCATCATGTCAACATCAGAGAACTGAAGACCAAGAAGGATAGCTCTGCCTTCAGAGGGCAGACAGCTGGATCTTCACCTGGTTTCTACTCCACTTCATACTATTGAGTCTTTGCTAAGATGGGGCTGCACAATCCTCAGTCCCCCAATATCCAAGTGAGGACCCATGGTCACTTTCATCAGTGGACTCTTAGGGAAAGCCCATAAGTGTCCACTCCAGGCATCTCAGTTGGCTTAGTTGTCTTAGGTTAGGAAGTACCTGTGCTCTCTCTAAGCTTCCTCCCCCAGCATCTTAGCTGAATGTAGAGAGTCTTGATGTCCTGAAGGATGGAGCTGCGATAAGATGGGAAAAATCTGTGTCCCTAAGTCATCAGGAGGAAAAAATCTTCCATCAACAAATAGTAACTATATTGAACTGTTCTGTGAACCAAAAATAAACTTTCTACTAAACCACTGAGACACTGGCGATGCTACTCTTCTCTGGCTAGTGTTCCCTACGTAGCATAGGTCAGATCCAAGAGTGGAGACCAGGTTTCCTGATGGCTGTCCAGTATTTACACCGTTATTCAGGTATGTTTAGAGCAGGGGTCCTCAAACTTTTTAAACAGGGGGCCAGTTCACTGTCCCTCAGACCATTGCAGGCCCTGGGATGAGTCGGCTGCTAAGCAGGACAGGCAGCGGTGGCAAAAAGACCCAGTGGGCAGGATAAATGTCCTAAGCGGGCCACATTTGGCCCATGGGCTGTAGTTTGAGGATGCCTGGTTTACAGCATCTGTACATCCCTGTGTTTCTGGATCCCATCCAGATTCTACTCCTGGACGTATCCTTCACCTCTGTATCCCAAGATCCTAGCACAACACCAGACACACAGTAGATGCTCCATAAACATTCATTGAGTGAAAGGACATTGTTGAGTTTGACTGGAAAATGGGAATCAAAATCTTTTGAAGAGATACTTGAAAAGATACTGGAGCATATGATTTTGTAAGTTCTTAATGCTCTGAAATTTGTAAAATCCCTAGTCCAGTAAATCCTGTACACTAGTCTTCTGCTTTGGTATGTTTTCAGTTTGTCCTTGGCTCTCAGATTATAAAATTCCATTCTTGTGATTTTTTCCTGATATTTATCTATATTTAATGTTGTCCAAACTATCTGGTCCTAGTTTGAAGAGAGGAAAACATTTTTCTTTGGTTTTCTGATGAAAATCAGAGCAGCTAATACTTATTAAGGAGTTGATAAGAAAGGCTAAGAAAATTGTCTGATTAAGTCCAGGCATTCTGCTTAGCAAATTACATGCATCAGCTCATTTTTTTAACTACCCTATTATCCCCAGTTTGTAGGTAAGGAAACATGTTTAGAGAGATTAACCAACTTGTCCAATTCCAAATATTTAATAAATAATAAAGGTGGGATAAGAATAGAGGTCTCTCTGACTTAAGAGCCTGGGTTTCTAATGCTACAGGCTCTGCTACCTAGTTGTAAGTAGCAGAGGTAATCTCTGGCTGACCTAATCAAAAAAGTATTATTAGGGTTGAAGATGAGTATAAGAAAACATACAAACATAGAACTAGAAAGAAGTGGAGATTAAAGCAGTTTCTGGAATTCAAAAACAAACAGCATCTTCTCCAGAGAGGGCTCTAGGGATGGGAACACGTCAAGTGCATGTGTTTCCAGTGTTTGAGTGACTCTGCTTGAGAGATGCATTCTGTGGCAAAAGACTCAGGCTGGCCTTGCTCAAGTCACCTGCCCACCCCTTGTCAAGGGGACGGTGAGACACCATGAAGCTATAGTCCTACCTGCAGCCCTAGGGATGAGGTCGTCCCCAAAGCAAAATAAGGACACTACTTCTAGAAATCAAGGAAATGAACACTGGGAAAACTAGACAAGAGATGTCCTCTACAGCAGGATACAAAACAAACACAAAGCCTATCCCCAGTCTTCGAAAACTACAAAATTGACAAAACGAAGAAGATGTATTTCTACCCACTCCATATACTCAACCAAACCCTAGCTCAAATCAAATCTCTCCTTTGTTGAAGAGGATAGATAGGTTCTGGATTGGATTATAGGCTTAAATCATGTTCTGTCATGAACTAGGTCTTTTTGGGAAATTCATTAAACTTTTGAAAGTCCAGTTGCTCCCTGGAAAGAAAAGGCTAGTACTTAGCTGTACATATGCATAGCTAGCTTATTGAATTACTGTGAGGATTCAATTTAATAATTCGTTAAGTATCTTGTGATACAATAACTAGAACATTAAAACAATTTCCTAAATATTATTTACCACTACTACTGCTATTATGAAACGATGAGGACACAATTTTCACCCCTCCTTGACCACAGAACACTTCTGGGAAAAACTAATAATTTTCAGATGCCATGGTCAAGCATTCAACAATATTCAACAAAATGAGGAAAAAAAAATGAGTAAAAATGGTTTCTTCTAAAGCTGAATATATTCACTTTTGTACATGTTATAATGTCCTTTATATATTTATGGTATTAAGAGGAACAATTAGGAAGAATTAAAAATATATGTTTATATATTTTTTTAATTACCAAATTAAAAAGTTGGCAATGCTTTGCCCATATATTTTATCCATAATTTTACTGTGCCAAGTACCCCAGGAGATGAGAATACTCTGCCTGGGTCACTTCCTCAGCAGCCTGTGCAGATGCTTCTCCATGGCGTCTCTTGTATCAGAGGAGTTCCCACTCATCCCTTGCTGTCTGGCCCCAAATTTCCATTGCCCTGAAGCATTATCTCCGTGTGAAATTATGCATTTATTCATTCATCTATTTATTGCCTGTTTCCCCCTTAGAATGTGAACTCCAGAAACTTCTATTAACTTCTGTATCTGCAGCTTTTAGCACAGCCATTGACACATACTGGTATGTGAGCTCCACAAAAACAAGAAGACTTCAAAATAAATGAAAAAGGTTGACTTCTGTGGCTGTGGGGTCTTGGGCTTTAGGACCAGATAGAGCCCATGTGCATGAGTACCAGCTCTGCCACTGTGCTTACATGCAAAATGGCCACAAGTGTTGCTCTGAAGAGTAAGTGAGAAAATAAAAATAAAGTTCTTGTGTATAATAGTCTCCCTTCTATTGCTGTGTCTCTGGCCCTGGCTCGACTTTAGGTTTTTCCCAAAGTTTCCTCCAAGTCTGAGGTCCTGTTAGCTCTGTAAGGGAGAATAATAGAATGGCTTTTCCTCACTCATCACAGGGGTCATGGTTGATGCTCTGTCAACAAATGACAGATTAGCAGGAGAAAAATGAACAAATTTATTTATCAAAATTTTAACATGACATGGGATACTACAGAAATGAAAACCCAAAGACGCAGGGAAAATTGTATTTTTGAGTTCAATGAAGAATGACAGTTACAGAGATATATGATTGGACAAAAATGGTTTGACTTAATGATAGCATATTGGGGGAAGCTCAGCAAGGCCTTTTGGTTCAGATTCTTCGTGGCCTCTCGACAGCAGTCCTTCCCCCCAGGTATGGAGCAGAATCTCTCCGGAATGAAAGTCTTATGACCGACTGTTAGATAAGGCAGCTCAGAGAATTGGCTTATGACCATGGTGCACATAGAAAGGCAGGGAAATGTTGGCGTGACCTTGTTTCTGCAGCTTTTTCAAGCTTCAAAATGCCATAAAGTTATTATGTTTTGAGTCCCAGATCTTTGAAATGATGCCATCCTGGATAAAGTGGGGAACACATCACGTCACAGCACCCCATTGCTGAGACAAACGCAGCCTGAATCAGAGAGCGCATGGGTGCCGGCTGCATCCAGCAACCAGTCACTGGTATCCAGAAAGACAAAAAGTCTCCACGGCAGGGACCCTGAGGCTCTCTTTCTTGCTGAGCCCCAGGGCTCAGTGCAATAGCTGGCACGTGGCAGGCACCCTGCCGTCATTGACTGAATAGACAAATCCAATTAAGTGGGGGTAAAGAACAAACAAGAGCTGAAGACAAGAACACAGGTTTGTAGACTCTCAAAACCACATGGCGTGGGACTGAGCCACTAAAGAGAAAGAGGAACCTTGGAAGAAGAAATGTATGAAAGCTGCACAGAGAACACGAAGGAAGGTCTTGTCTGCAATTATCCTGGCTTGTCTGAAGACCCAAGAAGTGGGAAATAATCTCTATTGCCTGGATGGTTGGTGTTTAAAGGAGAAATCAAATCAGGTGTTATCAGTTCCCACCTAGAGACATAAACAGGGAGAATGGATTTGCTCATCTGTGATCAGCCCCAGTGTAGAAAGAAAGGGGAGGACACCTCACCCCCTGCCCCACTGTGGGGGGGAGAGGGGGCTTGATTTCTCTCCTCTCCTCCCCTCTCCTGTTTTTCCCTCAAGCCCCAGGAAAGATGTGTGGTGTGGTGGAGGAAGCAAGAGGCTCAGCTGCACCTTCCTGAGACTCCTTTTCCTTACCTGTAAAATGGTATAACCATAAAACCCCTGTAAGAGGGTCTCTATAAAGAATAAATGTCACATGTTCCACACACCATGCAGAGCACAGCAGCTGTGCTGGGGCATCCCTCGACAAAGGAGGATGCTGGGTTTGGGAGTCCAGGCCCGGGTGTGCCCTTGGAAATGTTTCCTCACCTTTCTGTCTTCACTTTCCACTTCTGAAAAAAGAAAAGATGGTGATGAATCAGATCTAGATCCCAAACTCTCTGAGTCGTTCAATACATAAGTTCTCGTGGACGGATACAAATAAGTCCCTTTTGTGATCATTATATTCACATCTCAGAGTATTTTTGACAGTCAAAGCTCCAAGATTACTGAAGAGAAATTATTGTTCTAATAATTTCCAAAATTGGGGAAAAGGAAGGAAGATAGGAAAGGAAAGAAGAAAAGAGGAAGAGAAGAAAAAAGGAAGCAGAGACTCCAGCTCTGTCAAGCTGGTCTTATGAGTTTGATTCGTACACTTTGAACACATCTGGGAATCTCCTCCGGGAAAATAATAGATGATAGATAGATAGAGAGACAGATGATAGATAGATAGATGATAGATAGGTGATGGATACAAAGATTATAGTGATAGATAAGTAGATAGATGGATGATAGCTGATAGACATATAGATAGAGGGGTTTTCTTCATTTCTTTGAATTTTAGGCACTTTAGGTAATCCGTGTCTTACTTAAAATAGTAAAGAAGAAGAGAGACTTAAAAGGTACCCTAACATAGGTAAAATTGTGGCATAAGTCCCCCACAAAGTTGTCAATAGCAATTTAAATAACACATTTTGGATTGTACAGCAACTTTATAATACAATTTTACATTTTTAAAATGTAGAGTATAAATTGAACAAACAGTACAATCAAAGAACTGCGTTTCTTTCTAGTTTCTTACATTTTACAAATATCCTTTAACATATTTTAGGAATATATATATATGTATATAATTCATCCCCAGGAATCAGTTCATGCCCCAAGCTGGGTGGTCACTCACGATGAGAGCTCAGGTGAGTCTTAGCAGTGCTGACATTCATCCCTTACCTTCTCTTCAAACACTGCATTGCGTGAGAGTCGCATGGGAAACACCAGCACTCCTGCAGGGAAGGGCAGGGGAATGGCTATCTCTGCCTGGAGATTCTCACCCCGTTCATCACCTGGGCAGATCTGCTCACTCTGCTGAGAGGGGCAACCCTGTGGAGCAAGCAACAAATGGCTGACTAATCCATGACCTGGAAGATCACCACTCACGCTGCAGACACATTGATTCAGGGAGCTGCACGCAGGCGCTGCCCTAGATGTCCACTCCACCAAGAGCGTTTGGCCTGTTCAGATGCCCTGCTGCTTCAGAAAGTGGCTCATTGGCACACCATTTCACTCTGTGATGACAGGCCTAGTTGCTGTGGGTTTTCTTTAGACGTGAGAATTAACATGAATGGGGGGAGAGATTGGAAAGTTTTCAAGGATTAAAATTCTGACTTAACTTTTTATTGGTACAACTAACTTTTAATTAACACCGAGAAAAAAAAAAACGTAGAAAAAAAGAGCCGTGTCATCAATGTGCCCAGATGCCTGTTGCTGTTCATTTGTTAGCACTTACTTTTTATTGCACCTAAAGCTCTTCAGATGCACTTTGAAATTATTTAGCCTCCTTTGTAATTAGAGTTAGCACAAGAATGTTCTTTAAATACCTGTCACCATTGTGAAGGTTTCCTTCCTTGTGAAACCCATAATTATAACGTGTACTTTGTTGTACTGCTAAGTTTATTTTAAATGAAAAAAGGCTTTGCCTATTTGGCCATGTCCCTGAAAGCCGGCTGTAAGAATGGATAAGGCTACCAGGATGAGAGAAGAAAGGCGGGGCACATCTACATTTTTAATGATGCAAGTTCAGTGTCAACAAAACTCTTCACTGTAGGGAGAAGTCTCTGTCACTGACAAGCTCCTAGGTTTTGTGGGTTAAAGGTGGTCCCCCCAAAAGAAATATGTACATCCTAATGCTGGATGGGATGAATGCAATCTTATCTGGAGAAGGGGTCTTTGCAGATGTAATTAAGTAAAGGATCTCAAGATGAGATCATTCTCGATTGGGTGGGCCGTAAATCCAATGATAAGTGTTTCTATAAGAGACACCAGGAAAACAGACACAGAGACAAGATTGTGTCATGACAGGGATAGAGATTAAAGAGATGCAGCCACAAGCCAAGGGATGTCTGAGGTTTGCAGATGCTTGAAGAGTCCAAGGATGGGCTCTTCCCCAAGACATCAGACAAGTGTGGCCCTGATGACACGTTGATTTGCGACTTTCTGCCCCTATGACTGTGATAGAATAAATTTCTACTATTTTAAACTACCCAGTTTGTGGGCAATTTGCTACAGCACCCAAAGAAACTATGATAATACAAAAACAGCATGGTCTGGGTCACTTTACTTCACCTCCCTCGCCCCCCCAGTCCTCGTTTGTTAGATGAGGATAGTAACACCCACCTGTTGGATTGTAATAAGGATTCAACCTAATATAATACAACAACTCAGTCTTTAGTTGGTGTTCAGCAAACAGTCACTGTAGTTATTACGTTATTAACACTATCAAGTTCACAAAAATTGAACACAAACAACAATCAGAGCCCCAAGGAAACTTGAACTCTGTTCTTTTCTTTTCACAGCATGCCCTGTAAAAGACGGGCCTCCCTTAACACATCCCTGTGGTGGGCAAAGCTTAAATTATTGAAAGTTTGCCCTCAAGGAGTTTTCTCAATGGCCTCCTCCTATACTGAGGTACATGGCAAATGCTAAGCTTAGTAAATATTAAACTAAAGAAGGCAGTCCAGGAAACAGGTGTAATTAAGCTGGTGTTACAGTCTACTAATTCCCTTTATAGGAACAAAACAATGGGCTTTCCATAAAAGAAACCCAACTTGAACCACGGACTAGAAAATCTTGCACAAGTGGAGTGTTAATTTGATCGCCCAGTCTCCTTTCTCCCCTCCACAATCTAGTCTAGTTAAGATCAACTGTCTCCAATTTCAGGAAGAAATCCAATCTCTCTGTCTTGCGCACATGTCCTCTTGAGGCATTCAACCATCCTTTTATTGATATTATTACCCTCCCTCAACTTTTAGCATCTACTTTTTACTTCTTTCATTTTCCTACAACCATGCTAGCCCAGGCGCCCAGAAACTATCCTGTGGACATTGGTCATAGTCTCTTAACACACCCTGTTGTTCCCAAGTGCACACTCACCATAGACCATTTGTGCACAGCAGCCAGAGTGAATAAACTTTTAAAAACGTAATAAGTCCAAGCCAGCTCAAAGCCTCCAGGGCCATCCTGTAACACTTAGAACAGAATCCAAGGGTCTTGCCTAGGACTCAATAGCTGAGGTGCTGTTTCTACTCCAATACTCTTCCCGGTGCTCAGTCACCCTCAACCTCTTTCTGTTTCCCAAGTGCTCCTACCTCATTCTCTCCTTTGGGACTGTCCTCCAGGTAGTTCCCCTGCCTGTAGGACAGTCCCTTCCCTTTCCTATGGCTAACTCTCTCAGAAACACTGTCTCTGACTGACCATCTACCACTTTCAATTTACCACCCTGTCTAATTGTCTTCTCAGCATTTATCACCATCTGAATCACAGTGCCCATCAATTTTTCACTTGGTTTCTGTCTGCCTCCCTTTATAGAACATTCAACTTCTTGAGTGGAGGGACCCTACCCATCTTGTATATGGTGTTGCCCTCACTGGCTAGAAAAGTGCTTGGCTCATATAAAGTGATCCAAAATAGTTACTGAACATTGGAACAGTAGTTAAATGCTTTTGCCTTAGGATAGTAGTTCTCAACTGGAGGTGATTTTGCCCTCTACGGAACATTTGTCAAAGTCTGAGGACACCTCATATTGTCACATCTGAGGTGGCAGCTAGTGGATATGAGCAGGAATATTACACAAAACCATCTAGTCCAAAATGCCAACAATGTCCATGTTGAGGAACTCTGACTTTTAGTCCATAAATTTCCTGCTGGACACTGCACAAAATGCCACAGGTACGAGAGTGCAAAAAACTCAGTGCTTTCCCACAAGATTGTTTGTAAGATAGAAGGACAATATAAGCAGACAACAGCCACAGTAATGACAGCTGACTTATTGAAGGTAGACCCTCAATCGTCCCACTGTGATGTGGCGCACCGTTCAGCAAGAGAGAGTTCAGGGAACATTTCCCAGAAGGGTTGCCAAAGCTTTGGCTGCTGTACCAACTTCTCCCCAACTTCCATTATCACATCCATATGCCACATCCACATGTACAGGCCACCACATACACCATACTGTGAGGTATATATTTTTTCTTTAAATCGACCCAGATTTTATCGGAAATGAGTTTGATCTCACTAGTTTTATGTGATTTTATCTAAGTATATTTGATCTCAGTAGTTTTATGTGATTGTTTTATTTTTCTTCTAACTCACCTTCTAAAATTTTTTTTTATTTAATTTTTATTAAATCATAACTGTATACATTTATGGGATACAATGTGATGATTTGATATACAATGTGGAATGTTTAAATCAAACTGCTTAACATAACCATCACCTCACTTACTTATTTTTTGTGGTAAGATGTTTATAATATACTCTTAGTTGTTTTGAAATGTACCATTGCATTGTGCACCTCGGGTGAGGTCCACCAAATATCCTCCCACCAATCGCCCCCCGGTTCCCTCCCCTCTCCCTCTGCTTCCCTTCTTTCGGGACTATACTGTGTTTTATCATTCATATGAATGTGTAAGTGATTATATATTGGTTTCATAATAGTATTGAGTACATTGGATACTTTTTTTTTTCCATTCTTGAAATACTTTACTAAAAAGAACATGTTCCAGCTCCATCCAGGTAAATATAAAAGATGTAAAGTCTCCATCTTTTTATGGCTGCATAGTATTCCATGGTGTACATAGACCACAATTTGTTTATCCATTCATGGGTTGATGAGCATTTGGGCAGCTTCCATGACTTGAGAAATTATGAATTGGGCTGAAATAAACATTCTGGTGCAAATGTCTTTGTTGTAAAATGGTTTTTGTTTATCTGGGTAGATACCTAGTAATGGAATTGCAGTATCAAACGGTCGGTCAACTTTTAGTTCTGTGAGAATTCTCCACACTTCTTTCCAAAAAGTCTGTATTAGTTTATAATGACACCAGCAGTGTAGAAATGTTCCCTTCCTTACACATTGACTCCAGTATCTACAATCTGGGGATTTTGTAATGTGAGCTAATCTTACTTGAGTTGGGTGATATCTCAAAGTGGTTTTGATTTGCATTTCTCTGGTAATTAAGGATAATGAACATTTTTTCATGTATTGTTGGCCATTCACATGTTGTCTTCAGAGAAGTTTCTGTTCAAAGAAAAGGAGTTGTTTGTTCTTTTCTTATTGATTAATCTGAGTTTTCTCTAGATTCTAGTTATCAGGCCTTTGTTGGAATCATAATGTGCAAAAATCTTTTCCCGTTCTGAAGGCTGTCTGTTTGCTTTACTTACAGTGCCCTTAGCTGTGCAGAGGGTTTTTAGCTTGATCAGATCCCAGTAATATATTTTTGGTGTTGCTTTAATTGCCGGGGCAGGGGGGTCCTCCTCATAAAATACTTTCCCAGGCCAATATCTTCAAGTGTTTTCCCTGCACTCTATTCTAGTATTTTTATAGTTTCATGTTTTAAATTTAAATCTTTTATCCAGTGAGAATCTATTTTTGTTAGTGGTGAAAGGTGAGGGTCCAGTTTCAGTCTTCAATAGGTCATTAGTCAGTTCTTGCATAATTTGTTAACAAAGGACGTAAAAGATCTCTATGATGAGAATTATGAATCCTGAGAAAAGAAATAGTTGAAGATGTTAACAAATGGAAAAACATACCATGTTTGTGGCTGGGAAGAATAAACATTGTGAAAATGACCATACTATCCAAAGCAATCTACAGTTTTAGTGCAATCCCTATCAAGTACCAATGTCATACTTCAAAGAACTTGAAAAAATAGTACTTCATTTTATATGGAATCAGAAAAAAACTCAAATAGCCAATACATTACTTAGAAATAAAAACCAATCAGGATGCATCATGTTACCAGACTTCAGGTTATACTAAAAATCTATAGTGATCAAAATAGCGTGGTACTGACATAAAACATAGATGTAGATATATGGAACAGAACAGAGAATCTAGAGATTAACCCAGCCACATATATCATTTGATCTTTGATAAGCCTAACAAAAACATGTATTTTTGTTTTTTAATTGACAAATCAAAAAGTCAATTTATAAATATAAATATATTTATAAGCATGTGCCTTGCTTCTCTCAAAGAACCTGGTGCCTGCAAAAGGTCCATCTACCCTGCTCCTGAGTCATGGGGAAGATACTCTTGAGATGTTTCAATACTATACTGTATACACATGATTGTTTATATGTTGTGGAATGGCTGAATCAATCTAGATAACATATACATTTCTTCATATACTTATTGTTTTTTGCAGTCTCTTAGCAATTTTCAAATATATAAAACATTGCTATTAACCACAATCACCATGTAATAAGACAGATCTACTGTAAATGGTTTTATTGAGATGTGATTCACATACTATACATATAATTCACCCATTTAATGTGTACGATTGAGTGGTTTTTAGTGTATTCCCAGATATGCATAACCACTACCACAGAAATGTGAAAACGTCTCTATCACTACTCACCCGTATTGAAGAGTTCCCACCTCTATGCTCTCTGAAGGCATCTTGGTGCCCAACAGTGATAGGAAGTACCTCCCTTTTTGGAAACACTGCTTGACCTCTGGTCTGTGGGGTACAGAAGAAGGCAGAGGTGGCAGGCTTCTTCTGATGCATTGAGACTGTGGCCAGGGCAGACAGGGATGAGTGAAAAGTTGTAAAGTTCCAACAAGCAACACTATCAGGCTTTGTGGTTTGTGGAGAAGCCTGTGGTCAGAAAAGAAGCCAAGAGCAAAGTGTTTGCTTTGAGGTATTCAGGGTTCAGGCCATGGTGAGAAATTACAGGAGGGGATCAAAGGTTGGGATCCAAGGCTGAAGCAAAGCTTCTCTGGGGAACAATTGCAGAGAGATGCTCATATCTTAAAGTAGATCAGAACAGCCCCTTGGTTCAATCACATCCTGCCTGGTCAGCTCATTAGAGTTAAGGGTCCATCTGGTCCTTTGAGTGCATTTCCTAATCCCTTCATCCTGAAGCAAGATGACAATCCATTGGAATGCCACATTCTTTGGAAACCAATACCAGAGCCCAGCTGCCTCCTTCATCATCCCTGGTGTCACATCTGAAGGTCTAGCAAAACCTGTTTACAAGGACATTGACAGCTTTACTCAGACTATTGAAAACTTTGCAAGACAAAAATAGTACACTCAGCCTTTACATGTAAAAAAAAAAAGATAGAAATGGCATAATTTTCACACTGGCATCATTTGAACTAAAGCATATTTGCTGAGAGATCAAGCCCTTTTTGTGTCTAGGAGGCGATGTGATAAGCATCGCATAAATACAGAGTTGGCACATGGAGCTTTCACTTCTATTCTTCTGATACCAGACAGTCTGTTGCCATGGAAATAGTTCTGTCGCCTCACAAATACCACTTCCAGAGGTACAGAACAACCAAGCACGCCTGCATTTGGGAACCGAACTTGGTTGAATGTTATCCTTCTGCCCCACGTAGGGCATGAGACTCACATCTCTGGCTTCATGATCAAGGATTTTGTCACATTAAGGATGTTTTTAAAAAGAGTACTTCCCCTTTATGATAAAAAGCAAATCCCTTGGTCCTGTGTCCTCTCAGCCATCAGAGGGAAACACAGAAATGTGCCTTGCTTCTCTCAAAGAACCTGGTGCCTGCAAAAGGTCTGTCTACCCTGCTCCTGAGTCTTGGGGAAGATACTCTTGAGGTATTTCAATAATACTTATCTGACCCTCTCCTCAAAATACTCATGCAACACACATTGAGCAAGATTTTTAGCTCTCAGGCCTTCTTAAAGCATCCTAGGACACACCAAGGTGAACACAGCCTGGCACTTGGTGTCTGTGTGTTCAATGACAAATTTCTTTAAACTATGTTTCCAGCTAACAAAGTATAACTGTAGGTTTTTTGATTAGGTCTCATAAGGCCCCTGAGGTAGCTAACACTACTATTAGTGCCACTTACCTAGGGAATCTCAGAAAAGTGAAACAGCTGTCTCGTGATTCCAAATCCCTGGCTTAGAGCCCATTACATGTCCTTAGAGACATGGACAGAATAGGATCAGTGCCATCAGAGAATACATTCAGGTGGCTTTGGGGATGCAAATGAGAGAACATGCATCACAGGTTCAATCAGGAAGATTTCACAGAGGAGGCAACATCTGATGAGTGAGAGGTTTGAAATCAGAAGTCAGAAGTTAGATTCCTACGCAGAGGAAACAATCACAGGTTTCTCCCAGTCTGGCTTTTCCAATGTAGAATAAGGGGGAGGTTTGTCCTAAAGTCCTGCCCATATTCTTTATTCAAATTCATGGTTTAAATTCACATTGTGAAGATTAAATGAGTTAATCCTATAAATTCCTGTGTACTATACTCAGTATGAAATAGGTAGTAAAACTGTTACCTTTAGGATGGAGCCTTGGTTCCAACAAATAAAAATATTGATAAGCACTAAATTTCTTCCCATATTTGTTGCTATTTATGTCTTTAAAAACAACTACTAATGACCAATAGAAAGAGATAATAAATGACCAGTTGAAAAGGGGAATCATACTGCCTGAAGGGGCAGAGAAGCCAGCGAAAGACTTGCAGCCAATTTCAAATAGAGAATATTCTCATTGCTGCAGACCTATGTGTCTCCATCTCTCTCTCCTTTTCTTCATCACGAGAGGCAGACCCACTTCCAGCTCTCGTTGGAAGTGCTCTAAACCAGGAGTCCTCAAACTTTTTAAACAGGGGGCCAGTTCACTGTCCCTCAGACCGTTAGAGGGCCGGACTGTGGGCCCCAGGATGAGTCGGCTGCTAAGCAGGACAGGCAGCAGCAGCAAAAACACCCAGCGGGTCAGATAAATGTCCTCCATGGGCCAGATGTGGCCCACAGGCCATAGTTTAAGGAAGCCTGCAGCTTTCTCTTTGTTCTTCCTAAATAAAATCTGTCTTTGTTTTTGGGGGTAGAGGGACTGTGTTTAGGAAAGCTGTAAGTTGCCACTTATCTGTGAGTCTTGATTTTATATAGCTCATTCTTTATGTATTGGAGAATGAACTTCATAATGGCAAGACAGTGAACCGGTTCATAAACACTTGTATAATCTGTATGGAAGGGAGGTCCTCTCCCATCTCCCACTCCCATCACAAATCCAGATACAAGGACATATCATCTTGCCCATCACAAAATCAACATACATTATTATTTCGAATTCATGTCAATGAACTCTATTGAAGTGCCTCAATGTCTACATTATTGCCTGAATACAGAACAACTCATACTTATGGAATTCTTAGAACCTGACACACCTCCAACATAAAAATTCTTTTCTGTTTCACCAAGGGAGGGAAGGGCTTAGTGCCTTATGTGTCACACCAATTTTCTTTTACCTAGGATTGCCTTTTTGAAACACAATGAGAATAGAAGAGCATTAATGGTTAAGGCACACTCACAAAAAGCACTTAATATTAACCTAGCACAAATTACACAATCAGAGCTTCAGGATAAAATGTTAGGAGCAACACAGATGACAGTGCTTGTGTTCTGACATGAGGATATCTCTGTCTTTGACAACAACAGAGAACATCTTCTCAAGGGGGTGAAGAGGTTAGACTTCAGAAGTTATTGATTTTCTGCAGTTTATAGAGTTTTCCAGAATCTTGCTAGTGGGATTTAGTAGGTTAATCCCCTTGAGGCATAAAACATAAAGTCTTCATGATCTTGTTTTCTCTTGGATACAAAAGACCAGAAGCATCATTTCATCAAAACTACTCAGGAAAGTCCTGATAACGTCAACTAGCAAGAGTTGACAATACTCTATAATCTGTGTGACAAGAAGCTTCTCCCATCTAATATCTCTTGAGGGGGTCACAGTGATAAAATAATTAACCTTTATAATAGAGACACTGAATTTTTCCAAACAATATAGCTCATGTTCGCAAGCAGCATAGTGTAACGGTTAAGTCCCAAGGCTCTGGGACCAGACTGCCTGGGTTCCAATGCTGGGTTTGTAACTTAATTGCTGAAAGGCTTGGGACCTCTTTCAGGTCTCTGTGCTTCATTTCCCTCATCTACAGAAAAAGGTTATTCCAGGGATTAAATGTTTTACGTCAACAAAGCACTTTTTATAAGCAAAATAAGTGTTTAAAATATATTATTTAGTATTATTGTGTAATCCCTGTTTGGGAAGGCAGGGGATCGTGTAATATTTTCAAAGGCATTTATGTCAGAAAAAAAATGTATTTACATGTTTTCATTTGGCTCTGTTTTACAAAAAGGAGTAAGCACCACATATGTGAAAAATTAATTGCTTAACTAACAACAATAAATAAAGAATAATTGGTTCATGCTTGATATGTGCTAGGCAACAGTTCTAAGCCTATGCATATTGCAGCCGGGAGAAAGGAAACCAAACAAACAAACAAAATATGAAACATCTCTGCTCTCACAGAGCTTACAAATGTGGGGGGCAGCATGCAATAAACAAGATACATAAGGAAAACGGATGGCACAGTAGAGAATATTAAGGGCTTGAAAGAAAAGGTAATCCAAGGAAAAGGAACAGGACATCTCTTGCATGTTATCATTTAATCAGTCAGCACTGCTGAACACTTGCAGAGAGCCACACCCATGCTGGCCTTGTATACAGTGTATGCCCTAGATCAGTGACTTTCAATGGGTGTGCCATGGCATCCTGATGTGCTGTGAAAATGTTTAAAGGTCATTAATTAAACTATTTTTGAAAGAAGTTCAAAGCATAGTAGTATATTCTTTTTTTCACTCTTATTTTTTATCGACATAATTTACGTGTTGTGGATGTTTAACTATAGGTTCAAGTGTGCCATGAGACAAATAAAACCAAAAGGTTGAAAAGCACTGCTTTCGATAGATGGAACAAGTGAGGACTCATGGGGATGTGCATTAGCTCCTGTTTTTAAGATGAACCATCAGTGGACAAATCACCTGAAATTTTACTTAGAATGGTCAAGTTATGTCCATCCTCAGCTTGTCAGATTTGCATCTTTCTGCATATGCCACTATGTCATTTTCAGAGCACTGTGCTGTTTTGGAATTACCTCTTGTCCTTTTGGAAGCTAGAAAGGAACCCCCCTATTCCCAAAAGAAGCACAGCGTAATGCATATCCTGGGTTGCATCAGTCTTGAATGGTCCAATCTCCTTGCAGTTGCCGTTTCCGAGTCCTGTGGTCCAGTGTGGGCTAGCTCAAGCTATCCTACAAATTGCTGAGCTATCCTTGAACTCTAAAGCCAGAACCTAGGATGGGGACTGAGAGTTATGGGTTAAGGGATAGAGTTAGGGATATTAGCATATTGGCAGCCACAGGCTATCATTAAAAAGTAGAAGAAAAAGGAGGAGGAGGAGGAGGACAAGAACAGAGATAAGAAAGAATATAAGGCATCAAAGATGGACCTTGGAGCATCTGAGGTCAGTAATTTGCTCAGACAACCTTAACTGAGCACTGATTATGTGCCTGGCATTTTGCAGGGGCACTGACGTTGCAGCCGTGAAAAGATGGCAATGTTTCCTATCTTTCCAGAGCTTTCCAACTAAGGTAAAATTGCATACATACTTTCACCACAGTATTTGACATTTGAATAGGTTTAATAATTTAGAAAGCCCGCACCTGATCTTCAAAAAGCCCCATGATGGAAGATATTATTATCTCCTTTATCCATGAGGACTCTGAGATCCCAAAACCTAAGTAAGGAAGTCAGAATGGAAGGAAACCATTAAGTCATCATTATAATCAGAAATTGACAGCTAAAAAAAAAAAAAAAAGTAAAAGGCTTGACCTCTAATTCTCTGGAACTAGGAAAACAATTAGAAACCAGGCAAATGCAGGGATAAATTTAGCCTGTATGTAACTCTCCACTAGGAAAACTAAAAGTTCTTCAGGCAGGTTGATGTGAGGTCAGGGAGTTGTACAAGGCAGGGCATCCACAGGACTTCCCCCAAGGACAGCCTTTATGGGGGACAGGGAAGGACTCCAGCTTCCCATCACCAGTCTTGCCATTCTGCCCCAGGAGATAGGATCTAGGAGCGGTGGCATCAGTTTCATCTCGAGTTGATGCGAGATAAGGGAGAAAGGGAGGTAGGAGTAAATGAACAGGAACGTATCAGGCCCTCTATCCTGTGACCAGCCCCAGGACAGCACTACATGGCCTCTGCCAGTTCTTCATGGGTAATGCTATTGGCAAGTTAGACATTAGTACACCCACACAGGTGAGAAAGTGGGGGATTGGAGAGATGATGCAACTTCCCAGCACTACCTTCATGTAGGCACTGTGCTGGTCTGATGAAAATGGCAATCCCCTGGACATAATGAGTTTGCTACTTACCAGTGCTAGGCTCTGGCAGGATATAAACAAGGCTGCCAATAATCTTGATGAAGATGCTTCCAGTCTTGTCCTGGAGGAATGGGAGGCCCTGGTTCCTAAAAGGCCTGGCATTTCTGACTGCAGGTAAGAGTTCAGAAGAATGAGAAACCATCTGGATCATTTTCAAGGACCCAGGAGCCTGCTCAAAACTGCCTCACTCTTGCAGACACTCAGGATTGATTTCACCAGACCAGTAGAAGTATTTTTAAGGGAGCCAAATGCCATCAAAGAAGCAAGCTTTCTTGCTACCATCCGTCAATTACCTCCATGACAGCAGAGAGCACAAATCCCCAAATAATTCACTAGTGTTCAGGAAGAGTAAGATGAGGCAGAGATGTGGTGTTTGCATTTATCTGTATCTCCAATTAATTTCCTGAGTGTTTCATCTATCCTATGGTAATCAATAGGTGCTGATAGCTGTCTCCACCTCCTCTGCACTGACTCTGTCTCTGTCACTCAAGTTGCTCTCCTCTCTCTCTTCTTTCTCTCTCTCTGCTCTGTTCATTCGTTATGCCATGCCTTAGGTTTTCCTCCTATGTTTTCTCTCTCTCCCTTTCCTTTCTCTATCCTTCATCCTTTTCTGCTCACTCGTTCTCTCTCTCCTCCTCTCTCTCATGCACATACTCTATTCATCTTTCTCTCTTCTGCCCTTTTCCTTCACTCTACCCTTTGGAATCAGAGAGGTATGGAAATCCACAACCACAAGTCACATACAACAAAGCCCCTTATAAAAAGATGTATAAAGGCTGGAAAATCATTCTTGCAGGAGCCAGAAAAGTCCCTCTAGAAGAGAGTTATGAGTAAAGCAGGTTCAGGCCTGCAGGTTCCAGTATATTCCTGTGATTCGCACCCCAATGAGCAGCCCATGGTGGAATCCGGCTAAGACACATTCATTTGATGTGAGATGAGGACTCATTCACTCTGGCCCAACAATTCCCTGAGAGACAGAAGGGCCATCAAGCCCTCTGTGCTCTTAGCTAGGTAAGAGAGTGTCTTTCCCACAGCAAATCTTGTCAATGTGTTACAGGATTTTATAAAATTATTGGTACCTTTGTATGCAAAACTCGTCTTCTGATTCGTCTCCATATATAGCTTCCTCTATATTTCCCCCACCCCAGACCCAATGTCTCCTTCCTTGTCTGACCAACTTTAGTGTTAATATGAAATAACTAGAATATTTTTCTCTTCTATTTTACCAAACTAAGTTATATATGGAACAGATTTCCCCAAAATGTTTGCAAGCATTAGTTCTGAGTAGGAAGATAAGAAATGATTTTCATTTTATTTTTTAGTGCTTTCCCCTTCGATTCTCACAAGAATGCATTATTATTGTAATAATACAATAAAACAAATTAAAGTCAGCAAATATCCAATAAATCCATTATTCCTAGCCCAGCTTCCCCCCAAAAATCTCCAGTGAGTCCACATCCCATTAATCTCTGCCTGCTCAGAATTACCAAGACCTGTTTTCATCTTTGCAGTACTCATTTTAGCTTTTAATTGAATACTTTCATCCCCATTTTCTGATCTAACTATCATAACATCCCAGTAAACTAAGGCAATTGCTCTTGTTTTATAGATGAGAAAAGGGAGGCTCAGAGAGGCCATTGATTTTCCTATGTTTATATGAAGGGTGTCCATGAAGTTCATGTGCAATTTAAAATAGTGTTCCATTTAAAATTGTGCATGAACTTTATGGACACCCTGTATTTAGTGCCACCCTCAAGTCTCACACATGTCTCTTCTGGACTACTCTAGACTTTTACAGCTAGTGCACACTTGACAATGTTCACTGGACTTTTCTTAATGGTCCCACTGATCCCTGAAAGTGGATTGCTTAATCAGTGGTGTCAGAGAGTGGATCAGGCACTAACTCTAGGTATGTCTGAAAGTATTCACTATGAAGAATATACTCTCTTCAACTGAAACTACCTAAAGAGGACTCCTCCTTCCAAGGTTATTCCCTGGGTCTCTAGCTGCCCTTCTTCATCCTGGATGACCCCAGGTCAAGAACTTCTGAAGAAAGATTCTGATGAGATAATAACTTTCTCATTCCTTTTATTCACATCAAAAAAAAAATTCTTTTTGTTTGTAGTGCTTTGATCTTCCTAAGAGAACTAACAATCTTGGAAGGACAGGGCTTATATCGAGGCCTCAAGAACATCCTGCTTCCTGCAGCGTGGAGCAAAGCAGGGTCTTGAAGGAACTGGACCATTTCTACTCTGAGCCTATCAGTCAGAAAAGGGAAGTCATGGCACCACAAGTTGGGTCATGATCCATCAATCCAGTGCTCAGTCCCCATCCAGACATTCCTACACCAAAGATAAACTCTTGCATCTTAATGCAACTTATATAGAAAGAAATGTGCCTCATATTTTGACCTGGCTTCCACTAGGAATCCTCCTAAATCGAAATATCAAAGTTAGTAAATAACTTGGGATGTCATTTCATATTTTCATTAGGCTTCTCCTCCTCCAGTCAGCAGGGGAATAGATTACATTTTTATGGGTTATGATAACATGCCATAAAATGGAATTAAATTAATGCTTGTTGATTGCATCAGTTGGGAACAACTGTACATTTCACAAATGACTAGCATAGATTTGGATTCAAGAGCAGACGGTCACAGAACCTCACCTCAACAGAAAAAAAAACATCCAGAAAGGGGAGAATAATAATACTAACCAATATTTTCTCCATGAATACTTGAAAGGCCTCTTTCTCCCCATTTTACAAATGGAGAAATGGGTGAACAGAGTTAATTTACCCAAGTCATGCAGCAAATAAGCACTGCAGCTGGGATTGGAAGCCAGTAGCTTGACTCCAAGGCAAAGGTTCTTTCCACCTCTGCTATATTGCCTCACCCCAACATGTGCCCTTGTGTGTCAGTATGTGTACATGTGTATAAACCAGAGAGAGATTGTATGGTCATTGAAGAAGGACACCAATGTTTCTCTATCTCCCTTAAGACCAGCACTGTCCAATACAACTAAAATATGAACCACAAAGATATGATTAATTTACTAGTAGCCACATTTTTTAAAGTAAAAAAAAGATGAAATTAATTTATCTTTTATTAAGTCATATATACATAGATCATGAATACATGAATCTATGAATATCTATGTATTCATGAATACATGAATCCCCCTTTGTGGGATTCAATGTGTTGATTATTTGTACAAATTAAAGTGCTTACATCCTACTAATTAACATATCTTTCACCTCATTTTCTTAATCACAGTGTTAAGACATTTGTGTTCAATACTTGATAGATTTGACTTGTACACTTGCAATATGCTCCATAGGTGTAGTCCCACCATTAACCCACTCCTTCCTCCCTGTCCATCCCCCTCTCCTTCCCTCCCTCATCCTGGGCTGTAGTTGTGATTCATCTTTCATATGAAAGTGTGAGTGATTATAAATTGGTTTCATAGTAGTACTGAGTATATTGGATATTCTTTTTCCATTCCTGAGATACTTTACTAAGAAGAATATTTTCCAGCTCCATCCATGTAAACATAAAAGAGGTAAAGTCTCCATCTTTTTTTAATACTATGTAGTATTCCATGGTATACATATACCATAATTTATTAATTCATTCATGTGTCGATGGGCACTTGGGCTTCTTCCAAGACTTGGCAATTATGATTGAGCTGCAATGAACAATGTGGTGCAAATATCTTTCCTGCCAAGTGATTTTTGGTCTTTTGGATATACACCTAGTAGAGGAATTGCAGGATCAAACGGCTGGTCTACATTTAGATCCCTGAGTGTTCTCCAAACTTCTTTCCAAAAGAAATGTAACACTTCTGCACTGCTGGTGGGAATGCAAGATGAAATTAATTTAATGATATATTTTATTTAACCCAACAGATTCAAAGTATTATCATTTCAAATCAGAATCCATGCACATAATTATTACCAAGATATTTTTAATTCTTGTGTTCATTCTAAGTCTCTCAGATAAGGTGAGATGTACTAGTCATATTGCAATAGCCACTTTTGGGGAGCACAGATCTAGACCAAAAGTTTTACATCCCAGAAAGCTTTAGAAAACACCAATATTTAGATCTCTCCAAATTCCTACTAAATTAGAAACCTGTAATCAGGGCTAGGCTTTGGTGTGTATTTGTTTAAATACCAAGATGCTTCCAGGATGTAGCCAGACCATGAATTCCTGGACAAAAATTCCTTATTCTTATTCCCCACGTATGTTGATTACCTTGCACAGAGCATATGCATTCAAAACATATTTCACAGAGAAATAAGCACATTAGGGAGCTGCATTTAAGTGCCCTAAGTTCTAGTCCTAACTGCCCCTAACTAGCTATGTGATCATGACCTTATGCCAATAACTTCTCTCTGAACCTAATCTTCCTTGTCTATAGCAACAATCCTGTAGACTCACTGCTTTCTTAGCACCTTTCATCTCTGAAATAATCTATCAACCATATGCTGAGCACCTACTACCCACTGCAGCACAGGAGTGCATGTCCTTTTCACCAGGTCTTCACCTCTATCTGAAGCCCACAGCCAGGGATCCACAATGTCAGGGTACCCTGCTGCCTGGCACTTGCTCAACATGTGTAATCACCATGTTGATGGCATCTCTACAGCCACAGGTAATTTAAATTGCATCTTTTGGGTTATAATATTTCTGGGCTATTTTACATGCAGCTCCTAAGAGGAGGGCATCTGCTTGGCATGCTCTGTGCAAATCACACTGATAACAGGACATTTGTAGCACAAGGATAGCTACATGTCTCTGGGAGCTGCAGGTTCTGCTTAGAATGGGCAGATGAGGGAGAGGAGGGAAGGGGAAAAATGTCTTTTCCACGGGAGCAACATTAGCATCTGTGGTTTTGTGAAAACATGAAAAAAAGCACTGTGAGCCTTAAGTTAAGTCCAGGAATCCTGAAATGTTTGCGAGTCCATTTGTTAATACATGTAATGACTAGAAGGAAAGGAGGAGGGAGGAGGAACAGAGAGACCCTATTACAAGTCTTTTGAGTAAACTTGAACTCAGGGCACCAGACTTCTGTAATAAGCTCTGCACTGGCACTGACACCTTCACTCCTCTCTATTCCTGGCTCCCAGCATGTTCCTCAGTGCTGGCCCCATGGCCCAGGCACACTAGGGCAACTGCAATAGCAATTGCCTGAATGGGCTAAAATCCCTCAAGACTCCAGGTATTTATTTGCACATGCTTTCTTCCCATCCTCACTTTCTAAATTCTACCCAATCTTTAAAACTCACTTGGATACCATCCCCTCCAGAAAGTGATCTTTAACCACCCCGGCAAGATGAGTCTGGATCAGAGATCTCACTGTTGTTTTCTTCCAGTTTCCAGCTCACTCTCATCACTACTCCTTCACCACATAGTACCAGTCCCAGGGACCTTCTTTCCAAAGGTCTGTGATCTCTTTGAGATTGGAGATTTTATATTTTGCCCTATGTCCCTGGCACGTGAGGTGGAAGGTGGCAGGCTCTTGATATAAAGAATGAGGCATGGAGGAAGATGAGGAGGAATGAAGGGAGCGAAGAAAAACTACTGAATGATATGTAGGAGTGAGTTATGGACCAAACTAGGTCCCCTCAAAATTCATATTTTAAAGCCCTAACCCCCCAATGTGACAGTATTCAGAGACAGGGACTTTAGGAGGTAATCAAGATTAAATGAGGTCATAAAGGTGGGGCATTTGCCACTAAATCTTGTGTTCTTATAAGAGAAGGAAGGGATGATTGTACTGTGTTAATAGCCACACATCTGGGCCACATCTGTCAGCTGCCAGCCTGCCATTTGGTCCTGCTGCTGTCTTGACAGGCTTATCAAGAACTCACCACAGTTAAAATCCACTGGTTTAGAATTTTACCAAATAGCTGCTGGCCTAAGCTAGTTAATTTCAGGCCAAAAACCATTTGTTAAGCACCTTGTATATACTTCTGTGCCAGGAGCTGAGGATACAATTTAAAGAAGATGTGGTCATTGGCTTTGGGGAATTTATAATTTCTAAAGAAAGACAGGCAAGTCCTTGAGCCACAGACACTGCCCAACTAGGAACTTTTAATTTTTTTTGTAGTTTTGGCCGGGGCCAGGCTTGAACCCACCACTCCCAGTATATGGAGCCAGTGCCCTACTTCTTGAGCCACAGCTATGTTAATTTGTAGGATGTAAGCACTCCAATTTGTACAAATAATCAATACATTGAATCCCACAAAGGCATAAATGTATTCATGATCTATATATATATGACTTAATTAAAAAAAGAAAAGAAAAGAAAGACAGGAAAGTAAATAAGCAACCCCAAATGTGTGTGTCAAGTATTAAGGTGACAAGAAGGAGGTCTGGAAGGACCGAATGCAGCCTCAAGAGACAGAAAAGGCTCCTGGAGATCAAAGTTTTGGCATAATGAGTTAGCTTGACAAAGAAAGTCACTTTGGAGTTTCCTTCAACCAAGGAAATTCCTTGAAAACTTGGCACACACTGATGGCCAAAATTTGAAATGGTGGAAATTCTCTTTTGCAAAAGGCTTGTGACTAGGCAAAGATTCTAGAACTTCCACTATGTGATCTATACAGTGTCCGATCCTAACAATGCTGCAAGGGAGTTATCCCATTTGCAAGAAGCTCTTTGGATAGTAGAAAAGATACATATTCTACTGAAATGTTGTACAAGTGCCATGACCAAGGTGGGCCCAGGGAACATAGAATAAACAAACTCAATCCTTCCTGTTAAACCAAGCAAAGTATTGCAGAGATAGTGATGGTTTTTCACACCCCAAAGAACAGTCAAAGCAGCATGAGAAATAGGAAATGAGTCAGGAAAGACTAAAGGGACTCCATGAATTGATCCCCTTTGAGGGTCCTCTGTGCCTGAACCCACTTCTATGTTTTGGCATCTCCCTACATTATAAATGCTGATTAGAAATAGAGCCCCACCTCCCACTATAAATGCTAAAAATTTATAGATCCTTGTTTTCTTCCTATATTCCTAGTGCCTGAGCCATAATATGACTTATATTCACCCAAACAAATGCATTTGCCAAGGATTTTGAACTTAGAGTAAATCATGCAAGAGGTAAGATAGGGGAATAACCTATTCTGATGGTAACAGTGGTGGCATAACGAGAATTTGGGGCACTGGAGATAGCAGTGTTGGGGTAAGAGAGGAGGGGTCATGTAGTGCAATGGTCACTGGCTATCTTCACCAGACTAGTCTATGAGGTGATTTTGTCTGTGGTTTTTTCCACATCATTTCCCTTTGTTCCAACATTTTTGCCAAGTCTGATTTCCCTCAACATCTTGGAGACTCTGATGGCTATTCTCTAACTCCCTAGGCTATATTCCCAGACATGGGCCTTAAGATAGGGGCTCAGGAAGTACTGTTCCTGGAAAGAAAGAGTAAAGGAGTAGAGAAGTGAAACAGGAAAAGAAAGAAAAAAATAGGGGGTGCACTACTATCAGCTTACTATCATGGAATCTTAGAGCTTAATCATTTTGGAACACTCTCCTGAATTGTTCTACATGAGGAATAAGGAATGTGGGTGTACTTTTTTTATGAAATGACCTTTTTTTTTCCTTTGGAGACATATCCAGTAGCTAGAATGCTGGATCAAATGATAGGTCTACTATAGTTGCAAAGACATGGAAACAACAGACTTGCGTACTATGTGATACCACTCATATTTTATTAATCTATTGATGTACTGGTGAGAACTTGGGTTGTTCTCATGTTTTAGCCCATAAAAAATGGTGACCTAATATCTTTTGTGACAATCTGGATAGAAGTGGAAACCATTCTTCTAAGTGAAACATCACAAGAATTGAGAGATAACACACATACTCACTAACAAATTGGAACTAATCAATCAACACTTAAGTGTACATATAGAGGTAAATCTCAATTAAAAATTAAGCTAGGGGAGGAGAAGGAAGGGGATGGATAAATTCACACCTAGTGGGTTCAGGGCACACTATCTGGGTAAAGGACATACTTATATCTTCAACCAATCTGTACAAAAACAAAGTGTGTAAACAAAACGTGTGCCCCCCCCATAGTCTGAAATTAAAAAAAAAAAAAAGAATTTCAGAGAAAATTAATGAAGTTGTCTATTGAGTTGCCAAAATAGAAAAAAATATGTCTATTATTGGTTGAGGACTCCTTTGAGGAATCAACTCCCTGGAACTTCCAGTCAACCCATAAGAAAGTCAAGAGAAATCCTGCAGGCAAAGGGTCACACATGCTCTCAGCAGGGTGCCTTCAGTTTTCATGGGAATGGGAATGATGAAAGCCAAGGTATATGGTGGGGCACCTTCAGAACTGCTGCACTATAGCTCCAGCACATTGTTTTTGCTTAAAATAAGTCTCATCAACCTCTGTTGCTTGCAAACAAGAACCCTGGCAGAATTAAAGCAGGGGACCGAGCAGAAGAAGATTATGTAGTCAAAGGTAAAAGTCTGAGGTTTATCCTTACAAAGATGGGGAGCTCTTAGAAGGTTTCAAGTAAGGAAAATAAATCAGATTTATATTTTAGAACACTGTCTTAGATGGGGGCAATATGAAACCATTGACACCAATAAGGAAGCTGTTTTATTACCTGAATAAGGATGATAAGCCGTGTACCCTACAAACCTCATTGTAGTGAGTCCCAAAGTGGGCTTACTTTATAGTCCCAGCTACATAGACATCAGATCTTATTGCAGCAGTAGGCTCATAAGTTATAGCCTTTAAAAAGTTTAATAACAGCATAAAATACTTCTGCTCTCATGACTGCAATCAGCCGAGGACAATTTTTCATAAAGTCCATTCCATTGAAGTTTATTTGGGGGTTTGTGAGTTAGCAGAACAGTCTTGTATATTAAAACTTTGCTTTTTTAGGAGTTTTTCTCCATTTCTTTCTTCTTTCTTTCCTTCCTTCATCGGATATTTATAAATATGTATGTACAAATATTTTGACTCATGGGGCTCTGACAGAAGTAGAAGGGGGGCTGTCTTAGTCTATTTGTGCTGCTATAACAAAAATACTAGAGACCAGGAAAGTAACAAAGAACAGAAATTTATTTTCCCATAGTCCTGGAGGCTGGGAAGTTCAAGATCAAGGCACTGGCAGGTTCATTGTCTGGTGAGAGCTGCTCTCTCTTTCCAAGATGGTGCCTTGCTGCTGACTTCTCCACAGGGAAGAAAAATTGTATCTGCTTGGAACAGAGGGATGCATAAGGTCTCTTTTATAAGAAGGGTCTTACCAATTACCCTCCCTCCACCCATCCTGTCCCCTGCCCTCCTCTCCCTTTCCCCTTCCCCCATATTCTTAAGCTATAATTGGGTTATAGCTTTCATATGAAAGCTATAAATTAGTTTCATAGTAGGGCTGAGTACATTGGATACTTTTTCTTCCATTCTTGAGATACTTTGCTAGGAATAATGTTCCAGCTCCATCCAGGTAAACACGAAGGAGGTAAAGTCTCCATCTTTCTTTAAGGCTTCATACCATACCTACGGTGCATCTTATAAGGGTACATGTGAAACATACTAAATGTAGAATATAAATGTCTTAACACAATAACAAAGAAAATGCCATGAAGGCTATGTTAACCAGTTTGATGAAAATATTTCAGATTGTATATAAACCGAGCACATTATACCCCATAACTACATTAATGTACACAGCTATGATTTAATAAAAAATAAAATAAAATAAAAACAAAATTCAGATCTGTAATTAAAACAAACAAACAAATATATAAGAAGGCTCTTAATCCCTTTCATGAGGGGAGGAGCCCTTGTGACCTAATCTCCTCTTAAGGATCTTACCTCTTAATATCATCACCTTGGCTAGAAGGTTTCAGCAACTGAGTTTTGGAGGGGACACATTCAAACCATAGCACGTCTTCATTTTATGCATGAGGAAAATTGATGCCTAGGAAGAATCACATAGACAAAGCAGTATGCCTCTTTTTCTCTTTTTACTAATTTTCTCTTATACTTTTCTTCCTGTTCCCCACACAATAATACTTTAATTATTCTCCTTAAAGTTGAACAGGAGAGATAAATCCTAAGGAACATGTGAAGGAGGCAAAGCGAGTCATTGGGTTCATTCATCTGTCATCGTGCCCATGCCTACATGGACCCAGTGGCCGAACAGGTGCTTTCCCAGCTCCTTTCCTATTCACATCTCACCTGTGCATCTAGAACTAGCCTTTCAGAATTGGAAGGGGCCTCAGAGCCAATTTGGTTTGTTTGCTTCTAAATGTCACAAGACATGGAATTAGAATATCCCTATTTTGCAATTCCTTTGAATTGCTAAATCAGTTCTTCTATAAAATATTATTGCAAAAAAGAAAAAAATCTAACCTGAACCTGAGAGAAAACATGTTCAATGACGTCATGAAAACGAATTCTGCAAAATCTGAACTGCAAGAAACTCTAGAACAACCAATCCAGTATCTTCAACAATACCATAGTCATGATAAATGAATAAAAATAAAAGGTTCAAGAACAACCACCACCAAAAGAAAAAAAAAAAAAGATAGGGAAAAGACGTATTTAAAAAGACAAATGTTGACCAATTGTCTTGTATGAACCTTATCTGGAATATAATTCAACAAACTGTAAAAAAAAAAAAAATGCAATAAAAAATAAACACTATGCATCTGATGGTATTTTGTAATTATTGGAGGATTTTTGAGATGTGATTATCATATTGCAATATATTTTTAAGAATAAAATATTCTCTTTTAAAGATGTATGTTGAAATGTTTATATTTTAAATATTATAATATGTGGAATCTGTTTTATCAGCTTCAAAAAATTTGGTGTGGATGTGGGGAGCAGTTGGATTTATAGGTGCAATAATATTGGCCAAGAGTTGATCATTGTTGAAACTGGGCATTGGGGATACACAGACTGATTATACTATTCTTCCTAGTTTGGGACACTTCTTAATTTTAGATACTTCTAATTTTTTGTGATAAAAGTTTTAAATCATACTAGATTCTTTATGTTTTTCTCTTCCTTCCCTGCCCCACCAACTTTTTTCACTGCTATCTGTCTCCACCTCTTGCAACAACTAGAGAATTTTGACACTAACTATGGCCTGTTGCTTGCCCATCCTTCTGTTATTCTCTAACTTTAGGGCAGCAGTTCTCAACCTGTGGGTCATGACCCACAGGAACTAAAGGCTCACGGCATTAGGAAGGTTGAGAACCACTGCTGTAGGGTGGTTCCTCCCCTTACTACTTACTCACCCCTTAAGACCCAGCACTAAAGTATTATCAATGAAACCTCTTTCTCACCTGTAACCCAGTACTTACTTTTTATTACTTCCCTGAGCATCCATGCACAATCTGTGTACCTCCATGGCAGCACCTAACACCAATATATCAGGGCAGGTAGGGCATAGATCTGACATCTCCACCAGAGTATGAGTCCCTCCCTCATGGCTCTGTCATTCAGCCATGACTTCGTGAGCACCTACTGTGTGTCAGATGCCATGCATCTGTGAATGAGACTCAGTTTCTATCCTTAGGAGGTCCTCCACCATTTGTTGAGACAGACAACAGCTCCATTTCATGACAATATGGAGAGAGGAGTGCCAGATTGCAATGGAAGCATAAAGGAGAAAGAACCTAACAAAGAGGATTCGTGGTAATCATTTTTTAAGATAAGACTCGAAGGGTAAAGATGTCCAAATGGCAGGTCAGGGTGCAGCAGGGCTTTCTAGCCAAGGCAAGATCACATGCGTAGAAGGCCTGTGGCCAGGGAAAGCACAGTGTGTGAGGAGACTAGCTCTCAGTCTGATGAGGGGGAGAATGGTGATGTAACAGGACTAACTACAGAGCCTTGGAGCCACATCAAGGAGAAATGAGTCTTTTTGACTGCTGATTCACTAGGGCCTCAGCAATGCCTACCCCACTGCAGGCTCTTGATAAATGTGTACTGTAGTAATCAGCCAAGAGACACAACCATTGATCTTAGAGTATCAATTTGACTCCTGGGTTAAATGAATGCAGCACAAAAATGAACGGTGGTGTTATCTTCTTTCCCCTTCCTTCTGTTTCTTTTCATTGGGTCTCATGGAGGTTTGTGCTAAATTCAAGGCAAAGATGAGTCAAGAACAGGTAAGTCTGGTGAAAAGGGAGTAGCTTTCTCATACCTCTGCTGGTACTTTATCTCTGTTGTTCTGGGGCTGTGGGGGGCGGGGGTGGGTGGGTGGGCAGTTTCCAAAGAGTTAACTCCTGGTGGGATTCCAAATCTGCAGCCAGGAGCCCAGCAGCTTCCTCCTCCATCTTCAAATCAATCACAGGAGATTTTCTGAAACCCTCACTCTAAGTTTTCCTTTGATCATTATCTTGTCCCATGTTATAAACCCATTCTCTATCTTGGCCCCAGCAGCGAGGGAGAAAAACTTGAGTGTTAACAGACTGACTGCCGAGTCCTTGGAAATTGCAGCCACTGGGAGGCTACCTGCTGATGCTTTTGCCCCATAGGACTTCAAAGGGGTGCCCACACTGTGAAACACCAGCAGGGGAGAAATACTGGAAGTACATGCATAGTTTACCTCCATAGGCCTGGCAGTGCTCCCTTTCAGTTTTAAGCAGAGCTGCTCCCAAAGGAGCAGGAAGGAAACTGGGGCTGGCCGGAGTAGATTTTTTTTTATTAAGTCATATACACATAGATCATGTATACAATAATGCATTTGGGGGGTAAAATGTGCTGATTTTCTATACAATTTAGAATGCTTATATCAAACTTGTTAATATAGATTTCACCTCATTTATTTAATTATTGTGTTAAGACATTTATTCTCTGCACTTAATAGATTTGACATGTACCCTTGCAATATGCACCATAGGTGTAATCACATTGATTACCTCTGAGTAGAATTCTAACCAGTGCTTCTGTTCTGGGCAAGAGATTTCGATTTCTCTCCACTGGACCCCAAGGTCCTCATCAATAAAGTGAATGGGTTGATGATATTTAAGTTCCCTTTAGACCTTGAGAATTTTTCTATTCCAGGGGAGATGAATGGATGAATGGGTGGACAGATAAGAAATTAACAAAAAGAGATCACATAGATAATGACAGATTAGCCACTGATAGTTAATAAAAAAAAAAAGGTAACAACAGATGATAGAATTAGGTGAATAAGAAAGAGAAGAAAATGAAAATGAAGAGAGAATAGCAGAAATGCTCTAAGAAGATTTGGATCAAGACAAGAATAAGACCTGAGGTTGAATCCTTTTGCACTGGTCATTAGCAGATATTACCCAGTCCCCAAATCTGTGCATTGTCACATGTTTTGACTTCTTTGGGTCTTAGTTTTGTCATCTGAAATCAGAGAAGAATGTTTCATTACTTGTCATGCTTAAATAAAATGCATAAACTACTTCTCATTACTTCATAGATGCTTATTACATGGAAATTAACCAAAAATTACTAGAGCAGGAAAGAAGCCAATTGGTTCTCAGAACATCAAAAGCAAGGAAACATGCGATTGCCAGACCAGCATGTTCATTTGCTTGCTGCCATCTCATGTGAATGTCTCTCATCTGTCTCAGAATCAAAGTCTGCCTAACTGAAAGCTTCATCTAACATCCAAACTTGTCCCTTGTTCTTCCTATGTCAGTGAGAAGACTGTCACTCTTTCAGTCTTAAGTCAGAAATCTGAGAGACATTAGGGAGCCTTCCATCTCCCTAACCCTTGTATTTTATTTCTCTTAATGTGACTTCCCAAATGCTCAAATCACCCACTTTCAGGTCTTCACCAATGCCATCCTAAATCAAGACCTCATGGTCTTTTTTCTGGACCACTCCAGGGCCCTCTAACTGTACCCCTGCCTCACACTTGCCCTCTCTGCCTTTGAACCAATCTTCACACAGCAGCAGAGAGATTCTCTGAAAGTGTAAATGAAACCAGGCCTCTTGCTTGCTTAAAACCCTTCAATGTCTCTGTCTGCCCTTAAGATATAATCCACATATGTTACCGCAGCCAGCGAGGCCCTCTATGCCATGGCCCCCGCTGATGTCCTCAGCTCTACCATGCTCTGTGCTCCCTTCTACCCTCTGGGTTCGAACTATACTACTCTTCTTCCATACCAATAACTATGCCAAATGATTCCTCACTTCAGAATCTTCACGTCAATACTTCCACTCCTTCCAGTCTCATCCCTTACCAGCCCATCCCTTGGGCTAATTTTTACTCATCTGCCATTATGAGTATCATTCAAAAGATTTTCTCTGACTCCTGGATTAAATTTGGCTCCTGGTTATGCTCTCTCTTAGAGTTCTCTATTTTTCCTAACAAATTCCTATTACAGTGGGAAACTCTATGTTTGTATATAAGATTGTTTATTTCAAATCTGTCTCCTGAATCAGACTATAAAGCCCATGAGGGCAGAATTGCTATTTTTTGCTGTGGTTCACTTCTGTATCCCTATCACTTTGCCTGGTTCCAAATACATATAAGCTGTTAAACTATTCCTTGACCGAATGGCCCATTCAGTCATTTTATCATCAGTGGCTTTCAATGCTAACTGTGATGCTTTAATGTTTCCTTATTGTTTCATAGTTAAGCCTCAAAAGTACTTGGAAAATAGGGTATCTCTAAACTGAATTTCCTAGATGGTTAGAATCAAGAAATTCAGGGTTGAAGGAAATTAAAAGCTTTATCATTCAACCCAGGTTCTAGAAATTAAAGTTAGTTTACACTTGGTGACATTTTTTAGAAAAGTAGCTGTGATATAAAAAGTACCAGTGATTATGTTGAAACAGTGGAATTAAAAAGATTTTTTTTTCTTTTTAAATACTTTCCAGTTGATTGTTACTTTATTACTCTTAAAATGAAAATGATATGTATTTATGCATTTTCCCTTCTATGGCTTAGGTAGTAAATAGGATTAAATCTGTGTGGTTGGTGACAGATTTGCCATCATTTGTGTTACTATTAACAGCAGCATTATTACCAGAAACAAACATTTATTGATCAGGCAGCTGCTTAACATGAAGTTCTAGGTTCTCGTTTTTGCCAGTGAGATAACTATAGTGGAAAATGTTTGAGGATTTTTCCTCCAGGTCACACAACTGATAAAAGCCAAAACCACAACACTAACTTGAATGTCTGACTTCAAACTCTATAAAATGTACAAATTGAGAAACTGAGGCAGCAATTTATCAATAATGGCATAGATTGCTAACAGCTTCTACATTTCCATTTCTAGATTCTCAATTTTTCACCACCTGAAATATGTCTTTCCCCTGGTAGCATCTTCTTTCTTAACTATTCCATACTTTATTACTTTTTTATTGTTTAAGAAAATCAATACCCATTCCATGAAAATAGCTTCAAAATGAAAAGAGATATTAGCCCACAATTCAACCAACCAAAGGCAACATCTTTCATTTTAACAATGCAGATGAGTGACGTTTCAGGCTAATAATGGGATGTCTACAATAGAACAGAGATTATTGGTGATAACATTTCTTTTTAAAGAAAAAACAGATATCAGTGCTCTTATTTATTGTTTAAAATCATCACACAGCAATCAATAACTTCCCTTAAAATGTTAATCAAATAGTCATTGCTAGTTAATATTGACCAACTAATTTAAAAGTTTCAAAGGAGATGTACACAATTTGCCAAAGTTGACTTCGAAACAATGCCCAATCCGGTTAATGTTTACAGCCCCACGGTGCTCACCTCCACTAAAAACCAGCCTTGCACATCAGCCCAAGGGGAAGAACAGCTCATGCCAGAGTTAAAGGTGGGCTCCAACATAAAGAGTAACCCAGCCGGAAAGCTAAGGTTCAAACTCATCTGGTTTCCATTAACTGTGATTGCAACAGCCTCTTCAAAGGCAAAGAACATACCTTCCTCCACACCTAAAAAATGCCGCTTCCTTCAGGGTAATGGATCTAGAAAAATATCCTGGCTCGGGCAGTTGAGTGCTCAGTTGAAGAGTTACCCTTTTATGTCAATTTTAGAGAAGTTGCTTTTAGATTTGTTTATTTTAATGACACTAATACATGATTATTGCAAAGAAAAAAATGGTAATCGTTACAAGAATTAACTGATAGTCTATCATTATAAATGTTCTTGAAAATATATAAGAAAAAAAGTAGAATTTCTTTATATCTATATCTCTTGTCCACAAGGGACTATAACAAACTGGTCACCATACAGAGTCAGTCAACTTAAGGAACTAGGCCTATTGTACTGATACGTCTGTGTGGTGCATATCTGGTCTATGAAAATTAAGTCAGTTTAAGGAGGTCGCAAGTATAGAAAGGAGGTCATCTATGGAAGTTCTACTGTATGTTTTTCACATATTACTATATTATGATTCTCCTTTCTAACATTCTAACGCTACCTGACATCCATCCAACTGAAAGGATATATGGTATTGTTAGTCAATCCCTTTTGACTTTTGGACATTTAAGTTTCTTCTAGCTTCTCTCTATTAAAAACATTTTATCAATGAGCATTCTTTTATTCAATAACTCATTCCAGCAAATATTTACTGAGCACCAATAATGCCAGCCAGATAGCAACCAAATGTTTGCTCACATCCTTAATTATTTCTTTAAAATAAAGTTCCTGGACTTGGAGCTACAGATGAAAGCTTACTTTTCAGATTCTGATTGGGATTGCCAATGGCTCCCGGAGGGGCTATAATCAATAGACATTTTTCATCAACACCATGGGTTCTAAATGCCTCTATCACCTTACCTTCACCAAGGGCAGCATATCTGGATTTACTCACAGTAGTCCTCAGACCAGCAGTGTCAGTACCCTATGGAAATGCAAATGTTCAGCCCCCCCACCACTGAGACCTACTCAATCAGCAACTCTGGTAGGTGGTGCCCAATACTGTTTGAACAAGCTCTCCACATGATTCCTGAAAGTTTGAGAACCACCAGTTTTGAGCACATGACACAGAACTATGAGTGAAGCCATCAACCTGATCATGTGTCCCCTGACCACCCCCACCTTCTTTTGTCTATAACCTTTCCTGAAGCTGATGGACAGCTCACTCTTCAACAGAAGCCCCAAGAAAGTGAGTGCCAGAACTGAGGGGAGAAAAATTTAGAGATCTGTAGAAGAGAGGAAAGTGGTTATCTGCAGGAGCCAGAGAAGAGCGGTCACAGGGTTTCCACACAAAAAAAGCAGCATGTCGAGCCTGGACCATACATGGGAAGATCAGCTTAGAATGTCTGTCCCATCTCACTTATAATTCTATGACCCTGGGCAACCACTAAATTCTCGTTGATCCTCAGTTTTCTCTTTAGTTTATCTGGAACAAAATGCCACATATTGTAGGCTAGCGTGAGATCCATATACAATAAGCTACGTGAAATGTTTTAGAAACTGTAAAGCTCCATCCTCTTTGGGAGGTAACATTATTATCAGAGACCGGGGCCTCGGCAGAGGGGAAGGTGCTCATCCTGTGCAGAGCCCCTCTGCCCTTTTCTGACCATGAAATTCACTTCTTCCTGCAAACCTTCAAAGGCCCCATTTATCAGCCGTCAAAGTACAAAGCAAACAGCCTCCTCGGTCTTCTTTTAAGGGGTATCACTTACACTTCCCAGTTGGAATATTATCCTTCTTATCTCCAGACTGCAGAAATGCATTCGCTGCTCTGTAAGTTCTGTGGAAAAAAACTTAGACGGAGCACTTTTATTGCAGAGAAGGAAAGAAAGTTCAACACACTGATGGGGAAGGCAGCATAATATTTGGAGCCCAAAGGCAGGAATGCAAATCCTGACCCATTTACCAGGTTGAAGAGAGTATCTTTGGTCATTATATGAATACATGCCCAAAGTAGAACTCTTGATTCATTTTCCCCTTGAAAACCTCCTCTTCTGAGGTTTTCCCATCTCAGAAAATTGCTCCATGGTTTGTCCCACCAGAAATGTGAATTATCCTTAATTCATTTCTTTCACTCACCTTCCAGGTCTAATTGATTACTAATTTCTATTGATCTTAAACAAGTTGCTTAACCTACTGAGAGTCAGTTACCTCATCTGAAAAATAAAAAAAGATAATAATGTAACTCATTCTAGGCTTTTAGACAACTCAGACAACATCATTATAGTTGTTGGCCATGTACTTTGCATAAAATACTAACACTCTCTATTCCATGAGAAAAGACACTTCTGAGATCCTTTGCATAAATATGCATGTGGCCCAACTGTGTCCCAAGCACTGTAAAAGGGGCATAGCAATGACAAAAAAAGGAGGATCCCTGCTCTCTGGAGCTTTCAAACAATAGATAGAAAAGTGGGTGCTGGAGACAGAAATAGACAAAAGAAATAGGAAGAATCTCAGATCACATGAAGTGCTGTCCAAAGAGAGACTTAAAATAAGATGACTTAATAGAGACTGGAAACGTGGCTATCTGGACCTGGAGTTCAGCAATGACCTCTCTAATGAGGTCACCTTAAGTCTAAGATTGGAAAATAAGATGAGATTCCCAGGCAAAGTCCTTGGAAATGAGTAAACCTCAAGAGGTTCAGGAATATCGAGAAGGCGACCACGTCTGGGATATGAAGAACACAAGGAGAGGTAAAATAGAGTCAAAGGGTGTTGGAGGCAGATCAGAGAGGGAGGACTTCACAAACCAAAAGAAATAATTTAAGCTGGTTCTGTTTTTTTTGTTAGTAAAAAAGGAAGCCAGAAAGGGGTTTCAAACAGGAGAGAGGTTTATTCCTGTTTGCTTTCTCAAAAGATCACTTTAAGTAGGATAACAGCATGAAAGGTCAGTAGGGAAAAGACTTTCAGAAGCTCAAGAAAGAGAAGATGGCAGCTTGGACTGGGGTGGAGACAAGGGTGCTGGAAGAGGAGGATATCTTTGATGTATTTAGAATGAAAAATCAAAAGGACACGGTCATCAACTGGAGGTGGAAGTTGGCAGAAAGAAAAGAATCAAGAACAACTTTGATTTCTGCCACAAAACTCTATGACTCTACTTACTAGAATGAGAAAAACCCTGACGAAAGAAGCTTTGCAAAGGAAAACCAAGAGTTCTACTTTGGCCATGTTATTCTCATGATGCCAAAAGATATCTATGTGGACATGTCAAGCTGGCACTCAGACAGCACTCAGTCTGGGATTCCAGGATGTGCTCAGTACTGGAAGTAAGAGCTCAGGCATTATTGCAATGTGAAATTCTATGCAAGAATCCATTTCTTAAACACGTTTACACATTGATGTGTTTCTGACGCTTTGCTACATCCTAGGAAAATGCAAGTGAATGACATAGTTTCTGCCCTCAAGATATTCTCACTGTCACAGAGAAAAGATGTATAAAGAAATCAGCCAATTATAGCACTTGTATGTACAAGGACAGAGATGGTTATGAGGTGTGCTAGCCTATGGGGCCCGCAGCCGCTCCAACTCTTATCTGGTCCTCAGTTCTGCTGCCCACAAATGGGAAAAATACCATCTGTCTTGCCTACAGGGCAATAGACATCTAAAAGAAAATAAATAGAGAAGGAGGTAAATGGAAAACAAAGAGTCTTGAATTATTATCCTTCTGCAAAGAGGGGGAAAGCTGGCATGGAAAGCTTATTAACAAACTTCCCAGAAAAACACAGGGCTAAGTTCTGGCTGATAGGACTTAAATGCGTCTGTCTATCTAATCACTGCAGCAGGAAATGTAATTCTTCACAAAGCTGTTGTTGCTATGAGGGAATTTGCATGAGGCCAAAGATAGGATGGAAAAGTTTCTCTGCTGCTGGTGCTGCGGCTGTGTGATAGCTACTCAAATACAGGCACAAAGCACTTGGGGACTGTTTGTTTCAAAACAGACCACCCTTGACCTTTAGCAGATCAACCTTCCAGCTTTCTACCAATGGCATCACACTGCTCCAGGGAGAGCAATGAGCTGCAGAGAAGACACATCCTGGCTTCAAACTCAAGACACTGCACTTCCTGACCCTGTCATGATATGTCAAAGGGCGGTGATAACTCTCTCCCAGGTATCTGTGAGGATTTACTAAAATATTCAAAGCACATAATGAGAGGGTGAGGGTCATCACAAGCGCCCTAATAATGTCTTAGTATGGAGAACAAGTGTGGCATAAGAGTGTGTTCAAATCTTTACTTACTTGGGGGGGGGGCACAAATGATTTTTTTTTTTTTAATCTGGGCAATGCAGGATGGAGGTTCCATAAAAGTTTGTGGAATGGACAACTGTGACGTCCAAAATAGATGTGCGATGTCCTTGAAGGCCACAGTAAGGGACCTCTAGCTAAGAATGCCTGCCCTCTTTCCTACTGAGCCCAGCTGGTACACAGAAGTTAGGAAAATCAACTTTATGATTTCTGACTTCAATAACACCTTTGTTAGAGAAGACTGACGCTGGAGCTCAATGGGGAGAAAAAGAAAGTTCCTGTCACTATATAATTACTTCAGTTTTCTTCCTCCCTCTAACTAAAGGAAAGGCTCAGTTTGACAAAGAGAACATTAAAATCTGCTTCTGCTCTGGCAGGTTAAAAAAAATGTCATTGTGAAGACTCCTCTGAACATGATCAGCTCACACAGCAGGGGGAATATTCATTGCCAAATTTTTTTTTTTATGATGTACAAGTTAAATCATACAAAAAATAAGTTAATAATAAATAAGTTGCTTAAGTGAGGTTAATATTTCCCAAAGTATATCATTTGGGCCACTGGATCTGTAGAACTTTAGTGGCTATCACTGGGAAGAAAGAATATCAAGGTTTGGGAAAGACTCAGGTAAAAATGAAGTTGAACAGCTATTTTTGCCTTTCAGTTGTTTCATCCTTATTATGCTAAGGTGCATTGTCAATCTCCAGTAGAGAATGACTCATTGCCTGAATTCACTGGGTGCCTAGAATAACTCACAGGATTGCCACACTTTGAGAAATGTTACCTGGAATCGGAGGAATGAACCAGATAAGCTTTCCCCATCTTTTCTGGCTTAAACCACCTGTTTATTTCCTGTGACACAAAATTCAAATGGTAGTGACAAATGGGCTGAGCGTGTGTGCATGCTCCAGGAACATGCTCTGGCAATCTCTTGAATCTACTTATTTATTCATGTAAGGACTCTCTCATTCATCAACACGTGTTAGAAATCTTGCTATGGACCAGGCACTGTGATTGAGGCACAGATGTGTTATTGTGGAAAGAACAGATTCCTAAAAGTAGTGGAGAGGAGAGGGAAAACCTAGGTTGGGATGGAGGAGGAGGAGGATGAATGAGGTAGAAGGGCAGGAAGGAGATGGAGAGAGAAAAACTCTATTCAATCACACATATTTATTGAGAGCTCACTGCTACTGGGCTGTGTGCTAGGTGTTGGGAACACACTGATGAACAGGGCACCATATCTGTCTTCAAATAGTTAGCTCTTTCCTGGGCAAAGAGAAGATCAGACTTTGCTTTAGAAAGACCATAAGGGCCAGCATGTAGATGAGACAGGACTGAAAATGCCATATAGGTAATCTGGAGGAAACAGTGAAGGCCTGAGCTGGACCCATGACAGCAGAGATGAGAAGTGGATACACATAAAAGAAAATATTAAGAATACAGACTAAACAAAATGAGACAAGACGGGCCAATGGTGGGAGGGTAACAGGTCCATGATGTGAGGTGGGGACTAAGGTGTGTTTGGGGGATAGCCAGGAGGAGATTTCAGACAGGAGGTGGAGAAGTTGGGGTTACATTTGTGAAGAACAGAAAAGGAGCAGGCCAGATGGAGAAATTTGGAAGTCATCAGCATAAGGGCGGTAAGTTAAGTCATAAAATTAAAAGAGATCATTCAGGGAGAGCATGGATTGAGAATCAAGGCACCTTCAAAAGGCACACAATCCTACCAAAGCACTTAATTCAGCCCACAAGATCCATTCTGAAGTTGTAACCACTGGAATTTATTCTTGTAAAAGAATAAGTTACGTTGTCTAAGTTTGTGGTAATTTGTTACAAGAGCAAAAGGAAATGCAGATAGACAAGGAGGACCTTAATTCACCTTGGGACCTAACAAAAGTGGACCCAAGAAAGGTGGACCCTGAAGATTCTCTTTCTTACAGAAGTGAGGCATGAATGAGCCTGCCTGATCTCCTAGATGCTGACCTGACACGTGGGCAGAGAAGATGGAGATTGTCCTTCCTTTATTATAAACTGAAGTTAAGCACTTTAGCATAGCACAGAACTCAAAAGGGAAAAGTTTACATACTATATGTTTACATGAAGTTCAAAAACAGACAAAATGAACCCACCTTGTTCGAAGCGAGAGGAGGGAAAGATTGGTATTCACAATCTTGTCCCCTCTACATGCTGGCCCTCACGGTCTTCCTAAAGCAAAGTCTGGTCTTCTCTTTGCCCAGTAGAGAGCTAACTATTTGAAGACAGATGTGCTGCCCTATTCAAGCAAGTGGGGTACTCCTGCGCACTGGCTATGGTCCATTTCTTGACCTGGGTGGTGGTTTCCCAGTTGTGCTCACAATGTGATAACACAAAGACTGGCAACTTTTTCAGTAAAAGACCAGCATGTAAAGAAAGTAAATAGTTCAGACTTTGGGAATCAAGCATACATCTCTGGCTCAGTTACTCAACTCTGTAGTGCAAAAGCAGCTGATGACCATTCATAGATGGATGAATTAATTCTGGTAAAACCTTATTTACAAAAACAGGTGGCAGGTTGGAACTTGCCTGTAAGCGACAATTTGCTTACTCCTATGATAATGTGTTGACCTGTATGCATAATTTGTGTATTTATCCACATGCGTTTTATTTGTTGAGTTTAACATATAACAAAGAAACTATAAAAGAGGGCAGATTTTTGCATTAAGGCTGCCTAGATTTTATTTCTGTCCCTTCTATTCAGTTATTCTGTGATGTGGATCTGCTTGACTTTTCTGTGCCTCCCGTTTCTCCTCTGCAACCAAGGACTATGCTACTATCTACATCAGGGGACTGTTGTGACACTGCAATGGAATAAAGTGTGCACAGTCCTTAAAGCTGTGTCTGGTGTACACAGAACCTTCAGGCAATGTTCACTCCTCTCACCCTTATTGTCAATGCTCGTAATAGTTTCAGCAATGCTGGCTTTGTTAGCCTTGTGTTACGTAGGAGCACCTGAAGTGTCAAGTCTCCTGCTGAAGTCTTGCAATGTCTCCCTATCTCCCTCAAAATTTTTTAAACTGGCATGCAAGGCTCTTTTAAGCCTCTAATTCTTATCTTCAGCTGCACTGAGACCGTCATGGTGACCTGCAGTTCCCTCACCATGCCATGTTCTTTACATCACTGTCCTTTTGAAATGTTGCTTCGTCTGGACAGAAGGGTCTTCATCTTAGAAGCTTTTACTCTTCTTTTAAAATCCTGGTCAATGCCATCTCCTCTATGAGGTGACTGAATCTTAGACACCAAGGATTAGTAACCTTGAAATTTGAACTTATGTACATGTGTCAGTTATCATTTTTCTCATTCTATTTGTCAAGAGTCCACCACATTCTAAGCCCCCAATGCCCGTCTGCTGAATGGACTGCACATCTGGGTTGCCCTATGAACTGTAAGCTCTTATTTATCCTTCTTCCCCAGCCCTGAGCATAATGCCCCCCACACAGCAGGAACGCAGTATTTGTTAGATGTATGACTGTTGGAAGCCACCCAGGGCCTGGGAATCCCCACAGACATGTAGATCTAGGTGATGAGTGCACAGTCCCAGTTTCAGTGAGCCCTATAGATAATTCCAGCCATCATGAAAATAAGTCATCAAAGAATAACATTAAGAGTTTTGTCTGTATTTTATGCCACAGGGGAAATTCTATGGATGTTACCATAATTATTTTTCACATTTCCCAGTAAAAACAACAAATAAAATACATGCCCACCATTTCCCAAAGAGTCTGTGAAAGACAAAATCCTGTTAGGTCATTACCCTCCAGAACTTCTGTGCAGAAGTGTCCACACCTCCGCAGAATCCAAGGACAGGCATTAATGTCAGAAGGGCCCCCAGAGACAAACTAACCCAGTCCCTTTATTTTACCAATGAAGAAATAATCGGTAGCATTTTCTTTTTCCAAAATCATTTTTCTATGATGGTTTTTTCTTTCTCTCCCTTCCTTCCTTCCTTCCTTCCTTCCTTCCTTCCTTCCTTCCTTCCTTCCTTCTTTCCTTCCTTCCTTCCTTTCCTTCCTTTTTTCTTTCTTTTGCTGGACTTGATATGTTATCAATATTTACAAACAAAATTTTATTTCACTTATAAACTTACACATACATACGTACATATCTGATAGGAAAAAAATATAAAAATTATTTGGAAGGAACATTATTATCCAGCCGGGATCTTGGAGCAGTGTTTTCCAACCTTTTTATCTCATGGCACACTTAAACCTATAGTTGAACTTCCAAGGCACACTTAAATTATGTTTATCAAAAAAAGAGTAAAAAAAGAATATACGTATTATGCTTTAAACTTCTTTTTGAAAATAATTTAATTAGTGATCTTTAAAAAATTTTGTGGCAGACCTAAGATCCTCTCACGGTACACCAGTGTGCCGCAGCACACCGGTTGAATGTCACTGATCTAGAGAGAGAAAAAGGACCAAATGTACTACTTTGCCACCTGTCAGTAAGGACAGTTCATCTGGTGAGAATCGTTTTACACAACAAAATCCAGGCAGAGAGCAGAGTAACGATGAACACACCACCATGTCTGAAGACTCACTAGATGTTAAATGCAGAAAAGCACAAATTGCTTGGTTACATCACAAATCATATAGAGAGTCAAAAATGTGTTATCAAGTTCACTCATCATTCTTTAGGGAGTTTCCAGTGGCACTGACGGCTGCCTCCTTCTTTGACCAACTTCTAGAGCTCTGGAAGCTGGTTTCCTGTATTCTGAATCATCTAACGTGTCTCCCCTCCCTGCTGCTGGGAAGAGTGCAGGAAAAGTCAAACCAGAATTGCCAGGTCTAGTCCTAGAATCAGTTCTGGAAAAACTAGAAGCGAATTGTGTGAGAAACAAGGTTCTTCATGATTTCGCCCTGCTTCTTCATTCATCTCACCATGCTCCGGTGCCCTGTTCAAAACCTGCATCCTAATCAGGGCAAACTTGTCATTTATTCTTCTTTGATATTTGATATGCTTCCTGTTGCCTGGAATCTCCTTTTCTTGCCCTTTGGTCTGGTCAATTTTCAGGTTTGAAGAACATGGGTCAGGTTTTCTCATTCGCCTTCTTGCAAATGGTTCTTGCACATCCCAGGTCCAGGTGAGCACATCTATTGGAGCTCTCATCATGGTGCTATTTAGCCTCTTATTCACTTACCTATTTCCCCAGCAAACCAGGAACTACCAAAGACAGGGACTTTGTTGTACACCTTGGTGTCCACCACACTGTCAGGCGATGCAAGTTTTCTGAGTTAATTAACGAAAGCATAGAAGCATAGAGAGAATGCAGCATCACGTAGAAGGGGAGTGGAGGACATTACAAAACTAGCCCAGTAATTTGGGGTAGCAAAGTTACCTGCGCTTCTTTAAGGTCTTTTCTAGGTACATGTGTTTGGTAAATATCCAAAGATGTGATATTTACTAATTACTTAGCAAAGAAGTGTTTCTCAGCTTATTAGTGTATGGAACACTTTGTATATGTGTGCATGCGTGTGTCTGCATGTACATGTGCATGTGTGTGTGTGTCTGTGTGTCTGTGTCTGTGTGTGTGTGGTGTGCCTCTGTTTCCCAGAATGCTGCTCAGGACATACAGCTTTTGGGAATTCTCAACCAGACTGTTTCCTTAAAGGTGAGACCATCACAGGATAGTATAATGCCTGTCAATGTCTGAGTTATAAAGTCTGTGTGCAGGGCTGTAAGTGCTACCACAAGGGTTGAGTTAGACTTAAAAGTATTTTATCAACTTTGAGGCTGAAACTCCTATAGTGAAGAAGTTCTTTGTATGAACTCCTGCAAAATTCATCTAAACTTCTTACCTAGAAAAATCTTGCACACTTCCTATGGAAACAAAGAAAATGTTCATACCAAGTCCCCTAGCTTCTCACCTCCAGGTGAGTAAGTAAGTAAATGACACCAGGAATACCTTCCAACCATTGTATTTATGAAATACAGTTGTGGGTCCTCTGAATTCAGCATGGTGAAGGGATAAAATGCAAAAAAGGAAAAAATAAAATCTTTGAAACTCTGGTAATTTCCCTATTATGCCTATGAATATTTTAATTCCCTCTGGTATTGTATGAATAAACAAGATAGAAAGGCAATGTGATTTGTAAATTCATTTTTAAAAATTTTCTGATCACTTACTATGTGCCAGTGTTGAAAGTACAAAGTCCACTCCTAGAAGCTAGAAACACAAATAACCTACTATCAAGAAGACCGTTGTCCCTTAATAGACATAAATCATAATTAAAAAGGACACCCTTAGCACAAAGCCTGGCATACCATTGATGCTCAATGTTTTGAGTGAATGAGTCAGTGAATGAACAAATGACTGTAGGTTGAATTTGAATGGATGTCTTAACACATCAAGGTAGGACTTCACAAAGGACCAGGAATTGAGAGGTTCCTTGCACATGGGCATCCCAGGCAGACATGCTCTGGAATAGAGGCATGGGGAGGGGAAGTGGGAGTCTTCCTAATAAATAGGATGGCAGGAGATAGGAATGTTTCTAGGAAAATGACTAGAGGTCTGACCAAAGTGGAGTTAGAATTGAGATACAACATTTACACTGGACCATTTCATTGGAAAAGGTTTAAAAGGACATTTAAGTGCCAAGTTATGAAGCCAGAATTTTCTCCTAAAGATAAAGGGCACCCCTGAAGGATGTTTTTGACCTGATGAGCGATAAATGAAAGCTATTTTTAGGCATAAAGCTGTCTCATCATGGATTACAAAGGAGGAAATATTAATTAGTTTGATGTTAAATGAAATGACCCTTTTCAAATCTGAAGTCCTTGGGAATATATAATAGATGTGAGCCAATGCTTCAGGGTTCTGCGTGTGCAAAGAAATGAATAGACAGTATCTGGGAGCAGCAGCTATGACATCAGACAGACCAATATTTAAGTCTCTGCTGCTTGACACCTGTGAGATTTGGGGCAAGTTACTTAACCTTGCCAAACCGCAGTTTCCTCCACTGCAAAATGGCGATAATAATAGTACTACTACCTCAGAAAGTTGGTGATGAGGATTAAATTAGATAATGAGTGTCAGCCCAACTGTTTACAAAGTACTCAACTCACAGTAGTCAAATTATACGATCTATTAACATTGGAGTTTGAATTGCAATTAACAGTTCATCTATTCAGCAGGTCTAGCTAAAAAGACAATGAATGAATGAACTAGCTTAAAAGATGTTAAGACCTCAGTCTTTCGAGATCTTTGAGGGAATGTTATAAATCCGAAGTGCTATTTTTATTCCTTTTGTTCGTATTTTTATTGCATTTGGGTACCCATAATTATATACTGCAGGAATATAAGTTTTGTGGCATTTTACTTGTTTGTGTACAATTTGTTTCTTTCTACCTAACTCAATTTCCACTTTGTGATGTCAAAGTTGAAAAAAGGTAATTCCAGTTCATTTTCAAAGTCTACCTGTTTGGTCAAGGGAACTTGACCAGCCAGCCACTGAGACATCCAGATCTGGAACACAGGTTTTCTCACTCCCAGGCTTGTGTCCACTCCCATGCATGAGATGGTTTTTCCCACCTTCCCTAACGTGGGCCAACTAAGCACTAATACTAAGGTGAGAACACATACTCACTTAAAGAGGTACAAGAATGTATGGGTGTTTACTGGCATGTAGCAAATCTGTAGAGCTCACTTTCCAGATGAGTCAGATACATATTCTAATAGCTTTATTCAATTTTTTGTATTAAATATAGAAAATATTATACAGCAACCCACATGCTTTACTTGAAGTGGCACTTTTTTAGTTCATAATGCTTTCTCTGCATCTTCTAATCAGCCAACCGGAAGTGGTGCAGAAACAATATCAAAGGCTCTTACATGTTGGTTATCAGAAATTTCCATGCTGTGTATAGCATCATCAGAAGATCTCATCCTGACATCAGTACTTCCCCAGCTGACACAGAAAACTCTGCTTTTAAAATACAGCCCCATGTTGTGGCGCAGATGCCTAAATATAGATCATAGCCTTATGCCTCTTGGTCTCTATTAGCAGAAACCATCAAACACTGGTCCAAAATAACACTTAAGGAGTTGGAGTTGTTTTAAGATCAGAAGGTATGTCTGGACTCACAACTTTGCCATTTCCCATAAAGAACAGGAATTATTCTATGAACAACATGCCTGGTATGAATACTCCAATGTCCCATCACCAGCACTGAGCACTACACTAACTCAAAGCATCCACAGCTCTAAAGATACACACATCATGGTGTCTTCTTATCCACATACTTCCTGCATTGCTTCATCTGTCTTGGAAGGCCTACCCAACCCTTTGTCCACCAGTCACTTTCTCAAACTCAGCTTAAAAGTCCTCTTGGTAAGAATTTCCTCACTGTACCCTACATTCCCAAATTGCTTTGCCAATGAGCCATCCATTCTGGTACTTAGAGCACCGTACTGTGTGTTGACATGGAAGTCAACACCAAGCTTTGGTCCGCTTACAGGAATGATCGTATTCTCTTTTCTAAAGACCAGGGGAACTTGACCAAAGCATACATTTCTGGTGTAGCCCCTGCTCTTTGGGAGCAAGAGCTGGAGCAGAGCAGGCAGTTATCCAGAGAAAATACTGTATCAAGGGTAAGACAATGAATGTAAATTAGAACCAAGGAAGGTCACCATGACTTTCTCAGGTCAGAAAGGCACCACCAGGGTTAACTCCAAAGACAGAATGTGAATTCAGGACTAAAAGATGATGGCAAATGTACTAGGCCACGGGTGATGAGAAGCAGGTAGGAAAGTGAATATGAAATGGGATGAGATAGAGAAGCTTAGGACAGAGGTAAGGGGGAGGGGGAATGAAAAAAAGCCACGTCCAGAGATCTTAGGCTCTCTGGTGATGGCTTTGAGGTAAATGAGAGAGTTGGCCATTGTAAAGGAATGGGCTCTACTTAAAGATATTCCATCCTTCCTCCCTGGTACCTGACACACTGCTTAAAACAAAGCAGATATAGAATAACTATTTACTGAATAAATGTGTGAAAGTACCAATAAATCAAGAAAAGAGTCTTTTAAAAGTTGACCTACATATTCCAGCCTTGCTTATAGAGTAAGTTTGCTCTACACTCTTTCTTTTTTCTCACTTTGTCACCCTCAGTAGAGTGCCATGGTGTCATAGATCACAGCAACCTTAAACTCTTGGGCTCAAGTGATTCTCTTGCTTCAGCTTCCTGAGAAGCTGGGACTACAAACACCCATCAGAATGCCTGGTTAATTTTAGAGACAGGGGTCTCACTCTGGCCCAGGCTGGTCTTGAACTCCTGAGCTCAGGCAATCCATCTGCCTTGGCCTCCCAGAATGCAGGGATTACAGACATAAGCCACCACACCTGGCAGCTATACACTCTTGTAGCAGTTCTCATAGGCCTATTTTTTTGCAAATTATATATCTATGGGTCTCTATCAGTTTACTGCCGAAAATGGTAGTCCTGGTACAGAACAGAACACCATCTTTTGTACAGGGCAAATGCTCCATAAATGCCTATGGAGTTGCAATGAACAATACTGAATTTAAATAAATTGCTTTTCAGTACAAATCACCTTAGTGGTCTTAGAAGAAAAATTTAGTTTTCAGAAGAAAATTTTAGTTTTAGATGAATAGCAAAAGCAGGGACATAAAAATATAATAAATATTGAATAAGGACATAAAATGATGTTTAACATCATTAATTATTAGGAATCAATGCCACAATGAGATAATATTTCACACCCATTAGGATGGCTATTATTTAAAAAATAACAAATTTTGGAGGGAATGTAGAAAAAATTGGATCCCTGTGCACTGCTAATGTACATGTAAAATGGCACAGCTTCTGTGGATAATGGGGTGGTGACTCTTCAAAATATTAAAAACAGAATTACGATATGATCCAGAAATTCTTCTCCTGGGTATATACCCAGAAAGAAGAGAAACATGAATTTGAACAGATTTTTGTACACCTGTGTTAATAGTAGCACTATTCACAATAGCCAAACCATGGAAGCAAGCCAAGTGTCCACCAATGGATGAAGGAATAAACAAAATGTGACATATACAGATAATGGGATAATGTTTCATCTTAAAAAGGAAGGAAATTCTGACACACACCAGAACACAGATGAGCCTTGAGAATCATGCTAACTGAAATAAGCCAGTCTCAGAAAGGACAAAGACTGCATGATTCCACTTACATGAGGTATCTGGAGTAATCAAACTTATAGAGACAGGAAATAGAATGGTGGCCACGAGAGGCTGGATGGAGAGGAAAATGGAGAGTTATTGTTTAATGGGTGTAGCGTTTCAGTTTAGGAAGATAAAAAGAATTTTTGGAGATGATGATGATGGCAGCACAATAATATGGATATGCTCAATGCCATTCAGCTCTATAATTAAAAATAGTAAATTTCATGTTATGAACATTTTACCACAGTACAAATATATCTTATTAGCAAATTTTTGAAGGATATATCAGAGTCTAACTTACTAAAGATAATTGTGGACTTCTCTCTTCTTTACTTTTTTTTAAATGGCTAATGACCATCAAAATACATACAACCATATCCACATAAATATATACAAGTTCCACAGTGCCCCCTACACGCACACACACCCTCTCTCTCTCTTACAATGAGGCTTTTTTTAATAAGCCAAATTGGCAAGTCAGGTAATAGAAGTCAGGATATCTTACCTCCAAGACTTTTTATTCAATTCCCTTCCGAATGAGCAAGCAGCCCATTCTCTCTCCTTTGCACAGATCTCAGTCTCACCAGTGACTCATAGAGCATAAGTAAGCTTAACCATCGGGACAGTGAATGTTGAGGCTCTTCCTGTTCTCAGAAAGGAGATGTTTCTCTTCTGCTTCTACAAGATTTCCCCTTCAGTGAACTCACTCCAAGGCAGAGGTAAGGTAGAAAATGTTCTTATGTATAACAACTCACCTGCCAAAAAATTAAAAAAAAAAAAAAAAGAAAAGAAAAGAAAATGTTCTACCCACACAGAACTCTGCTTCATGCCACGCGTAAGATCACATCATGTGGCAACCAGATATCTGGCTCTGCCCCCAGCCAATTCTGAATGATGCACCCATATCCCAGAGTTGGATCTACCCAAGAATTCTGAGCAGGTCTGTGCTAATCAGTGGCTATAATGAACAAGTAAATTAGTGCACAGGACCTGAGACAGGAAAGAAGAGGCTCTTAAAGCCTGCTCTCTCTAGGAAGCGTTTCTCCTCTTCCCCACCCACTTTGTCACCCATCCTGCAAGGTCCACTGGAAGTTACCCTTATTGTGAACCTTCTAATAATTAAAGTTCTCAGAGAATTTCTCCCCCCTCTTCACTCCTAAATAAAGGATCTCGGATATCCTTCAGCATGAAGGCTTATGTAATGGAGCCTCTTCAGAGCTGTTATTGAATTCTTGTTCTGTGTATTGTTTTATTCTCAGTCAGACTGCAAGCCCCTAATTGAAGCTCACTGCCTTGTCTTCTCATCCCTTGGACACCAACTAAATTACAGTATATTCCTAGAAATTGGTTAAGTGATTGAAATACTTCAATCACTTCTTCATTGGGTAGAAGCACAATCTTCTGCAATAACATCCCCTTTTTAGCAGGTCTTGCCACATAGTAAATTCTCAATAAACATCTGTTTACTAACCATTTGCAACAATATAAATTTCGTTTTCATGCCCATTAACTAACCAGGAGCAAAGAGAAGAATTCATATAAATTAGGCCTCCTCATGGGAGGAGACACATGGACTCCTCCTGGAGTCAGAATTGTAGGAAACATTTGCACAATTAACTACTAGAGTCCTCTTTTTCCAGAAAGGGAAATGAAGTCCCAAGAAAAAAGTGGTTTTCTCAAGGTCAACAATAATTTGGGAACAGTTTTAACACTGGAACCTAAGTCTTAACCATGGAGTAGGGAGGTAATCTAGTCAATAGTCCATGAAAACTTCTTTCTTTGGTATCAGAGAGAAGCTTTCATGGAGCTGTTGCTTTGAGGGCATTGTAAATTGACAAGGTTGCACAGAATCTTCTCACCTTTTACTAAAGATTCTTCTAAAATCCTTGTCGTTCTAGGAGAAAAGGATTACGTTGCAAAGACCTGGGGGAAGTTGCAGTAGAGAATTTAGAATGAGATGAAAGAGCTTTATAAAACCTAAGTATTCTCTATATTGCATTGTACTTCAAGATAAATAATTATTAACCCAGGAATTTTCAGAGAAGTAGAGGCTATCTATCCTCCATAACATAGTGTGGTAATTTCATTTCTTTGTGAATTATTGGCAATGTATTTCTCATTCAAGTAACTTTTACTTTGAGTGTGCACAATCTGCAGGTTGCTCTGTCAGGTGGGCAGATCCAGAGATGAACTGGGCCAAGCTTGGGCCCTTGAGGTGTGCTGGAGACAGCAAGTGAACGAATAATTGTGAAAAACTGTGGTAGGCACTATGGTAGAGGTTTACAAGATCCCTCGAGCATTTCCAGTTACAGAAGAGATTCTCAATAAAAATCTGTTGAATGAATGACTGATTGACTAATTAATTAATTAATCAGACTTTGCCCAAGGAATTTAAAGAAGCTTTTGTAGAAACGTTGACATTTAAGCTTACTTTTATTTATCCATTTAAGTGATCATAGAAACCGTAACAAGCTAAGACTCTGAAGATGAACAAAACAAGGCTTTTGAGGTCAATAATGATGGGCCAATGTGGTAAGTAACCTTGTATTGTATTTCATTTTTTAAATCTAATCTCTGTATACATCAATAGAGTACAAGTTCCCTGAAGGCAAGAGCATTCTCTAGCTTTCACTCTGCTACCTTGAAATACCCAGAACAGGCCCTGGCACCTAGGAAACACTCCACTAATAGAATTTGAGTAAATAATGAGTGGCCAAATGGGCGGATGGGTAGTGCATTGATGACACTGTGGGAGTGCAGAGGGCAGCCTCTCATTAGCAACATTGCAGAGGCAGATGGAGAAAGAAGAATCCAAAAAGGATGGAGAGAAGGATCCATCAAAGAGGCAAGAGGAAAACCAAACAAAGGGCTGTCCTAAAAGCCAATCAAGGAGAAAACATAAATTAAAAAAAAAAAAAGGAATTGACTGGTTGAAAGGTCTTCACATAAGAATCTTTGTGATCAGCCATATTGGGCTGCAGGACCAGCACTAGGATGAGGCTGCTGGGAGACTGGGGTGCTGTAGGGAGGCACCATGCTCAGGGTGGTGCAGGTGCAGAGTCAGCATCTGAGAGCAGCGCTGCCCTTAACCTTGGTGTCCTGCACGTCTCACCTGCCCTGCCCAAGTGCTGCTGAGCCAGCACGGTGTTAGGTGCTTCAGATATAACAGTCAAAGAGACACTGTCCCTTTCCTCAAGAACGTCAAGGCCTTATGGTCTGGCAGACCTACACCAATGGTCATGACGCAGAAGATGCATTCTGGAGGCAGTAAACAGAACAGAAAAAGAGCTTCTCCATAAGCTTGCGGGCTCAGAAAATGGGACGGAGGTTGAAACGAGACGAAGTGACAATGACAGACCCACAGAAGGAGAGGAAGGAAGAACATCCCAAGCCCTGCAGAGACTAGGGACTTTGAAAGTACAGAAAGGATTTTGACATGTGTGGCTGGAAGTGAAAAAAAGAACTGGTAGTAAATGAGGTTAGTACGTAGGTTCCCATTCCTCATCCTTTCAGGTTGGAACTCTATCTTTATTTTTACAATTGTATCAGTATCTGGGGCAGTTTTCTTTGGAAATGATGTGCTGCCTAAATTAATTGGAAAGCTCATCAATCTGTTGGTTCTGCCTGGTCCTGGCCTCCAAGAGAACAGGGAGGAGGCCCCAGCTGAGTCTTTACTGCTGGGTCAGATGTATTTTTAGCCCTGGCAGAAAATAACAGCAGTGTGCATTTAATAAAAAAAAAAAAAAAAAAAAATCAAGCCCTGGGAATGATCTAGTGCCAGTGTTGGAGCAATCAGGGACAGAATATGTTTCCAATTGAATTACTACTGTGGTCATAGTTATAAAAAGAGAGAGGGAGGAGAAAAATGTTAGGCTGGTCAGTTTCTCGGGAGCATTTAATCTTGGTTCACTCTAATTTTAACGTTCAAAGACACACGAGCCAACTCTGCCCTGAGGAGTTATTTCAGAGAGACTGGCCAGTACCCGCAACTTGCAGTCAACACTGGGCGGCTCTGCTGCCTGAAGTTTTCTTTCTTTGCTCTGCTTTCCTTCCTCCCCTCCCAAGTTTTGGCCTCCACTAGTTCTTCTACTCACAGGCTGATGAGGCACAGTGTGAATAATTATGATGAGGGTAAATTTAGAACCTGGCAAGATGCAGGCCTCAGAGTCAGAGGCCTCAGAGAGAGGTGGAGACAGTTCATCACCAAGAAAGAGCCGTGAGGAATTGAGGGCCTGAGATTCCCTGCCACCTCCAGATGAAACGTCTTCATAGTTGAAGGGCCTTGTCCCCAGCTGGCCCCAGTTTACCTACCCAGTACAATCTCCCTTTCTTGGTTTCCTCCCACTTTTCATCATATCCTCTAAAGAACAATCATGATAATGAGCTGCCACCTATTAAAGGCCCCCTTTGTGCCAGGTGCTGGCTGAGCAATTACAGGAGTTATGTCATTTCATCCTAAGACTTACATTAAAATGTAGAAACTGTCAGCTCTCTATGTCTGGGGAGGAGGCTCAGAGAGATGAAATCACTTTCCAAAGGCTACCTCACTGCTAAGCGGCCTAACCTGGATTCTGGCTCATTCTAAAGCCCATCTGCCTTCTGCCCCGATGGGGCCCTGATCTCCCCATTTGAGCCCAAGCATCTTCACACCTCTATATCTTATACCCATGGCCACGGCCTGCAATGCCCTTATAACCTTTTTTGTAGAATTCACCTCTAGAAGGTCTGGCTCGGTTCCCTCAGTTGCAGCACGCATTGCCATCGGTTCTGGTGATTGTAACTATCACAGAACCCAGTTCATGATATATGCCAGGCATTGCACCAAGTGCTTTGCAAACATGACCTAATTTTCTCAACTTTCTTATGAGGTAGTTACTTTTATTATACCCATTTTACAGAAGGGAGCCTGATGTGATGCACAGAGAGATGAACCGACTTGCCCAAGTGTACGGAGCTGGCTAGTGGTAGAAATGGAAAATGATTACTGATAATGGAGTAATTACTAGTAACAGGCACTGGGATGAGCATGAGGCACCTAGAACTGCCCTGGATACTCACAGCAATTGTGAGGCAGCACCATCAACTCCACCGGACGGGTGAGAAAACTGAGACTCAGAAAGTTTGAGTAACTTGACCAAGGTCACAGAACCAACAGGGGAACTCTGGTGTGAGAAAATTCCAGGCTTACTTTTCTTAGTCACTGTACTATTCGTTACTCCCAAATGTGTTTTCTGAATAAATTGTCACTCCTTAAGGGAAAAGGCCAAACTTTCCTCATCTACAGCTCCCAGCTCTTCACACAGTGCCCAGGTAGAGTGGACACAGAGTAAATGCTGAATGACAGGATGAACAAATATAGGACACTGGGAAACTATGTCCAGTGTGATAGGTCTAGCTGTGCTGGAGTAAAAAGCAGAGAAGACACATGAGGAAGGACACTCTTAGGACAAAGGACACTCCCAGCACGTACAGCTGGTCTGGGCTGTCAGGTCAAATCAGACTCACGTGAAGGCTCTTCCCTCAGACGGATCACTTGCTCCTATCCGAGGAGAGGTCCAGTCCTTCCAGCTGGCCTCTGGCCACTGTCCCTCTGAGGCCTTCACACCCCTGCTGTGTGCTGAGCAAGTGATAGTAATGACCATGCCTCTGCAGCCCCCTCGCAGCGCCCCTGGAATCACGCTGCCCTCACTGGTGTCCTGCACTGCGCCCTTTCCCCGCACCTCCACCTGTGTAGTGGTCAGAAAGCCATAAAGGCCCACAGGGACAAAAAGTGAGAGCCCTGAAAGTCGACTTTCCCTGTGAGCTCTTGAGAGCAGATGGTAGAGTCCTCAGATAAGCCGCGGCCTCTTCTCCATGCCTGTCAGTCCCGACCTTGCCACCAACCAGTGTTAAGAGAGCTACACAGAACGGCCTGAGAGCTGATGAGAGTTGGATCCCAAACCTTCCCCTGTCACTGATTACTTACTAGACCCTGGATAAGTCCTTAATCTCTGTGAGTGTGCACCTACCCCTCAGTAAGGGGGGCATAACAATCCCCAAATTGCACAGTGGTTGGACAATCAGATGTCATCATGAATGAGAGGTAGGAGCGTGCAAATTTCAAGAACATGATCTTTTCAGTTGAAGTAGAATCTCAGATCCACCCCATGTGACCAACTGTCCCATTTATACAGGACCGAGAGATTTCCTGTGATGTGGGACTTTGAGTGCTACATGGGGGGAGATTCCAAAAAGAAAAACGGGCACAAATTGGTCACCTGAGTCATTCAGCACACAGTAAATGAAGACAATAAGTGTCCCTTCCTTACAGATGGCTCAGTGCACATGAAAGTGCGTGCTCTCATTGTATTCTGTTCCCTAAACTTTCTCCCGGGGTGCCCCATTGATTTGTTTGCTAAACAAAGAAATAGGATCATGTTTGTCAACAAAGCAGATGCCAGGTAAAGGAAACCCGTGCTGCCCTTGCTGTCCTTGAGAGAAGGTCTCCTTCTGGGAGCTAGTGGCTGCATAGGTGACTGCCCTGTCATGAGGATGCCAAGTGATCCCTGTGAGTCCACGAGGAACAGATTTCCATGATGCTAAATTTAAGCTGACTCTACTAACCTGCTTCATGACAATCTGGTACCTCACAGCTGTTGGCTGGGAGTGGGCCAAGGCAGAGCACATCCTAAGTGAAATGACTCACACTTGGAACTGAGAGAATAAAGGAAAGAAAGTCATCTGCCTTCTGAGTTGTCATAAGATAGATGCGCGATGGCACAGCACACCCCTGGCAACTTGTCATCTGCTGAGAATGTGTGGTGGTCAACTGACCTACTGCATAGCTTATTAATAAATGCTTTTATAAAATGTGCTGATTTTAAAACTACTTTGACAACTTCCTTTGAAACAGTAACAACTAAACACATTTTGTTTTCAAGTGCATTTGCCCACAGACGTTTTTTGTCAACTTGTCTCTCCTCCAACAGGTAGTACAACCTAGAAAGCATTTACGTTAGAGTCAGGTGGCCTATTTCCAAACCTGGCTTCTCTTTCTCACCTCCATTCACCACCTTGTTATGTGCTAATTGTGTGACCTAGTGCAAGACATTTGCTTTCTGACACTGAGTTTCTTGACCTGGAAAATGGCAGCAATAACTTTGCCCGTCCCAGGGCTGCCTTAGAATCCAAAGAAACAGTCAGCGTGAGCACGTTCATGTCTACTGCACTAAGTGTACACGTTGGAGCCATTTATTATTTATCTTGTTCACCGTTCATACCAGCAGCTTTATTAACTTTTCAACTTTTTAGCCTTACTTCTCTATATGTACTTAAAATAAGTCAGAAAGGTAATGGTCTTCAGAACATGGCACCATATTTATAAATCAGACAGGTCTGAGTTCAAATCTAAGTCCCACTGCTTATTAGCTACTTCCCTGAGCCTTAGCCTCCTCAACTGCAAAATGGAGATTATAAGAGCTGTCACATACAGAATGATGAGAACTAGGAGACAGTGGTCCTGTGTAAACCACCCCAGAAAGGCAGATTCACAGCAGAATCAGAATCAAACCCAGGACTCTTGACCCCAAAACCAGGGATGAGAACTTCAGTTACTCCAGAACCAACAGAGCACATCCATTCAGGGCCCTCCCTGCCATTTCCTAAACTAACTATTTCTAGGTGGGGAAAACCTTCATTTCAATATCATATTGAGTAGGTGTGTCAATTATCTTCTGCATGGTTATCATGGGGCACCGCACCAAAATGGATAAAAAGACGTAGCAAACACAGTAAGTGCTACTCCTAAGGAGTTTACCCTCTATTTGGGAAACTAAACACACCCACACCCACACACACACATATATATGAAAGAAAGAAGATAGAGCAACAGAGATAGATAGACAGAGACAGAGAGTGACGGGGGATATAACTCCAAGGAGCTCCGAACCATAGATAGTTAGGATCTAGGATATTTTCTGAGGCTGACTTCCCAGATGAAAAATTGAACTAAAGTAGTTTACTTTGGTGACTGGGTCCACAATACTGCCTATATAAGCAAGAATGGGGATATGAAAATATTAATAAAGAATAATTATAGTAGTAGTAGTTGACATCTATAGCATGCTCACTGTGCTAGGCATTGTATCAAAGTATTTTAGCTGTGATAACCTTTTAAATCTTCACAGCAATAAAACTCTAGTCTGAATATGTCAGAATTGAATGATAAAACATTATTTGGAGTGAAAGAACCTTATACAAAACAAGGACCATATAGACTGATTCAGTTTGTGTGAAGTTCTAGAAGAGGACAAATTAATGTGGTTAAAAAAAAAATTAAGACAGTGTTTGCTTCTGGTGAGGTGTAGGTTCAGAGACTGACAGACTGGAAGGGACTTTGGGGGGTCCTAGAATGTGCTATGCACCATCAAAGCTTGCATTCCATGAACGTATACATTTGTCAAAACTCATCAATGGTAGAGTTAAGATTCTACGTTCATTGTATGTTCAAGAGAACAAGAGAATATAAAAAATTGTAAACTCTAGATAATGATAAAAATGCTGAAGTATTAAGGATAAAATGTACCAATATCTGCAACTTACTGTGAATTTTATTTAAAAAATCAGATCGACTGATGATAAATGGGTAGGTCAATGGATAGACCACTGAATAATTAGAAGATAATGCAAGTTATAGTCAAATAATAATGGGAGGATTTTGTTGGTGGGTATATGAATGCTTTCAACTTTTCTGTATGTTTCACTATTTTTTGTAGTGAAATTTATATCCACCAGTGCAAACATTGTAAGACATCCCGGTTCTCTGAAGGAAACAAAATTAGTGAACTCTGTCCCTAAGGTGTCTGCAAAGTTTAAACTGGGTCAGAACTGGCTGAAACATGTGATTTCATACACCTGGACTGGCCAGGAGATACGTGTCCCCTGAGGAAACCAGACCCATCTCTGAGAGAGGGGGTTCACCCTTGCAGAGCCATCCCTGTGCTGAGATGCAGGGGTGATAGGCAGAGGGGGTTAAGAGCATGTAATCAGGAGCCCAGTGCCCAAGGGGGGCTGATGTCACCATGGCTCATCTTTTGGATTATCAGAATGACCTGTTTGTAGTGCCTGGATAAGGAGGAGGAGGTGGCTGAGGATTGGCAGAGCCAGCAGACAAGAAGCTCAGCCCAGGCAAGCGATGGCTCCACTCTCCTGTGTGATCACATCTCGGCCTTCCGTTAGCTTTTATTGGGTTAGTTATATTAAATAATCCACTCTGGCCTGGTCTCTGGGTAGCTGGGCTCTAGCAGGGCTTTTGTTCAGAATGACATAACCAGACCTGCTCTTTTCTTAAAACAAGAGATGTTGGCCAATGGAAAAGGCCTTGGACATATTGTCAGGAAGCCTGTATATGGATTCTGGAAATAACTAGCTCTGGGGCCTTACACCATCCTTCCCATTGTCTGGGCTCTGGTTTCCTCCAAGCATGCAGGCACTGTATAAACACTGGTTGGAGACTCATCGTGACTCTTATGAGGACCAAACCTCCACCACATTTATGTCCTCAGGCACTACCCTAGTGCCCCAAAGTGAAGGAGGTTCTTTGTAAATGCTGGTGAAACCCAAAAGAAGGAGCAGTCATCTTATGCTTGCACACTACTGTAAATGCTGATAAATTCGGAACCTGGTGTTTGCTATTTCCGTTACTATAAACTCATTACATATCAGACATTTTGCTGAACTATTTTTCATCTTTCTAATAACTTGATGAGGTAGACATAATCACCTCACTTTACAGATTGGAGAAATTGAGGCAGTGAGTAGTTTGCCACAGGACACATAGCTCGTCTTCCACTGAGTCAGGATGTGAATTCACGCTGGCCTGGCTTTAACCTCTCCCCACCTGCCCCTTGGTCCACACCACATTGATGGCTCATCTAAGCCCCCAGCACCACATCTTCCAATGTAGCATTTTATCCTTTCCTCATGAGAGACCACACATAACAGCTTCTTCCACACTTGACAGAACAAGCAAAGCTGTGAAAATGCAGGCTCTTCTCAGGGAAAGCTCCAAACCACCTCTACCCCCAGTCATTGCAAAGGAACAAAGAAACAACTAAAATCTCTTAATTGTGGGCCAGGCTCTGCTGTAAGCCACATCACAATTTTGGGTCACCCAAGCAGATGAGAAGCCCTTCGCTGGTGACACAAAGGGTTACAAGTCACTCAGAAATGATAGCAAAAGGGCTTCAATACAGGAGCTTGATTGATCAGGGCGCTGGGAGAATGCGCTCTTTGCAGACCGTGACAAAACAGCCTTGGTCCATTCATCTTCCCTGACCGCAGCCTTTCTCCTTCCCGCTGGGGAAAATGGGCCTCTAATCCCAAGCACAGCTACACCTGCCACATTCTGTTTCCATGGCTGTGGCTGCCCTGAGATTACTCTTTGAAGAGGAGATAAAAGATGTTCCAGCTAGAAGGATGGTTCCTAATATCTTTACCCTTGAATGAGAACTGTGACCTGCAGAAGAAGGGTAAATTGTGCTTTGATGCCAGAAACTTTATTCTGATAATTAAATCCCATCATTTCTCAAAAGCCACATGATTTCCAATCCTCCTGCAGGAAGACACTCTGCGTGGGTTTCTTGGTGAATGGCATCCAGACAGTAGTACCTCTAAATTACCCAGATCATGCCAGGCACTGTGCATAGTATATTAGAAACCTTGCTGCCTTAATCCTCACAGCAACCTTCAAACCAGGCATGCCCACCCAATTTACAGATGAGGAATACGGGATTTCTGTCTTCTCCCAGCCTCACTATTCAGAGATATTGGATTTCTGTCTTAATTCAAAAAATATTATTTAACTGGAGCCTTGAAGAGAGAATATGATTTAAATAGGTTTCACATAGTAGTAGGGTATCATATAAGTGACAAGGGCACTTAGGTCTGGCCACATACCAGTCATGTGACCATGGGCCAATCACAGAAGCTCACCTGTAGCAATGGGAGTGATAACAACACCTCTATCCTGAAACCCATCTGATGATCAAATGAGCTAAGGTACGGACAGTGCCTGATATAAGAAAGCCAATCAGTAGAATTTCTATGATTCTTAGTGAAAAAAAAAAGAGATGAGATACAAAACAAGCAGAAAGCAAAACAGTAGAAATGAAATGTATTATCACTGGCAAAAGGGAAGCTATCAAGAGGAAACCAAGGGTGAGTGCTGTGAACAGTAGGAGAGTTTGCCTGGTTTTAGTAGCACGTATGGATTAAGCAGAACTGGGAGGAGAGTGAGCTCAGAAGAGTTGAGAGTGGTATGGCATGGGGAGGAATTTGGACTTAATCTGGAAGGGGCAAGAGGGAACCATTGCATCTTCTTGAGCAGAGGAATAGCATGGTGATAGGAGAGCTATTAGGAGACCTTACAGGTATTTTGTTTGTCATGGCAACTCTGACATCACATCAGTTGCCAGATTGCAGCCAACATTTTCTTCTTTGTCTAATGCTTACAATTCTTCAGTAGTTTTTGTCAAAGTATGGTTTTCCAGCAGCCAAATCCCCTAGGCAGTCTGAGAAAATTACATAGTCCTAGGCCCTGCCCAAACCTAGGAATTCAGAAACTCTGAAGATAACACCCAGGAATTCATATGTTTCCAAATACCTTGGATGATTCTTACTCACACAGAAGTTTGAAAGCCACTCATCTAAAACATGGGGGTTCAAACTTGGAATAAAGAAAAATCCTCTTCTGAACAGTTTGTATTATTATAATCAGAACACTGGCTTTCCAAAGGCTGTTCATAAGTATAATAAACCAAAGATGTTTGTAACTGTCTTTTAAACTGCTAGACACCTAAAAATAAAGTTAGTAAGGCAATGTGAGTTCAAGCCTCAGAAATGTGGCCAAAAGAGGGATTACAATAACTGCCCCTGGTACAGAGCAGGACTCCTTTTAGGACTATAGTTCATGCCAATTCCTCACAGCCCAGCTCAACTACAGTTTACACTGCTGGCTAAAAAGAGTCCTGGAAGGTGGCCATGACTCACTAGCTCTTAAGATTGCAGGCAGAGTTTCAGAGCAGGAAGGAAGGGGTTAGAGAGTCAAGTCAGGTTAATGGCATTCACTCAGCACCTGCTCAAAGCCAGACATCCCAGGTAACCTGACAGACACATAGGTGGGGACCACTGAGGCCTGACTTCAAGGGACTAGAATCTAGGGTAATAAAGAACAAAAGATAATGTTAGAGAAAAAAAAAAAGAAGAAGAAGAATAAAAGAAAAGAGGATATTAATTCTAAGTAGATTAGGAAGGGAAGACTGTATAAGGAAGTTGATAATTGAGCAGAATTGTAATAGCGTGAGTGGGATTTCTATAACCAGACAAGAGAAGTGAGAACACACAGGTAGAGAAAGTATTATGTACAAAGAAATACAGTCATGAAATCCACTATAGGTACTGAATTCTCTTCTAGAAGTATTGGAGCAAGATTTGGAAAGAGAGATCATGAGGAATTTATGGAAGACTTGAATACAAGCTTAAGAAGGGGGTCATTATTTTGTAGGCAACATGAAGAACTTTATTAAAATACCCTTGATAACAAAGTGGAGAGTGATTTGCGGTGAGAAGGCATAGAACCATTTTCAGTCTGCCTTACAGGTAATAGCATCTATCTTAGTAACTCCTACTGTGTTGAGGTTCAGGAAAGAAGGATCATATTCTTAGAATTTTCCATTTCCTTTGTGCTTAATACAGCACTGATAAAGGTCTTCAAATTGGTTTGAAAACAGAGATATTAGTTTAGAGCTATCCTAATTTTCTAGGTAGCAGAGATTGTGAAAGTCTCCCCCGTACAGTGTCAGGAGGTAAAACAGAGGGGATCAGATAAAAAGAGAAGAGAGGATCTACATTTTTTCTTTTCTGAGTTAATAGCATTAAATCATTTTTCTATATTAGGTAAAGATAATTGGTTGAATTAATTGCGTTTTTTCCAATTCCTATCATGCCCACTTCCTCTCTCTGGGAATGTGACATCCCCTCATAGAGAGATGAAGATTGTATCCCCATTCCTTGAATTTGGGTTGGCCTATTCCTTGCTCTGGAAAACAGAATATGAAGAAAGTGAGCCAGTTCTGAACCTAGGCCTTAAGAGGCCTCAAGCAATTCTTCTGTCTTTTAGAAACACACCACCACCATGAATGCAAGCTCAAGCTGGCCTGTGGAAGAACAGGAGATTCACCAGCTGCAGCCATTCCTTTGTTGGCCCACTAGCTGGCACTGATGCACGAGAACGGGCAAGATCAGCCAAGCCCAGCCAAGCCCAGCCAGGCTCATCCAGGATTAGCAGAACTGCCCAGCCAGCCCAGAGACTCAAGGAAAATAATAATTGTTTTGTTTTACTTTTAAGCATAACTGTCATGGTAGTTTGTTATGTAGCAATAGTTAACTGATACAGGGTGGAACTAAAACATCCCAGGGAGCTTCTAGATTACAGTTTCTCATGGCAAAGGAAGCTCAACCCGCCCTAGTCGTATATTTTAACTAGATTGTAAAAAGACAATGAAGAATTTTTAAGCATCAAGCTAAAGAGGATTTGCTAAATGAATTATGTTATTCTTTCGAATAGCATGTTGATCCTTAGCCATGTGCTTGTTAGTTGTTCAGTACCTGATTATAAGTACTTAAATGATATAATAATGATGAAAATAGACCTCACTCTTAAAGAGTGGACCCCTTCACAGTTATAAAGTGTTTTCTTATCCAATTGCTCATTTGATCCTCAGATTCCTCCCCTTACAGGTAAGGAAAATTGAGGTTCAGTGAGGTCAATTAATTTTCCAAACTTTTAGGCAACCAGTTAGTTAAGTCCACATGCTCCACCAGAGTGAGAGCTTTCTGTGAGATGAGAAAGAGAGCTTCTAGTCATCTTGTCTCCTGGGACTAGATCCTCATTAGGTGTTAAAGTAGGACCAGATTAGATGTTAAAGGATGCAGAACAGGACTAGCATTTAGTCCCACAGCTATGACACTAATCCCTCTGCTTACTCTATGATATCAGTAATAAATTGAAGACAGGGCCTATATTCAGGTAAGGAAAAGACATTTTGATTCCTCATACTTTCATCTCTCACCTCTGGGTTTAGTGCAGGAAGGCTATCTGTTCAATGTAACTGCAAAAGTCTAAGGATTGGGGGATGGCAGCATCTAGGTGTTGAACTATTCCTCTTCCTCCATGTCTCAGTTCTGCATTTCTCTCTGCTGCCATACTTTTCTGAGAAACTATCTCCATATAAGGGATAAAATGGTCCTAGCACCTCTATTTCTCTAGATTCCTTCAGCCTAGGATCTGAGACTCATTCTTTCTCCCTCTGAATGTCCATGTCAATTCCCTAAGTTGGACTGTTACACACAGCCTAAGTTATATGCCAAATTCTGAACTGGGTGTGTCCAGGAGAATGGTGTACTCTGATTGGCTATATTTCTGTCAAGGTGAACAAAGATAATGTCCAACAATATCCACCAGAATAGTCAATACATATTTTTGAATGAATTAGTGGATGAATTTTTACTCAAAAATATTCAAGTCTCCATTCCTAAGGGACAACTCAACATCCTTTTTCCCCACTGCATTCCACAAGCTGAGTGTCATCTAACCAGTAACCCTTCCTGGGAAGCAAGATATGGCCTGCAATTCTAGAGGCATCTGTACCCCAAGCATATAATTAAATCCGAGGCAAGTACAGCTGCTGAAAGCAGGAAGACATACATAAACTCTTCAATCTAGGAATGTCTGTGGACCCTGTCATTATATCCCCTACTTGCTAATCTATCCCACTGGGACTCCATAAACTCTGTGACTCCAACTCTCCTTTAAAACGCCTGCGTCCTCTTTTGTACTGTGGATTTTTTTCCTTTCTTTTTTACTTGACAATTTTTTCAAATCATCACAACACTGAAATGATTCACAAGACATTGGGTGAAGGGCTGATCTCAAGGCTGTTGAAAGTAAAATGTTACCATTGTGGAAGGGGGAAAGTAGATAGATTTTAAAATAAAAAATATAACTATTGCACGCACTCACTGTGGAATGTCTTTCAGGTTACTTAACCTCTCTGAGCCCTTGTACTTAGATCTGTCAAAGTCAGTAATAAAATCTACCTCCTGTGGTCATCATGAGGATTTAATGTCATTAAGAACGTAACAGCCTTAATGTGGTGCCTGCCTGGAACATGACAAATGTCAGTTCTCCTCCCCTTTATAGACAGGTAATGTTCCGAATCTAGTCATTAAATAAGGTTAAAACAACAACAAATAAAAGAAATTAAAAGGAATATCCTTTAAAAATGGCCTTCTTACAGCCAAAGAAAAATCAAATTATGTACCTTGTCTAGATTACTCATTTATTTATTCCTTTGGCGAATTATTTACAGAGCTTCTAATATCTGACGGGTACCTTGGCAGTGCTTGGACCCGGTCTTGAGGAAGACACAGGCTATAGGCTTAAGGAGGCTAAATCTAGTGGGTATAATTATTATCTAATGAGGAAGGCATTTAAAACTATAATTGCATTTTGGTTGGTGAACACTGTCTTTATACTCTTCTGTTGTTATTAAAATTCTAGGAATTTATGTCCTATCTCTCTAAAAAGAACTATAATGAAGCTACAGAAAGGAAATTTTAATACCCTACATATTGCCAAATAAGTGTTAAAATTTTTATTAAAATAGTTTGAAAGGAGAAGTGGGTATGGAAAAGAAAATGTTCTTTTTACTTTCTCATTGATTAATAATTTCCCCCTGAATAAATATTTCAGTGAAGGATGGCCACATTCTAGGACCACCTTCTTAGAATGGCCATTGCATCCCGGTGCCTATGGTAGCAACCATAGCACTTCTTCATGCCTCCATTTTTTCCATCTATAAAATAGACTTTTTAGTACATTTCCATATTAATCTCCTTCTGAAAGTTCATAATGGATTCAAGAGCAGGTAATATTTCATTCACTGTTGTGTCCCTGTATTTAGCAATTTCTGTCACATAATATATGATCAATAAATAGCAATGGCTTAAAATGACAAAGATGTCTTATTTCTCTTGAGTCAGCAGGTTGGATGGGTGGATCTAACATGGTCTGGGCTCAGCTGACATTGATAGATTCACCTAAGATGCATCACTGATCAGCTAGCTGGCTGGGGGCTGGCTGCTCTATGAGGGGTGAGTTGGCTGGGTTTTGCTCCACTTGGCCTCTCGTCTCGGGGACCTCTGGAAAACAAACGTTTATCAGGATAGCATGTAGTTTATTTAATGGCACCAAGAGACATCCTGGGAGAAGCCACACTGTCTGACAGGTTCAAAGAAAGAGGTACAGAAAGTATCTCTTTCAAAGTACATAGAAAGAAATGAAGAAAATGCATGTTCTGATTCTACATTTATTATATTCTGCTGGAGGAAATACACAACCTTTATGGGGAGGAATTTAATGATTTGTGTTAAACTGCAACCTGGCTGCTCATTTGGTTTTGAGGGTGGGAAAGATTAGGCTAGGCACAGAGTGGCAGGTGGGAGAATCCAGAGAAGCCGCAGGACACCCTGTTACATCTCTGTCCTAGGCCCTTTTAAGGATCACTGGTCAACCTGAGACTAAGCATGGAGTCCAGGACCTCGCTACAGCTTCTGAGAGCTAAGAAGAAAACCAGGACAATCAAACACACAGCATGTGGGGACACAGGTGGTATGAACTGTGCAGTCTAGCAGGCTCCCAGCTCCTTAAGTGGAAGGGGGTGGTGATCAAATCCCACAGTAGAGGCAGCCCCTCTCCAATCCCCCCAGGCAAGGAAAGCAGCTATAGAAACCTGGGGTGGGGGGAGAACATCCTGAACAGATCATACTGAAACCATTAAATAGGCAGGTAACGTGATGTTCAAATATAACTGGATTTCTTAGTTTCAATCTCTGAAATCTCTGCAGAGAAAAAAAAAAGCCTCTGTTTTTTTCCTTATTTGTTCCCATGTCTGGGCTGTTGGAGTGAGCAGCAAGCTTGGCAGTCTGGAAAATGTTCTCCATTGTGTTCTTTCTGTGAAGAAAATTACAACGTGAAAAGGAAAGGGGGTGGAGAGGAACATCGCATTCTAAACAGTCTCAAGGAGATAATTGCAAAGTCTCCTTTGCTGTCTCCTGGTTCACCCTCCCTTCCCCGCTCCTCTGATTTTTCTTCCACATCTAGGATTTGGCAATGGGCCTCGCTGCAGAAGCTCCTGCTGCAGACTGGCCGGATGTCTTCAGCTGGTGGCTTCCCTGCTGTGCCAGCTGTTTCTCCTCATCTTCCAGGGCAGTGTGGAACCCACCCACTGCTGCCAACAAGACAGAATTCAGAGGTTTTGTTTAGGGAAAAAATGAGCTATTTTGTTTTTGTGCTTTTTCTTCATTGTTTGGGTTATTCCCTTAATGCAGTGGTTCTCAACCTTCCTAATGCTGCGAACCTTTAATACAGTTCCTGTGGGTCACAACCCAGAGGTTGAGAACCGCTGCCTCAGTACCTTAACTGCCAGCCAGAGTGAGATCCAGTTCAGGTGCGTTCCAGGACTTACTGAGTAACTATCTCATTGTTTCAGGCATTTACAGGTACACAGTAACTACTATTTATTGATTCTTTACTATGTGTCCAAAAGTATGCCAAGCATCTTATATGCTTTGATTTTGTTTAATCCCTACAACCATCCTCTGAAATAAGTTTAATTCTTATTTTCACATTGGAGATGAGATGTTGGATCTCAATGATTTGAAGTCAATTGCCCAAATTTACAAGCTGACAAGCAGCATAGCCAAAATGTGAACCTACATCTGTCCGATTCCTACTATAACACTTTCTCTCTCCAAAACTGATAGAAGGTTTCAACATCCTTGGAGTCTAACGGAAGGAGACAGAAACCATAAATGAACTGGTGCTGGGTGTAGCAATGTGATTCATTTTTGGCCAATGAGATGCAAGAAGCAGAGGCTTCCAGGAGATGAAGTGACTTGTCCAAGGTCATCCAGTTAAAGATGGAATTTGGAGGAAAAACAGTTTGCAGTTGTTCCACTGTAAAGATTTAAGGAATTTTGGCTTCTAAGTCACTTCATAGATGTTTCTTTTTTCTTCTCCTTTCTTTTTCTTTCCTTTACTTTCTTTCTTTTTGTTTTTGTTTTTGAAAAACAGACAAAATTTGACCCTGCAATTACTTTATTAAGTATATTCCCAGATGACCAAAAATCACATTACAACAAAGATATTTGTATCAGAATGCTTATTGCAGCCCAATTCATAATTGCCAGGTCATGGAAGAAGCC
>NW_003852399.1:2852441-2924292 GCF_000181295.1 Otolemur garnettii
TAATAACAGCCTAAGAATATGGGGAGGGGGGAGGGAGAGGGGAGGGGGAATGGGTGGAGGGAGGGGGATTGGAGGGATCACTTCTGAGGTTTATCCTACAAGGGTACAAGTGAATCTTTCTAAGAGTAGAATATGAACATTTTAACACAATAACTAAGAAAACAACATGAAGGCTATGTTAACCAGTTTGATGGAAGTGTTTTGGATTGTGTGTGAAAACACCACACTCTACCACAGAAGTGCATTAATGTACATAGTTACTATTCAATTAAAAAAAAAAAAGAAGAGTAAAAAAGAAAAAGAAAAAGAAAAGAAAAACTTAAGTATGGAGTTTGTTGGATCTGTAGATCCCAACATACAGATGAAATATGGTTGAGAAAACTGAATTCGGGAGTCATTATCACCAGTAATCTGAAGGTTGGGGTTCTTTTCTCTACACCGGTGGTCCTCAGAGTGTAGTTACTAGACCAGTAATACAAGCATCATTTGGGAAGCTGTGAGAAATGAAGATTTTTAGGCTTCAGCCCAGATCTGCAGAATTAGAAGCTCTGGTGTTGGAGCCCAGAACTGGGTTTCACCAAGTCCTCTTGGTCATGATGCAACTGAAGACCGAGAACCACTTGACGGTGGTTTGTGATTAACAGTTAATAAAATCTGGTTGTGAATTTATACGTTCTGGACTTATGCTGCCTTTAGCTAGAGACTGTTCTGAAAGCAATTTTACTTTGACCTTGCACAAATCAGTTGGAAAAGTGAGATGCCAGCAAACTTTTAGAAATCTAATCAGCCATGCAACTTGTGATCCACTAGCATTTGGTGGCTGGCACAAAGCAGCAGGTCGCTGTATGAAGTCCAAAGGTGTGGATGGGGGAGGTGACTTTCCAAGTCCCCTCTGCTTCCTTTGTGTGCTGAGCAAAGAGGGTTCCACCCCAGTTGTCAAGACACAATAAGCCATGTTAGTGACATCCTCATACAAGGCCTTGTTGTGCTGGTGACAAACTGCACTAACGTCCTCAGAGGGGAAGGTACTTGGCGGGGACACCCAGCTACAGAAGGAGGTTGGGAAAGGCCGTCCACATAGTGTCTGTCAACACCAACGTTTAACGGATCTGACTGCCAAGCAACTTCAGCAGATGCTTACAACCGTGCTTCAAAGGACCACTTTTCTTGCTTCCCTGCAAGGACTGTCACACAATGTCAACGAAAACGCCAGAAAAATCAAAGAATAACCTTGGAATATTTTTTCCTCCTTTTTAAAATAAAGCTTTGGTTTTGTTGCATTTCTTTAATGTTTCCAAGATTTTTCAGTGGTAAGGTGATGGCATTCTAAAAGCACTTACATAACGTCTTCAGTTTTCAATGCAGACAAAAAATGGAGACATGGTCAGTAAGTCCAACCCAGTTGTAACCTCATCACATGCTGTCCTGGATCTGGATTTGGTGGGTTGCCCCCATCTCTTCTCTTGCCTTCACTCCAGATCCTTTCTTTAGTTGGTCTCTATTCTTTCTCTGTTTTCTCCCGGAATCCACATTCTCTGTTGGTCCCCAAATACTGTTGATCTCAAAACCCTCTGATATCTACCAGTCCATTCTCAGGATTCCATTTGAGTAGCCTGATAACTCAAAGATGCATCTATCCCATTCTCACTTCTTTTCTGAGCCTGAAATCAAAATATCCAACCCCTTGCAAGTGTTCCAAACTCTACCTGGTTGAAAATGAATTTATCTTCCCAATTCTCTAAATATCTGCTACCTCTATTGTTGTAAAGCTCAGTATATGACACCACCAAGTAACTGGTTAACCCACCAAGCACTAGAGAGTCATTGCTAATCATCATTGATTCTCACCATGTCACCCCCACTGTGCATGGGTATGTGACTGCACACACAAACTGCTAATGCAGTCAAAGGCCAGTCATGGTTTAATTTTGCCTCTGGATCCTCCCTTCCTCCACAACTCCATTACCACTGCTCTTGAGTGGAGACCCTCATCATTGATCACTTAACTACTGAGAGAGTCTCTTACTGTTCCTGCCTACAGTCTTGGCCTCTTGAAGTCCCAGCTCCACAGTGTAGCCAGAGAAATTTCTCTAAAATGCATAGCAGCTGAGGTCCCCCTGACCTCTGCACATCTCCTAGGGTCTGTAGAACAATGTCCCAGCCCTTATTCATTCATGGCCAGCCAAATCCTCCTTGACCTGATGCTACAGTCCTCTTACCAACCTCCACTAGACATCCTCTACCAATCAGCACTGTATTGTCCTCAAATACTTCACTGAAGATGTGGAGGGAATTGATGGCAACAGGAAATTATCAATTCAGAAAACAAATGTTATTGGCAATATGATAGATGAAGGAGAGACTTGGAATACGTGGTTTAGTCACAGCAGACCCTGATGCCCCTCTAAAGCCATAGCATTTAACTAATGGGCTGCTGAGGTGGGAGGGGGCAAGCAGCTCCAGAAGGAATTCCGAAGTTCTCTATGCACAGATATGGATATGTAATCATTTATTTAATGAGCCTCTTATTGACGTAAATAGACAGTTGCCAATCATTACAATTTACATTATTAGAATGTCAGCCTGTCTGTCTCAGGGCCAACACATAGGAAGTGGGAGAGAGGAAAACTGAACAAGAGGCCATCGACAGAGAAGGCTAATAGCAATGGAGATGGAGGAGGGGGTCTTTAAGACATAGAGGCCCTGGCCCTAAGGAGTGTAGCCATGTGGGGAGACAGAATAATTTCAAAGCATTCATTCATCTCACACACACTTACCTACCACCTCCTGTGTTCCTTGGGACTCTCCCAAACCCTGCAGTTAAAGTTTGGAGTAACCACCTGCCCTCAGGGAGGTTTCAGGCTGCAGAAGAAAGTTGAGTGTGTATTATATTTCCAGAGGAGCTAATCTGGCCTGGGGTGTGGGTTGGGGAGGGTAAGATGGCTGTCAGTAAGAGGTGAACTAAAAGTGGTTACACATCACAAGGTGGGAAAATTGAGCATTTTCAGAGAACCAGTTAGAAATGCCCATTCTCAGAGCAGGCTGCAGAATGAGACAGGAGTGGGTGGGGCTCAGCGGGAGATCCTTGCACAGCCACAGTTTGGGAGTCTCCACCTAGAAACCCAAAAGACATGAAGCAACTTTCCCTGGCTGGCACTGACCTGGAAAGGCTTAAGGCAGGAAGCGACCCAGGAGCCCCATCTTCAAAGGAGAGTGAGAGTTCCCCAGGAGGACAGGAAGGCTGGTGGGGAACATTCCAGGAATTCCAGGTGTTTCTGTGCTCCAGCCAGCTCATAGCACCTCCTGCCTTCATGTTTTCTTAATGGATTTAGAACTAAATCAAGGGAAATGACATAGGCACGGAGCTATTCATTGCATTTTTACAAACAATCTAAATGCCCATCAGAAGCCTTGCTGAATAAACTATGATTCACCCATAGAAGTGAGTACCCCCTCAGTTCAGAAGAGAGCAGTCTCCATCGACCGAATTGAAGATGTGCTATAGAATCCTTTGCTAAGCACAGAATGCCAGTTGCAAAATTACACTGCTTTTGTGTGAAAAATATCAATATACATTTATGCATAAGATGCTGCAAGAAACTAGTACCAGGGACGTGGCTCCCCCATGGAGAACAGAGGAGCAGGAGATGGGAGGGGAGGGAGATCGTCACTGGATGCCGCTTTGTACCTTTTTAATTTTGTTTTAAGTGCATAGAATTACCAGTTTAAAGAAATGGGCAAGCTATCTTGTTCAAAGCATGAACAAATTGAGGGCAAAGGGAAGCCGCCTGTTCTGAACACCTTCTGTCACTCTCACCCCAGTAACACCTCTTGGGGAACTCTGCAGAGGGGGAGGATGTGACAGGGAGGGGTGCTTGGTGCGGTGTTATAATTACTGCTTTCAGTACCTATTTTGTTCTAACAGGATGTGCTGTTGGGGTCAAAAGCCCTGGGCCGAAATAATAAAAAAGTTGCTTTTCATGGTACACCCCCTCAGTTCCCGGTATTTGGGAAATGGTCACTAAGCATCAGCAGCAGGGGTGGGGCAGAGCCAGGGGCGAGAGCTGGGGGAGGGGTGCAAACAACCGCTGTGGTTGGAAGGGGGCCTCACAGGGGTTCCATTGAGAAAAAGAGCCATTGGTGGTTTGGGGCTGCTGAGTTAGAGCAGAGGGTAATGAGATCGCCTGTGATGGAGGAAGACGCTGACCCTCACCTCTATCCAAAAAAGGAAAGAAAAAATAGGTGCAAAAGAGGTGACTTCCAGTGCAAAACACTTCTTCTTTACTAAGTTTCAAGGTCCCCGGAAAAGACTATCTTGCTGTCTGTAGTCTGCTTCACCTTCTCCACATCCCTGGAAGGACAGGGGACTCACCGTTACAGTGATAGGGACACACCTGGTTGGTCCCATTTGTCATCACATTTAATCCTCTTCAATACCATCTCAGGAAAACATCCCGCTTTGCAGATTTGGAAACTTATCTTTTTTTTTTTCTTTTGCAGTTTTTTGCTGAGTCTGGGTTTGAACCCACCACCTCCAGCATATGGGGCCGGCTTCTTACTCCTTTGAGTCACAGGCACAGCCCTGGAAACTTATCTTTAAGGAGCTAATTCACTTGCCTAAAGTTGCCATGGTTGAGTTAGAATTTGAACCCAGTTCTTTCAGATTCTAAAATCTCTTTGCTCTACTAATTTCTGTGCCACACTGAGCTGTCTACCTTTTCACAGTCTCTGAAATCACTCATGCTCAGTCGGCCACTTAGGCCCAGCCTCAGACCCATAGATTTGAAAACTATTATTGAAGGCAGCAGAGGACATGGTGATGTTTGTGAGAAGACAAAAGAATTCACCAAGGAAATCCTGTTTAAGGCAGAGAGAGGATTCCCAGGATTTATCTGCTTGGGTAACCACCATTTGTATTTGCTTGTGTAAAAATAACTGGTTCATCAAGTCCGTGTACTTGATGGCAATCTCCAGCCCACCTATCATGGGAGTTTTCTGTTTGCACATTGCCCAACGGCCAGGCCCACACAACTCTCCAGCTCCAAGAACAATGTCAAGATAAACATTTATTTGGAAGGGATATGACCTTCTCTGGGGTTTCAAAAAACCTTGCAGATGGCTTTAAACCGAAAGGCACCTTGGCTCGAATAAGATAGGATGTCTCTGGGATTTGTTTGCTGAATCATTCAGCAAGATTAACTGAGGATCTACTGCATGCTAAGGATGGAGAAATGACTAAGCGATAACTCCAGTCTTTATACACTTACAACTGGTAAAGACCAGCATACACAAGTAAAACATGAAGGCACGAACTCTAGAACACAGGGCCCTGCAACACAGAAGTGCAAGTGGTTAATTCTCCTCAGGATTGGGCTGGTGAAGCAGGGCTGGAAGGAACGGAGAACTGTGAGCCACCTTTAGAGGAAGCTTTGGATGAGCCTGCAAGAACATAGAAAAAGCACCAGCAAACTTTTGGAAGCTTAAAAATTCGTGATGTGTTCAGGGATGCTGTTTATACAGGGATTCCGTCTCCAATGCCTTCCCCCACTTCCAACTTGCTATATGGTTTTAGACATCTCATTTTGCCTCTCTGATTTATAGTCTCAAGTGTAGTTTAAGTTCACTGCAAAGATAGAGGGGGTAGATTTAAGAGACAGAGAGATAGAGAGTGTGTGTGCTCCCCTTTTAGGGTAAGAAAAGCAGCAGAATTGCATGTCAGAGAGAGTTCTAGCTGGGTTTATCACAACCTCCAGGCATCTTTCCATGAGAACACACAGGTTTGACTATAAGGCAATGGTAGAAGAATTCCAAGGTTAGCTGGTGGCTGCCATTCATGTTGTCTCATGTCTAAGATGGATGGTCAAGTTCTCAAGAAAAGAGGAAGTAAAAATAAAAAGGACCAGGCAGCTGAGAGCAGCCAACCTCAGCAGTTCTTGTTAGTGCTCTGGGAGAACAGAGAGAGATGGTTCTCTCTTAGCTTTGCACTTTTCCCACTGAGTAGACTGCTTAAAGCCTCCTCCTTGCACTGGACAGACCAAAGTCAACATCAACTATTTTTGCCTCCTTCTCTGACCCACCAAGACAGGTCAGGTATCCTCTCTGCTATGCTTGCCAACACTACCTATTTCCTTTATTGTAGCCTTTATCATACTGAATTTTCTTAACACCTCTCATTAGACTGAATGACTCCTTGGGACAGGTGTCATGCCCCTCCTTTATACTCCCTGTTACATAACATGGGCAAAGTAACCGTTGAATATGAAGAATTGAACAAACAAATGGGAAATGAGAGTATAGAAGATGGAAGATAGTAAACAAACGGTAATTATCACAGAACAGTCAAGAAGACTAGTTCCCCATGGCATCAATGACCCACAGATATGCCCTCTGGGCTTCTTGGCACCATTATGGATGGGTGTGAGGGAGAAACAAAATAATTCCCAGGAGAAGAAGTGATTATTACAACTGTTCTTGGATCCTGCAGGATCTCCCAACTGCTGATAAGAGCCAAGTGCATTTTTACCCATTTCTCTGTGGAGATCAAAAGCTATAATCCACTCCTACCTTTAACAGTCTAGCTAGGCCAGATGGCTTTTAGAAGACATGAACAGAATGTTTTAAGAAAAGAAGATGATCCACTATTTGATATGGGAGATGGTAGACTGGAATGAGGTGGAAGACTTGAGATGAGCTTCACTGAACTGTAGGAACTGGTAGAGAAATCAAGGCAAATAGTGGTGAGGACGGTGATGGTGGTGGTGATGACAATGAGGTGATACAGGCAATGGTGATGGCAATTGTGGTGATAATGAGAGTTGTCAATATTTTGAGCATTTCAATACGAATCAGGAATCGTGCATGTGTTAGCTCCATTACTCCTCATAACAACCAAAATAAATAGGTACTATTCTTATCCCTATTTCACAGATGAAGAAAGTAAAACTCAGAAAGATCAGATAATTTTCCCAGACTCACAGGGCTTAAAAGAGGCAGAGCCAAGCCTTAAATCCAACTCTGGATCCACAGCTCATTCAGACCTGCAGACCTGTCATTCCCTTTTCCACTATGGACTAATATCTTCTTACTTCGGACCTTGATGTCTCCACACCAATATTCCCTCTATCCTGAATGATCATCTACTAGAACCACTGTAAAGAAGAAATAAACTTGATCTCAAACTTAGTTCCTTGGAAGTAGTTCAAAATACTCCTGACTGTCCACATTGTCTCCACAATCAGAAACTCAATCGGGTGTCCAATCCACTCCAGAGCATTTAATCACTGTGTTCTTAACTAATTGCCAGCACTTAAAAAATAGGAGAGATGACCATTAACTCGCATTTCTCCAAAAGTCAGGAGCTAGAATGGTCTCATTAATTTAATAGTCTGAGTCTGAAAAATAAGAAAAAAAGACTAGAACTAACAAAAAATAAATTTCTCTATTTCCCAAATGTAGACTTCAGTAAAATAAGAATGCCTTCCAGAGTACCCTGAAGACATTGCCAAATATGATATAACAATGTCATGAGGGAAACAGAAGCATTATCTGTATGAGAGAAGAAAAGTTTGAAGAGATTTAGTTGTGTGCCCCAGTTTACACAGCAAGTAGGGACTGCGACTGGAATTTGAGCTGTGTCTTCTGATTCCTCACTCAGTGACCATTCTGCCACCTGCTCTGCCCCACGCTTTTTGGTGACTCTTCCTTTCCAATTGAGACAAGGGGACATAACAAAACTTAGGGTTAATAAGCAAACCATATATAAGTACGGCCAATAAACTGTCTTAGTATAAAAAATGTAAAATTTATTATGGAATATAGACAATTATAAGCCCACAAGTGCAAGGGCCATGTCCTATTAACATTTTCTTTTTTGCCTGAGACTCAGCACAGAGCAAATGTTTGTTGAATTCTGCAACTAGCATGTGAATTCTGCAACTACCATTCTATTCAGTTAAGAGTGGGAGCCAACTGCCTTCTGCTTAGCCACCCTGGTAAGTCAAATCAAGTAGAGAGCTCAGATTTGGGCTAAAAATACTCCTGCTCAGGATTCCTTGTGATTTTCCTCTTAATATAATGCCATCACATGCGGTCAGGATGTGTGTCCTTTAGAGCAGTAAAAGAAGCACTAAGTGACATCATGCTAATGAAATCAGAGCCTTGCATAGACCTGCCAGTGGACATCAAGCTAGGAACCAGCTTCCAGCTGCAGTTTACATTACATACAGGACATACCAGATGTCCACAAGAGAAACAGAGGAACAGACCGAAAAAGCTATCCCCAGTGTGGATGTCCCAGGTCATGGAGGCCAGATAAAGCTCCCACAGAACCAAATGACAAGGCCATTTCCTTGTTTACCACTGATCACTTCTCACATGGGGACATGCCTGCTACCCAACAGCCCAGACCAGTCAACAAGCGTGGGCATGGATGGCCAAACACTTGAGAATCTGACTATTCTTGTTTGAAAATTTTGTTTTTTTAAGCTATGTGACTTTGGACAAATTGATTAACATCCTTGAGCCTTAGATTCCTCATCCTTAGGGCATGAAAGATTAAATGAGATCAGGGATATAGACTTATCTAGCATATACCAAAAACTCAATAATATGGAGTTGAATTTCATACAATGTGTAAAAATTACCAATAGCTAAAATTACCCTTGAGAATCCCTTCTATTGTCCAGTAAGAATATGTATGTTTTACATGTATTATCTACCATAGTAATATAAGTTTTATATATATAAATAAATATGTGATGCCTATATACTCAGGGTATATGAACAAATATATTTATACAATATTGTAATAACACATAAAAGAGCATGCAGTTGAATTTTTGTGAGTTTAATAAACATATGTGAAAATGCTGCTCTACTATTGTTGCTTTTTTTTGAGACAGTCTTCTCTGTCATCCAGGCTAGAGTGCCATACTCTCAGCCTAGCTCACAGCAACCTCTTACTCCTGGGTTCAAATGATCTTCTTGCCTCAGCCTCCTGAATAGCTGTGACTACAGGTGCCTGCCACAATGCCCAGTTGATTTTGCTATTTGTAGAGACAGGGTCTTACTTTGTTCAGGCTGTTCTTGAAATCCTGAGCTCTAGTGATTCTCCTACCTCAGTCTCCCAGAGTGCTAGGACTACAGGCATAAGCCACTCCACCCAGCAAAAACACCATTCTAAATAGATGCTGACATTTCTAACATTGCTCTCCTAGAGATGGTAGACTCAAAGAAGTCTAAATGACTAATAATAGCCAATTAAGCATATTCCCCATCCAAAGCTCCCTTTTAACCTCTGTTTGGCATATTTTCTCATTTAATCATCACAACAACCCTATAATGCTGTGAGGTCAGAAATGCAGAAAGGACTCAGTTAAGATTAAAATTGAAGTTGCACCTTAAAAGAAGGAAGGATCAGTGTGCTTAACCAGAGAGTGAAAAAAATGGAAGAACCAATGCATCCGTGTTGATGACGGGGTGTAGAACTGTGAGGCAGGCACATGGCTTTCTGTTTAGTGGATATATAGGTGAGTCCAGCCATGGCTACAAGGAGGAAGAGTTGTGTGAAAAATAAGCCAGGCTCACATCATGTCAGTGTCTGGAGTGACACTGTTAAGAATTTGACATGTACTTCAGGAAACCCCTAAAGATTCCTGAACTGTGGAGCAAGAAAGTAAAAAAGGACATTTAGGGAAGATCAAGCCTTCTCCTGGCCCAGCACACTTGGACCATCAAACCAGCTAGAGTACTCCTCCATGAGAAACATCTAAAAACAGAAAAACAGTTCTGAGGAGCTTGTTTGTACCCAGCAAACAAATCGCTAAACAAATAAGTCTGCTTTCAGGATGAATCTGGACTTTCCAACCCTTGGATGACATGTTCACAATACAAGCCACAGGGCCTCTACCAAATGTCCCTTGCGACCTAACAAGAAAGCCATTCCTGGCACTAGATGCTGGTAGTTTAATTTTAAAGCTCCTGGTAAATGAGGTCTCCTGGAAGGCACCTACCTGAACCTTTCCCCTCTGTACCTGATACTTAATTCTTTCCATTTTCACTCCTTCCTCAAATTAAATTTATATGTGCACTTGGCAAATTGCTGCCATTAAAGTAAACATTTCCTGGAAATCCTGCTCAGCTTCTGGTGCTTAATGCTTTCATAGTGAAATCGTGTTTTCTCCCCCATGTCTTCCTCGTATAGTCACTCACTTAAAAAAAAATTCACTGATATGTAAGCTTGTTTTGCAAAACTATGATCAGAGAGGCTTGAGACAATGACATCCTTTTTCATTCTATTTTTTTTAATTTCTAATTAATTATTTTTATGGAGACAGAGTCTCCCTTCTGTTGCACAGGCTAGGCCACAGCAACCTCAAAGTCCTGGACTCAAGCAACCTTTCTGTCTCAGCCTCCCAAGTTGCTGAGACTACCAGTGCCCACCAGAATGCCTGGCTAATTTTTCTGCTTTTAGTAAAGATGGCATTTTGCTCTTGCTCAGGATGATCTTAAACTCCTGAGCTCAAACAATCCACCTGCCTTGGCCTCCCAGAGTGCTAGGATTACAGGCATGAGCCACCGCGACCGGCCTCCTAATTCAATTTTAAAGAGGTCAAAGGTAATGCACCACTGAATGAACTCATGTATTAGATGGTAGCACCTTATGATGAGGTATAATGTGGTAACTCAGTTCTGACAGGCACTGTAAATACTAGGGATGGGCACTGGCTGAGGGTGGGGGATTGATGACAGAGCAAGAAGACCTATTAAAAAACAAAAAATGACTCAAAGAACTTGCAGTCCTGGAAGAAATTCTGAGGAAGCAAGGCATAGGAAAAAATGGCCCCCAAAGCAGATGACAGAGAATCATGCTACATTCTGGAGGCACTTGCTACCAACTTTACCCTATTGGTAAATGTTGAACTCAGTTTATGGTTAATGTTGTTCTGTAAGAACGTGTATTATTTACTGGGAACCCACCTGACAATATGTGTTATTAGTCAGCCTTATACAGAAAACCAAAATCCCTTTTTTTCCTGCAGTAGAAAAGATGATATAAATTATAGCCCTGGCCTATTGTACTAGTTTCCTCATGGCCCCATAGATAGAAAGAGCTGATTCCCAGCATTTCATCCACAAGCTTTCTTGTGCTGCCAATGCTCCTTCCTGCTCCCTCTGTGACAACACACCCCATACTTCATGAGCCAAGTTCATGGCTTTACTGAATGATCATGGTCTATTCTACATACCAATAAAATGATTAAGGGCACACACGTTAAAGCCAGATGGATAGGAATTAGAGTGCACCTACCAGAACTCAGTCTTTGAGACATTATTGAATTCCTCAAAAGTTTGTTTTCCTGATGGCTAAAATGAGTATTAAACGAGAAAATAAAGGTTGCCTTCAAGTACATGTCCTGATAGGACGCAGGTGCTGAGTGAACTGCAGCTGCTCTAGCTATGACTTAGCACTGGTTTTCAGTATGTTTCATTTTGGGTTCTGTGCTCTTGTTTTCCCAAGTGCATACAGTTTGTCCCATAAATAAGCCATTGAGATTCATACTGGTGTTCATGACCATCTCAGAGCTAGCGTGCCAACTGCCAACCAACTGCATCATTTCTCGTTTTCCTCCTCCTTCTCACTGCCACTTCTCTGTCCAGGATCTCCTGGAATCTCACCCCAGACTCTTGCACAAATCTAGCTAGAGATGTCTCCCTTTCAAATTCTTCTTCTATATTATAATAACTACTCTTGCTGAGCACAGGGGCTCACTCCTATAGTCTCAGCACTTTGGAAGGCCAAGGTAAGAAGGATTTCTTAAGGCTGGGACTTTGAGACTAGCCTGGGCAAAATAGCCAGATCTTGTCTCAAAAAAAAAAAAAAAAAAAAAAAAATTAACAATTTGCTGCATGTGGTAGGGCAGACCTGTAGTCCCAGATACGCTGGTGCCTGAAGCAAAAAGATATTTGAGTCCAGGAGTTTAAGACTTCAGTGAGCTATAATTGCACTGTTGCCCTCCAACTTAGGAGACAGAGCAACACCCCATTTCAAAACAAACAAACAAACAAGAAAACCAGCTTGGTGCCCGTATCACAGTGGTTACAGTGCCAGCCACATATACCAAGCCTGGCAGGTTCAAACCCAGCCTGAGTCAGCTAAACAACAATGACAACTGCAACAACAACAACAAAAATAGCCGGGCATTGTGGTGGGCGCCTGTAGTCCCAGTTACTTGGGAGGCTAAGGCAAGATAATCGCTTAAGACCAACGGTTTAAGTCGCTGTGAGCTATGATGCCTTGGCACTCTACTGAGGGCGACATAGTGAGACTCTGTCTCCAAAAAAAAAAAAAACCCCAAAACCCCACCTACTTTCTTTGAATGTTTCTACTTAAGAGACTAAGATAAGCATGTAGCATATTCTTCAATCTTCCTAAGATCCTACAAGTATATTCTGTTTCTCTGATCTTCAGAGAACCTGAGGAGGGCTGAGAGAGATTAAGTTCTGTATCTGACTCTACCCAGTCAGATGGTGCACCAGGTTAAAGTTCAATCCTAGTTCTATCTCCACTGCAAAGCTTTTTGCAGACTACCCTGCTTCATCACAATTTATCTTAAAAGTATATTCTTCCATTATTCTGCTTAGAAATCTGAAGTTTGACCTTCCACCCCCCATTTTTGAGAACCAAAACTGAGTCCTTTGGCCTGAAATTTACAGTTCTCTTTATCTGCCCCCAGCCTACTGTCCTGTATAAACCTGGCCATTCTCTGCCCTGTTTCTGAGAACCTGGCCTTCACAACTTGTTGAAACTAGTCCCTGTGTTAAGAAAGCTGTCCAATAGGCACCCAGTGTGTCTTGACCCTCAGAGCTCTATTCAGGCTCGGAGTCTTCTGACAAGCCTGGATCCAGGCCTCTCCTTTATTCCATATATTCATTTAGCACCTCCTTTGTGTCCAGTAATTTAACCTCCCCCCCATGTGATTCAGCACTTGGGGGGGTAAGTACTCTAACCAGGTAAGTGTGTGTGTCAGGGAGATTGTAGAGGGAAAAACCAGACTATCTAAAGTGGCTTTGTGGAGGATGCTATTTTGCTTGAAACTAGGAGGAAGGTAGCACTTATTAAACAATTGCTTCTTATTCTGATCATCTGTGGTATTTTTATGGGTTCTTCTTAAGAGCCCACTTTCTCCTTTATGTTAGTTATTTTTTTAATCTCTTTTTGAACCCTATTAGACTAAGAGCTCTTGAAAAACAACATCTGTGACTATTTTCATCTTTGAGTCTAAAGACTTACAAAATAAGGACTCCATGGTGGGACTCTGAAATGGGCAAGTGTGGATTTAAAAAACTGGGTCCACCTACAAGCCATGTGATTTTGGTTGAATTATTTAAATAACTTTTTTGAGACTCTATTTCTAAATGTGTAAATTAGGGAAAAATAGTATCTACCTCCCAGGGCTACTGTGAGAACACAAAATAATTACACAAGTGTTTGTATAAGGCTTAGTTAGCATCATGCCACACACATAGTCAGAGCTCCATGAGTGTTAGTGCCTTTGTATCTCTAAATCATAGTCAGAGATTAATTATTTCATTTTGCATACCTCTTAGCATCATAGGCAACACTAGTCCCACGTGAGCACTCAATAACTTGAATTACCTTGTTTTAGTCCAAATATATGTGTACAAGAATGATCAAATTAAGTGTTTAATCTGTGAACTGTATCACAGATTTATTCTTTTGCAAAACAATTTTTTTCTGCCCCCAAATAGCAGTTGAGACTCAAAAAGCTAATGTTTTAATCATGTACTACCTTGTCTAGAATTTGTCAATTACTCTGCAAGTAAGCCTGCTAAGTGATTCACTGTTGTTGTGTGTGTGTGTGTGTGTGTGTGTGTGTGTACCTGTAGGGGAAGTGGGAGAGGGAGTCACTGAATCAAACAAAGAGAAAGAAAAAAAATTCTAAAGCCAGGCATAATGAGAAATTAAAACCATGTAATTCTTTCTAAGTAGCATTTGTGGTTAATTCTTGGTTTAGATAGTGGTGGTTGTTAAGACACAGGAACACCCATCTAAAAAAGGAAATCCCACGAAATTTGCTCAGGTCCACCCCTGTTAACTCAGACTAACAGAAAAAGAAGAGCATGTCATGAACATGAAGAACACATTTCCAAAAAATGCCATTACCTTCAAATGCGTATGGTGGCCTTAGCTGATTGCTTACTAAACAGATCCAAAATAAAATTCTCTGGATACAGTGAATGAAATAGGTACGAGTATTGAGCACACCCTATGTCCCCACACTGCCCCAGGCTTCAGGGGAGAATATGTCCATGTGTATGACATCTATCTTCTGGGTGAGAGCCACGCAAATACCTAACTTCACTTCAGGACAATGAAATAACAGAAAATGAAGGCAAATTTTTCATGTTTTATAAACTTCCAAAAGGGATTGATCAATCATTATAAATGATAATAACAAATTTCCTCCTGGAGATGAGACGACATTTTAGCTGGATTTTGATGATTAAATTCATTTTTACTGAGTATCTACTCTGTGCCTTGTGTTTTATGTAATTTTGATAACCCTCTGCGGCAGGCATCAGTATTATATTTCCCCTACAGAGATAAGAAGTGCTGGAGAAAGTACTCATTTTTCCCGGAGACTGCAATACCAGTGAGTAGATGCCTGGATTCTAACATATCCCCAGAGGATCTTAGAAGCCATGATTTAACATCCTCTGCTTCCCTATAGTTTTTGCGTAGCATATATGAAGTCAACCTCATGAATGACAAGGTTAAAATGGGACAGTACCAGAGTCCCTTTCATTGTAGCCAAACAATGATTGCATGAAAGCCTCTGTGGCCTATTCATTTCTCTAAGTAGATTAAATATGCTCACTGCCAATACTGCTTATACTATTCATTACCCAGTATAGATTAACTAATTTACAGCTAACTTATAACTAATTTCAATAATTAGCAAAGGTTATCGGATTGAATTGAATGAATTTCTCTCTCCTAAGAGACAGTGTAAAGGTTAACTTTAGCCCGGTTCAAATCTAATTATAATAAATTATACAAAACACAAAGTTAGTCACAGACCTAATAAGGTGTTCCCAGGGCTTTGATCAGGGCACCAGCCCAACAGGTGCTAGCATACAGCCAATGTCGATGCAGAAGGCCAGAGAAATAGAAAGAAGTGCTGTTAGAATGTGGGTCATAGCGGTTTATGAGTACTGCAGGCAAACAGCTTACTGTCCTTGTGCAACAGAGGGCTCTAGCAGTAATAGTGGATGTTATGCAGCTGTTACGCACCTCACGGCTTTTTGGCCTCTTTTTCTGACTCCTTCTCATCTCTTGGTTCCTCTTTGATTTCAAATCTACTCTAGCCCCCAAGATGATCTCATCCAGCCTCGTGGCTTCTAACACCATTCAGCAATCCAAACTCCAAATTTGTATTTTGCGCCTCTCTCCTTCACCCTAGACTTACACACACTGATTTCACATCTCCGCTCACATATCTGTCAAACATCTTAAACTTAACATGTTCCAAATTAAATTATTAAATCCTCGACGTTGGCCTCTTCTTGCCTCCCATCCACACCCCTGCTGTTTCTCCTGAAGTCTTTGGCATCTCAGTCAATAGAAAGACCAGGTATTCAGTTATTCAGGCCAAAAGAACTTGGGACCAACACTGATTCCTCTTTTCTCATACTCCACAAGGGACTCATAGGCAAATCTGTCATCTCAACCATTGAAAGAGATGTAGAAACTGATACATGGCCACCTCCCTGCTGCCCCCGGCCACAGCCATTCTCATCTCTTGCTGCTCTATCTGTCCCTCTGCAGTCAACTCTGAAGAGCTCCCTACTTTCTGCCATTGCCCCTACACTCTGTTCCTAGCACCAAAGTAAGCCCTCTATCTTCTGTGAGCTGCCCCACACAGACGCACACACGTTCCTTCTGCTTTTTCATCCTTACCATCTTCCTCTTGCCAATCGCAGTCTGGCTACAATGGCCTTCTTGCTGCCCCTAAAAATGACCATTAACCTTCCCATCTGTGTCCCCCACGTGGGCACTGGCCTCTATATCCTCATCTACAACATGACATAAGTGGATCAAAAGAGATACAAAGTTTGTTCACAAAGATGTTATGACTTTGTAACTATTTTTGTCTGAACATAAGAAAACCACGAGACCCCAAGTCTAAAAATGATAAAATGTTATGTGCTCTGACCAAGGACCAAGAAAAGACTTCATTTTCGTACCTGTTCATCATCAGCTCTGAAAATCAAAATTAGATGTCCTAACCATTCTGATAGTGAAAGCTGGAAAGTTAGCAATGGTTTAGGAGAGTAGTGTTTAATCACTTAAATATTATAGTCATAAGCATTGTATTAAAACAGTAAGAAATGTCATTCTGTTCAGGTAATGAGGGAACATAGAAAAACAGGTTTATGTAAATGCTATTATAATAAAGGAAAATATGAAAATAAATAAAAGACATGTTGAGGGAAAATCATTCACATACTAAGAGTAACTATGTTAAAGTCATAGGATTAAGGTTATTTTTATCTTCCTTTTCTAAATTTTCTACTATATGGTTTATTTGATTACTTTTTATAATGAAGATATGAGTATGCATGTGTGTTTAATCTCCTAAATGTTTAAACTAGAAGATTGATCTCCAACTAGAAATAGTACTTCATGTTCTTTCAATTATTGGGTCCATGCACTACAGGAAAATTATTATAAAAACAATGTTCTTTGAACAAGAACATGGTAATAAAAGATTAACAGGCAATTTCCCTACATTGATGTGGATCAGCCATCCAGTCAACTCAGTTGGCAGCCAAGAGTCCAGACACATAGACTCGGGCATTTTGTTATCTCATAGACATAGTGAAGGACATGCTGGCTAAGCCAAATGCTGGACATGTTTGGAGGCCCTGGAAGGGACTCTAAATTCTCTCTGTTCTCAGTGAGAGTTTCATTCTCCAGGAAAACGAACTCAAGCCTCACCATGTAGGAATATTCATTGGGTTTCCCAAATTGCATTTCTTTCTATGCAGTATCTATTAAGTCAATGCCATGGAGCTAGGAAAGCAGAGTCCAAAGTTTTCAATTCAGATTCCTGTACACAGAAGCTGCCTGACTTTGGCCAGATTGTTTACCATTCTGGGTTTTGATCTTCTCATCACTAAAATGAAGAAAATAAGACCTTTGCACTATGAGAGAAAGGAAGAAAAGGAAGAACAAGGAGAAAGACTTTGTTCCACTTTCCAAGGTTGTTACAGGCCCTGAATGTTATTATAATAGGCTAGCACAAGACTTGGTTCAAAATTTGAACTCGAAAATTCAGTCCTAAAGATGAAGATTTTACCTCCTTCATGTTTACATGGATGGAGCTCGAAAATAGACTTCTTAGCAAAATATCCCAAGAATGGAAAAAAAAGTATCCAATGTATTCAGCCCTACTATGAAACTAATTTACAGCTTTAGTAGGAAAGTTATTACCCAATTTTAGCCCAGGAACATGGGGAGAGGGGAGAGGGAAGAGGGAAGAGAGGGAAGGGGGAGGGTGGGTGGAGGGAGGGTGATTGGTGGGATCACGCCTATGGTTCATCCTATAAGGGTACATGTGAATCTCTCGAAATGTAGAATATGAATGTCTTAATGCAATAAGACATAGAAGACATGAAGACACAATAAGAAAGAGACTTGAAGGCTATGTTAACCATTTGGATGAAAGTACTTCAAATTGTATACAGAAACGGTACACTGTACCCCATAATAGTATTAATGTACACTGTTAGGATTTAATAAAAAAAAAAAAAAGAAAGAAAGAAAATTCAGTCCTTTATTCATGGAACAAGTGCTGATTGACAACTTAGGGTGTGATATATCCATGCTCAGTGGTGTGGTTACAATGAACAAGGCTCATTCATCTGTTCTGAAGACTGTCTAAGTGGTAGGTTATTCCAAAAGGTAGGTTATTACAAAAGGCTGCGTATGCACTAAATGACAGCACAATGCTACTAGAACACAGAGAAAACATAAGGCTAGGGAGACAAATAACCCCTAAATGCAGGGAGAAGTGTTTTTCATATTAATAATAACTTGAGTATTGGGTAAATGCCTGGCACTATTCAAAGATTTTTCAAAACTTCACTTGCTTTCTCTTATTGATTCTATTCTGTTACTAATATCACTATTTTAAGATAATCAAGATGCGAAGTGTTTGAGTGATTTTCCTAGAATTGCACAGCTATTCTAATCATCACAACCAAGATTCAAAGCCAGGAAGTCTTTCTTCCAACTTGCCGCTCTCACCACTATGCACACTGCCTCCTACATTGGCTACTGTGCTCGTTAAGCGAGGGATCAAATGTGCATAGACTATTTCATGGCACATAATAAATAATTAATAAATGTTAGTGAGTGTTAGTAATAGCTGTAGTAGCAATAGCAGCTAGAGTAATAGCAAAAGTAGGAATGAGTAGTAACAGGAGGAGTAGTGGGAACAGTAGTCATGCTGATAATAATAACAGTAGTAGCAGCAGCAAAATGTAAATTACTTTACAAATGCTGGCAGTTACTTGATCTTAGAAGCAATGCTAAGCAGGGAGCTAAGAAAGGGTTTTTATGCTTTTGTGTCATATGCCTCCTCCGTTTTGGTACAGAAGAAGGACCTACATACAGAAAACAGCTGGTCACTTAGAATAAAAACTCTTTACATTTCAAGTTAAATATCTGAATCCCCAAGAACTACATGGTTCAGGAAAAGGTTATTTTTTAGGCATAGTGCAGAAGAGAAGTAAGCCTCAAGTCCTAGCCACATACTTGGGATGCGTGAGGTGCTACAGTATGCACATGACCAGCATGGGTTGTTTATCCCTTGCAGCTGCTCTGTGATGTAGACACTTGGTTGTCCCCCATGCTTTGTGTGTGAACACTGAGGTTCAGAGAAGGCAAAGCATCTGGTCAAGGCTACAGTCTGATAAGTAGCTAAGCCAGGATTTTACCCCAGAGCCATGAACTCTGCTAACCTGGCTACTGGGATGGGGGCAAAGTATAACCCAGGCTGAAGATGGAGTTAGGCAAAGGGAGAGGAGGAGCTGCTAGAAGGGATGCAGGCGGAGGTGGCTGTGCTGGACACAGGGCAGGCCAGGTGACTCGGGCCAGCTGGCGTGTGTGAGCTGGGGTTCTGCCCTGGCAGAGTGCCCCACCCAAGAAAAACCACACAACAGAGACTAATTTGTTTTGAATGTTTTGTTTTTAAGCTGCATCTTGTTTTCATCATCTGTGCCATGGTGTACGAGAACAAGACCACTCTTGGTCCAGAAGGAAGAAGGAAAACAACTTTTGTTTCATTATTTTGGTTTCCTCCAAAATGTACCTACTCAAAGTAATAAAACTATTTTAAAAATGCTTCTTTAGGTTTGGGACAACATTGGGGGCCACATTCTTTTTTCCTTTTTTTTTTTTTTTTTTTAAAGAGTCTCACTTTGTCACCCTCAGGAGACTGTCATGGAGTCATAGCGATACAGCAGCCCCAAACTCTTGGATTTTAGCAATCCTCTTGCTTCAGCCTCCTGAGTAGCTGGGACTATAGGCATCTGCCACAACCCCTGCCTAATTTTTCTATTTGTAGTAGAGACAGGGTCTTCCTCTTGCTCAGGCTGATCCACCTGCCTCAGCCAAAGTGTTAGGATTACTGGTGTGAGCCACCACACCTGGTCAGGGGCCACATTCTCATACCCACTTGACACCCCCTCTTCCCAATTAAAACCCTCTAGAATAGTTCTCAGCTGAAGCAACCATAGCAGCCTCAGAATAGCAGGCATTTATTCAATCAACAAACTGTTATTTTTTTTTTTTGAGACAGAGCCTCAAGCTGTCCCCCTGGATAGAGTGCCGTGGCATCACAGCTCACAGCAACCTCCAACTCCTGGGCTCAAGCGAGTCTCCTGCCTCAGCCTCCCAGGTTGCTAGGACCACAGGCACCCACCACAACGCCCAGCTATTTTTTGGTTGCAGCCATCATTGTCGTTTTGGCAGGCCCAGGCTGAATTTAAACTCACCACCTTAGGTGTATGTGGCTGGTGCCTTAGCCACTTGAGCCACAGGCGCTGAGCTAATAAACTGTTACTGACCACCTGCTCTGCTCAACACTGCAGGAGTGAACAGTGGATTGAAAGGAGGACAATCTTGGTTACCCTGGAATTCACATTGAATTCACATTCAATTCTAGTTGAGCAATAAGGGAGATAGGCAATAAATGAAAAATCAAATAAGATAACATCAGATCAAGAGACACACTTGAACAAATATAAAATAAAGTCACCTGAAAGACAGGTGCAGGGTCTATACCAGGATTGGTGGTCAGGACTGGCTCTGAGGCTTGAACAGAGAATGAACAGTAAGAAGAAGCCTGCAAAAAGAAGATCTAAAACCAGAGGAAGCCAGGTGGAGGGAGCAGTTAGTACAAAGACCCCCCCAAAAGATGAGACTTGAGCAAAATAAAGAAAACCAGTATGACCAGATCATAGTGTGTAGGATAGAGAGATGAAATCCAGGCCCTAGTCAGGGGGCCAGACAAGGAAGGCCTGGAAAGCTCAGTGTGCTTGTCTTTTACCTTCCATGCTATGAAGCCATTTGAGGATGATAGTAAGCACACTAGAGAAGCTTATTTTCATGGGAGAAAGTATCCACTCACAGCTGTGTGGAGAACAGATTGCAGGGGGCAAAGGAAGGTGAGAAAACAGAAATGTTTCACAATGGTCCAGGTAGGTGAAGATGGGATATGGATGGACTAGGTTGGCTGTGGTTTTTTTGGAGCCAAGAGGATGAATCTGGAAAACCTTTCTAAATTAAAGTTAAGCATGGCTGTGGCTGATGAGAAAATTTGTGAAATGTGGGAAGATGATTGGTTTTGGCTTAAGGACAAAGGACATATAGCAGTGACACTCAAGGGAAGGTGGAGGTCTGGTGATCAGCTAACTTCTGTGAATATCAGGAAGGGAGTTCAAGAAGTTTTGTTTGGACACAAGAGGTTAAGACGGTTACAGGCATCCATGTAGAAATATCAGGTGGGCATTTAAATATATGAGTACAGAGTTCAGAGGAGAGGAAAGGTAAAAAGAGATTTTGGCTTTTTCATCCTGTAGATGGCGAGTCAAACCTTGACTGAATGAGATCACTTTGACAGAAAGAGAAGAGAAAACCATCCCAAGGTGGGCATGGAGAACCTTGGTTTTCTCATACATAAAATAGAAATAATAACAGACATCCATAGGTTGGTTTTACAAATTAAATTTTATTGATATATAAGTTTCCATCTGTCTAACCTCAAACCTCTAGTCCATTCCAATGTCATATCACAGTAACCTCAAGGCCAGTTCCACAAGGGTTAGGATTTCTCATGGAAACAGGCTAATTAACTGATTTGCAAAGCAAGGCCTGGACTCCACCCACACTGCCTCCTTTCTCCTGGTTCCTCTCTAACCAATTCCATTTCCAATGTTTTTATAAACATGCACAATACATTCAGGTCACTTCTCACAGGCTACTGAATCCCAAACCCTCCAGAAGGAAAAGATTTTCAAGACCCTGTCCTGAGAGCACATAACCCCAGAGAGTTGTAACTGGCGTGGATTGAGCCCCATTGCACAATGTCGAGTAAAGTGGCAGCAATTCCCTTTGGCAAGAACAAATAGTAGCCTCTCCTAGAGCCCTGGGCACGTGTCCAGGGGGTTAGTGGCAGGCAAAGAAGTCTACAATAAATGGGATGCTTGAGGACACCATATGCACACCCACAGCTACCCTCTCTGCCACATCCCATTGCCCAAAAAGTACAATGGCCGAGCCTGCAGTAATAATAACGAAAGTATATTGAGCAACCACTCTGTGCCAGGCACATGAGCAAGCACTTTCTATGCATGATGTTACTTAATCCTTCCAGCAATCTTGCAAGGTTTATATTGTTACAACCTCAAGTTACCCAACAGAAAATTGAGACTCCCAGAGATTAGTTCCTTGGGAATGTCAAACTTCAAGGAGTGACAGAGATTTGTATGCAGCACTTTTTCTAGGATGAGTTTGTGAACTTAATTGTCCACCCTCATACAGGCCTGCTCCACACATACTTGGTACAATAGCCCACAGCATAGTGTGTCAGCTGTTTCCAGTCTAGGTCAACAACACTGACTCCTTCCCGTGCACGCAGTGGGCAGAGCAGTGGATGAGGAGACGAGTTCTAGTCCAGGATCTGTTACTTAGGAATTATGTGGCCTGTGGTAAATCATTTACCTTCTCTGAACCTTGGTTTTCCTATCTTCAGAGTACAAAAATGATCTTTGCCTTATCAGGAGTGCTGGAAGCACACAATATGACAACTGATGTAAAAATCATTTGCAAATTCTCAAGGGAGGAATGCATGTAAAAGATGACAATGCCAACAGTAATGACAATACTGATGTGTATGACGATGATGATACACACACCAGAATGGAAACACCTCTTCACTAATTATCAAAAACAATTAGAATAGTGCCTAGTCCCTAGATGGTGTTCAAACAATATTAAATAAATAAGTAATGAAGTTTAAAGAGAAACAGCTGGTAAGGGAAAACTCACTAGATTTAACCCACTTCACACAATTGGGTGTGAAAATGGAATCACCTGCACACACATAAGGTGATGGTTAGAATGGAGTTTAAGGCATCAATAACAAGATTTATATGATACTCTGAACTGAATTTGAAACAGAATATCCTGCTCCAGCCATGGAAGACAAACTGAGACGAAGCAGACTATCACAGTTGTCAACAGTGGTCACTTTAGAGGTTTGTCCCTCCACAAGTTTTCCAATAAGTCCCACTGGAGCTAATCACAAAGCATGACAGATGTCTCTGGGCCCAGAAGGAGTCACTACAGGAGACTCAAGGATTCCTCACCCTGAAGGAGAAAGGGATGCTTTCTTCCTGCACGAGGGCCTCTGAGTTTGAGGATGTTTGCATCAGAGGAATGTCAGATGCAGAGAATATCACCAGTTGTCATTCTCCTGTTGATTATAAGATGGATTCACTATCCATGTTCATCTACATCAGTGGTTCTCAACCTTCCTAATGCCACGACCCTTTAATACAGTTCCTCATGTTGTGGTGACCCCCAACCATAAAATTATTACTTAATCCTTCCAGCAATCCTGGAACCCTAACCATTGCTTTTTTATGTTTGGGTGTCACCACAACATGAGGAACTGTATTAAAGGGTCACGGCATTAGGAAGGTTGAGAACCACTGATCTACTACAAAGCCCATAGATATTCCTAGAGCCTAAGAAAAAAATAGACTTCCTTGGAAAGGAACAGGAGCTCTGGAGTTTAGTATTAAGAAGGGATCTCTTATTAGGTATATATCCAGAAGACCAAAAATCGAATTACAACAAAGATATTTGTATCAGAATGTTTATTGCAGCCCAATTCCTAATTGCTAGGTCATGGAAGAAGTCCAAATGCCCATCGACCCACAAATGGATCAATAAATTGTGGTACATGTACACCATGGAATACTATGCAGCCCTAAAGAAGGATGGAGACTTTACCTCCCTCATGTTTACATAGATGGAATTGGAAAATGTTCTTCTTAGCAAAGTATCTCCAGAATGGAAGAAAAAATATCCAATATACACAGCCCTACTTTGAAACTAATTCATAGCTTTTATAGGAATGTCATAACCTAATTATGGCCTTTGAATATGGGAAGGGGTGGGAGGGGGAGGTGAGGGGAGTAGATGGGGGGAGGGAGGGAGATTGGTGGGGTCACCTCTATGGTTTATCTTACAAAGGCACAAGTGAATCTTTCTAAAAGCAGAGTATGAATGTTTTAACTCAATAGCTAAGAAAATGACATGAAGGTTATGTTAACCAGTTTGATGAGAGTATTTCAAAATGTGTATGAAAACAGCACACTGTATCCCATGATTGCATTAATGGACACAGTTATACTATAAGAAATTTTAAAAAAGAAGAAGAAGAAGGGACCTCAGGCTCTACTCCAGTGTTTTTCAACCTTTTTTTATCTCATGGCACACTTGAGCCTATAAACTTCTGTGCCACACTTAAATTATGTTGATCCAAAATAGAGTGAAAACAAGAAAATACTTACTGTGCTTTGAACTTATTTTGAAAATAATTTAATTAATAATCTTTAAAAATTTTCATGACATACTGCTTAAAAATCACTGCTCTGCCCTCTTCATAGCCATGATGACTGTACCCCCAAAAGAACTAGGAAAAACTACAAAACATCACTGACAAGGTAAAGCCAGAAGTTCAAACCCAACACAAACTTTCAAATGTTCTTACCAATCCTTCAGTTCTTCAATCTGTCAATGTCTTGATGGTTTGGCAATAACATGAGGGGGAAAGTGTGTCAGAAGAAATTCTTCCAGTGATTGTTCACTCAGTCTCTTTTTTTTTTTTTTTTTTTTTTTTTTGCCCAAAAGAGTTCAACTACCCTCCAACACCTGGAAATGTAGCTGGGCCAAAAAGTTCATTACATTTAACAGACTATTTCATTTGGCGCAAAGAATCAAATGTGCTGAGAAAATTACACTGAGCTGAGGTTTCTCAGTCAGTTAACATTCATTGAGATCCATCTGCAAGGTAAGTCCATCCAATCATTCATTCATTTCTTCATTCAGTAGAGCTTGTGTCCTTTCACTCAGTCAAGGCGGCAGCCCATGGTCATCTTGGAAATCAAAGTTTAGAGTTGGGCGGTTTTAGTTTGGCTCCTGGATTTGCTTAGCTATATCACTTGGGTAAGTCCTTTAAACTTCAAGATCTTTACTTTCATCAATATTAAAGTGAGCATAGTAATTACTACACTATTTTTCAGTGAAATAACATAGGTTAATAATTCACTGGGTAACTGGTAAATATTAACATCTAATAGTTGTCTGTATTAATGACAATAATGGTAGATTTTGATTGGAAGAGAATATTCTAGAATAAAGATATCACCTGCTCTATTTAGGAAAACATTTCAGAAACCCCTGACAGGCTTATTTCACACCAGAAACACTTATTTGTCATCAAAAGGTCAGTGTGTTGGCATGTGTTTATCATTTGGGCTGAAAACACACTGACACAGATAAGTTTCACTCTTAAATGTGCTTGGTGTTATAATTTTATTCTTATTTACCAAAAAAGTTTGTGACTCAGCCATACAGTTGCCAGTAAATCATTCAGATTAAGGCCTTGCTAGGAGGTCATTTGCACTTTTGTCTTCTTTTGATTCAATTCCTACTTTGGGTTTACATCCCATTGGAATGGACTTTTAATGTTTTCTTGTATACACATCCTGCAGTGAATTTCGTCTTGCCTGGGGAAGATCATCCTTTCCAGTCCAACCAGCCAAGAGTGAAGAGACAGTGAAGTCAGCACAGTGCTGGTAAACGTTTACCAACCAGCTCTATGGTGTAAGGGTTGGGGAGAGCCCTGATTGGTACAATTTGCCAAGTTTTATACTGTAGATATTCCCATTGTAGTTGATTTCAAGGTACTGATGTGACATTACTGAAGAAAGTAAAACACAGTCATGAAGTCTTCCCACTATGCAGAGATGATGGGTACAAATAACCTCATATAGATTGTTATGAACAAATCTCAAAAAATATATAATGTCCCAAATACAACAAAAATGTTCACAAATGTGAAATCCAAGATGGACGGTAGCTATCAGCAATTGGTCTCTTCTTCAATGCAGAGAACAAAGTCCTCCATCCCTCAGCTCCATCGTCTGTGGCATGGGGCTCCAAAGGCTAGTGGCTGGTCTGTGTCTGCACCAAAATGGTTGCCCGGAAAGAATACGGAAAAGAGATGTTTGTGTCCCATTGGGAAACTTTGCTGAAACAATTCACATTAAGGCAGAATAATAAGAGAAAAGCTATACAAATTTATTAATAAACTATTACAAGTGACAGTATAGTATTAATAATCCTAGTAATCCTCTATCACAATATATCCCACCTCAAACTAAATAGATGCATTAAGACAGAAAGAAAAAGAAGGAGGGGAGGAGAGGAGAAGAGGGAGTAAGGGAGAAAAGGAGACAGAAAGGAAGGAAGGAAGGGAAGAATGAAGTAAGTCCCTTTCCTGCATGGGTAGTGCTTCCCTCCTTCCCTGGACAAGGATACTAGGCTTCTGAAACCAGCCTCCCTGGTCTAATTACAATGATAAAATGTAGCTCTGAGTGAAGGAACCCCAAGAGCATTTGAAACCAGGTTACTACTCCCTTCAGTAATTTGGTTCTGTAAGAAAATATGCATGCCAACAAATTATCTTTCACTTCTGTAAGAAAAAAATCCAGGTCTCATAGGAATTTAAATTTATTTGGGAGGGTGGAAGTAGGAGATAGATGCTTTCTCTTTATCAATTTTTAAAGTGGATTTCATGACTGTAAGCCTGAGATGAAAGTTTCTGGCAGAAAAACACCTTAATTGTGATCAAAGCCGAAATGCCATTCTTGATGTCGCAGAGTGCAGAGTGAAAATCAAAGGGATTATGCTCCCATAGTGTACATGTCTGCCTAAAACCAAATACGCACACCCCTTTGTACCCTTCAGTCTGAGCCATTGTTCCAGAAATCTGCACACTGAGGCCTTCCCTCTCACATATTTTAAGTATCACCTGATCACAGTAAGCGGACATTAAATAGATAAACTCAAACCCTGGCAATGGAGGTGCAACCTTGGAATGCAGTTTTGACGGACATTTTACTGAAGGGCTAAAAGATTGTTTTTCTGTTTCTAAGGTTGGAACATGGTAAGGGCTTTATCTTTGAGAACAGGTTAAAATTGAACTTGGTGTCATTTTAAAAATAATGTCTCTTTGTAATAACTTGGAGACATGCTATAAAAATAATGTTAAGTGAAATAACCAGGAATGAAAATAGTTTGCTATAGACTGATAGCAAAACTGAAACAAAAAAGTGGAAAAACAATAAAAATATTTAAATTTTAAAAAACCTGTTTTCCCCATTTTTTCTCCTTTTTCAAAATTTCTTCAAACAAACATTATTTGAAAAATATATAAATATATAAAAATTTTCCCTTGGCCCCTCCCTCTGATGGTTTGCTGAAACCTTAACTCTCAGAAGGCTGATTAGTGAGAGTAAAGGCACAAAAATTTATCATCATGTACACAGACTCACTACCTAATCCCCTGAGGGGATGCAGAAGCTTATATAATACCATTTGGGGGTTACAGAAAGAAGAGAGTCTCAGGGCATGGCCAAAAACAGATGATGATCATAGCTCAGGTTTTAGTGGCAGGATGGTTATAGAAAGGAGAGCAGAGGAGGCCTGGCTGGCAAAGGTGATCTTAGTATATAGATGAACCCTTACAGGTAGCAGCCCTCAGAAGAAGAGATGGTCAGTGTTGCTTTTAGATCTCTGAAGATGTCAGACTCTCAGTCAATGTTTATGTTTCCTAGATCCAGACAGGGAATGTTTGGCTGAATCAAGACAGATTTCCCTGTAGATGATAATTTCCCCGTAGATGATAATTTCCCCCACAAAAGGTACCCTTGCAAGGCCACTTCTGTTTGCTGACTCTGTAACAGCCATCTCAAAATATGTGAAAGAAATTTACATTAGGGTAAAATTTTTTTATTTCTTTTAGTATAAACCTGGAAAACATCTCCTCTTAGGTCTATAGCTTCTCATACTTCAACTGCAGTTCCCAGATTATAGGGTTACTTAGGATACTGGCAACCTGACATCAGCTTTGTGTCTGCAGCATTGCCTATAAAAGCCAACAGGCCTCCTTTGCAATGGCAGTGCAAACCCTACAAGGGACAGACTTCCATGGATGAGCTGCCCAGTTCAGTTTTCTATGTTTGCAACCACATTCCACAAGTTTGGATGATGACTTAGAGGACAAACAGCTTAGAAAAGGGATGCAAGCAAGAATAACATCCCTTAATGCAGCTCTCCTTTATACCTTGGTTTCAGAAAGGATTTCTCAATTTGAGGAAATCTGGGGAAGCAAAAGGATCTGAATTTGCCTTTTCCTTTCCTTCTCAATGTGAATGTACCTCTGGCAGAGACTTAAGCCTCCACAAGGCATGCTGAGTCAGATCTCTTTGCCAACCATCTCCTTATTGCTCTTGTGGGCAGAATGCGGTTTTGTTTCTCTTTCAGTGACAGTGGCAGCAAGCCTATTGTTAGTCAGGACCTTCTGCATCATTCCAAAAGAACCTCTCTCTCTCTCATTTAATCACATTCTCTGCCACTATATTATAAGGAAGCCATACAGATCCTTCCCAGCTGGGGATGCAACCATCCCTTTGTTCCCAGGGTTCTGATGTAGGAGCACTCACCTTTGGATTGTTTCTAAACCAACTCCAAGATCCTACTTACCCATAATCCATTCCAGCCACCAGTTAAAGTTTCATCTCAAAAATTCAGTTACAGTATTGGTTTTGAAGAGATGTAGCACGCAGCTGTCATGTCAACGGTATTTCTTGAGAACACACTAGATGCCAGGCAATGTATTAGCTGCTAGAAACGTGGCCATAGAGACATGCCTTAAACAAATGATTCTAGTAAGTCGCTTATTCATTAACTTCAACTATCCAGGGTGCTAGAGGAGTGACTCACACGGAGACATACCTGAGTCTAAGGTAGTGGTTCTCAACTAGGGTCAATTTTGTCTTCCAATGGACATTAGACAATGTCTGAAGACATCTCTGATCATCACAACTTGGGGGCAGGAGGAAAAATGTGCAGCAGTGCCACTGGCATCTAGTAGGTAGAGGCTGAGATGCTGCTAACATCCTACAGTGCACACGACAAGAGCAACAGAAAATTATCTGGCCTAAAAGTCAACAACGTTAAGATTGAGAAACTCCATGACTTTTCAAACTTAAGCAAGCAAAAAGTTTTCTGGAGAGCTGGGCCCCATACCTAGAGTATCTGAGTCAGGAGGTCTGGGTGGGGCCTGTGCATCTGCATGTCTCACCAATTTCTAGGTGATGCTGATGTTGCTGATCCAGTGACCACACTTGGCAAACTACTGGTCTGGAATTTCAGAGAAGGCATCTCCAAGAAAATGATGTATAAAGGTTTAGGGGGAATTAGCTGGAGAATGATAAAGGAGAAGATCAAATTTTTCAGGCAGTTTGTGCAAAAGCCTAGAGATGGGGTGTTATAATATCCAGGGATCTGAAATAAAGGAGTGTGTGCTTCAAGAAAGGTAGAGACAGATTCAGAACCAGATTGTGCTGGACCATATTAGAATTTGGTCTTTATTCTATTAAAAGACAATAGAAGGACATGGGAGAGATTATAGCAGGGAGTTTGGGAGAACTTGACAGGCAAGTAGGGAGGTAACATAGGGCATGTCACCCCACAGTTTAATATAATAAAAGAGGATGGCAGTGGGTGCCAGAAATGGATTCCAACCCTACCTCAGCCCCTGACTGGTTATATGATCAGGGATAAATTCTTTAACTTCCATGTGCCTCAGTTTCTTCACTTGTAAAATGTGACCACTCAGACTTATTTCTCTGGATCGCTGTGAGAATAAATGAGATCATGTTCATAAAATTGTCTGGTACACAGAAGGTCTCAATGAATGTTAATTCCCTTTCATTAAGTGTGAATGATGAAAGGACCAGGGGCACTTCCAGAACCTCATTTGCATCTCAAAGAGAACACAGCAAAGCATGATGTCAGCAAACCAGGTTGGTCCAAAGAGCACTTACATCACCAGTGTGTGCCAACTTGTGCCAGGGCCCACTACTGACATGCTAAAGTGCAGGTTAGGCAACCAGCTGCCTACACAAAAATGCTACAAAGCTAATGCTGGGTGTGCAGATAACCATCATAGAGCTCCGGCCAATGTTCCCTAATTTATGGGATGTTTGGACACTTCAGAGGCTCTTTTACCTTGCCCTTTATTGTTTTGTAGCCTGACAATGGGGAGGGGAAACAGTGTTTGGAACCACAACAAATAATACTGCTCACCACTTAAATAACATTTGCCACCTTCAAAGCCATTTGCAAACACTCACCCAGCCCCAGCCTTGGGAAAGTGTCATTATCTTTGCTTCTTCAAGACAGGAAAGAGGATGAGGTAATGGAGTTGCCCAAACCCTGTGGCCAGTTGGCATCAGAAGGAGCAGCTTTAATTCAAGCCAGGCATCCTTATTCCAGAAAGATCTGGATGTTCCTCTGGACCATAGGGAGTGTAAAATGTTTGGTTGAAAGAGCAAGCTCCACTTTTCAAGAACCCTTTGTGAATAAAATTTTGCAAAGATGTGCCCAGCACAGTCTGAATTAAGCTTTAATTGGAAAGTTTGCTTTTGGCCAACAAGAATTAACAATGGTTCCTCAACTCTTACTCTGCCACCTGTCAGAGAACTGAGTGAATGTCAGGATTTTGGTGTGTATACACTTGATAATTATATAATTAAGAAGGATAATATCTCAAAATTTCCTCACTATAACTGGGGAGATAATGACCCACAGGGAAGTTGTGAGGACAGTGTATCAGAATGTCAAGTCAGTAATCAACCAATGGAAACTCTCTCTACCATCATTGTGGTTGATGTCATTGCCATTGTATGTACATCATTTCATTATTTACCATCAGTTTCACACGTGCTCAGCCTAAGGGTGTTCATAACCAGCCCTCTTGTAAAGATAAGCAGGTAACGTCATCCTCTGTGGAAACATGGATAGTCCAGAGAAACAAAATGAACTCACACAAAGCCACACAGCTATCACTGGCAGAGAAGGAAGAAGCCCACAGACTGTCTCTCCTCACCTGCAGTTCAATCTTGATGTCTTCTCCTATGGCCAGGACATTTTACCTGTGCTCATGGAGTCTAAGATGTTTGTAGTCTCTATCCACATTTCACACAAATAATTCCATCTCTGGTCTCTCCTCCCATAACTCTCAACCATCTCAAAAGATATTTGTTATGGCCCTCTTATAAGCCATAGTCTGTACCCATGGCCTATGGAATATCTTCAAGCAAGCGTTTTCTCCTCAAGAAACTGCCAACCAAGTGAAAAAGATGAGTCCCAAGAACTATGGCTTCTCAGAACTCAAGATTAGAAAGGGAATGGCTACCACTAGGATTTGGGATCTGGGAAATGCTAACTACTCCCTCTTCCACCTCTACTCTTACCCTATTTCTCCAAAGGTATGATGATAACTGGTTAAGGTCCTACCCCTATGTTACCATGGAGATGAAAGTACTGCATAAGAAGGTCTTCCTTTGTGTCAGGCTGTAAGAGTCTCTTGTTAAGATCCCTGGAAATTCTTTGTGCTTATTTCAAATCAAATTATTTTTCTCTAGTATGTTGCATTGATTTAATGCCTAGGTTTTGGGGTTATATAGACCTGGACCCAAATCTCATATTAGCATTATAAATATTTCCTGATGGAAAAAATAATGGAAGGGATGCTTGGTTCAAGAGTGGAAAGTAATGCATCATAATTATTATATGCACACTGCTTCATACAAATAACATGATCTTAATTAATATCATTTTAATATCAATAAACATGTAGTCCAAGATCCACACAGATCTGGGTTCCAATCCTAATTCTATTGCTTCTTAGCTGTGAGGCTTTAGATCAGCTACTTAATCTCTCTGGTTCTCTGCTTCCTGACACACAGACCTCATTGGATTTTTGGTTTTCGTTTTGTTTCCTTTTGCTTTTTTTTTTTTTTCACCCTGGATTGAGTGATGTAGCATCATAAACTCACAGCAACCTCAAACTCTTGGGCTTGAACAATCCTCTTGCCCCACCCTCTTGAGTAGCCAGAACTACAGGAGTGTGTCACTACATCTGGCTAGGCTTTTTGTTTGTTTGTTTGTTTGTTTTGTTTCTCTATCTTTAGTAGACATAGGTTCTCATTACTGCTAAGGCTGGTGTCAAACTCCTGAGCTCAAGCAATTCACCTGCCTCAGGCTGACAGAGTGCTAGGATTGCAGGTGTGAGCCACCATGCCTTGCCTGACCTCATTGAATTTTGATGAAGATTGTGCAGACAAAAAGCACTTACCACCACCATACCCGAGAAATAGTGAGGAGTTTATAAACATTCATTGTATTTGAGCTATTATACACCAAAAAGAAAAGATAGCTTGGTCAGCCTTCTTTATAGGGTATGGAATACATTTGTCCCAGAGAGAGCATCATTTGCAAGAATAAGAACATCTGAAGGCACTGGGCTACCTGAAAGAAGAAAAGGCATGGAAATGAAGTCCTGAGTGCCTGTAGATCAGAGAACTGCAGCAGAGAGGAGAGCCAAGACCAGGAGCAATCTGTAGGTGGCAGAGTGCTGCACTGACTGAGCTGCCACCACAAGTAGGATGACTATGTGTCCCAGTCTACCCAGGTCTCACAGTATATACTCATACACAGCATACCACCCTAAGTTTGGTGCCTTAAGGAAGTATTATTTTGCCCATGTATCTGCAATTCAGCAGAGCTCTGCAGGGAGAAAAAAAGGGAGAGAGGAAGAGAAGGAGGGAGGGAAAAAGAAAGAAGGGGATGGAGGGGAAGAGGAAAAGAGAATGGAAGGGGATAAAAGAAACAAAGAAAGGAAGGAAAGAGAGAGGGATAGATAGATAGATAGATAGATAGATAGATAGATAGATGGATAGATAGATAGATAGATGAGTAAAGAGTATAGAAAGGTGAAACTTGCTTGAACTGATGAGGGAAATTGTCAGGAATGCCTCACCCTACTGTGCTCCAAAGTAAGCCAAATTCATGAAATCATGTAGGGGGCTGCAGGTTGTATCAGTGAACTCTGACATCCTTTCTAGTTCTCAGATTCTGTGACCCTCTGTAGGGAATGGATATGGTGGTGATTAACATTCCCTTTTCCCAAGAGGGGTGGTGCAGGCTTTCATCTTTCATTGTTTATAAATGCCTTTGAAAATGGAATGTGCTGCATACATAGTAACTGCTATTATTAATATGGTGTCCAAACACCTCTCTCCACATGATAGTTAAAAAACAAAGTGTTAGGGATGTGAGCATCAGAAACCTTTCAGAGAAAGCATTTGTCTATGTGCACACCCCAATTAAGGAATGCCCTTTATCTCAGCCTGCCTTGGGAGAGGCCAGAATATCTTATAGTGGCCAGAGGTGGAGAAGAACTGGGTACATACAAAGGCCTAAAGAGAGAATTGAGTGATAGGACTGGAGCATAATTAACCAACCCATTTTTTCCAGAGCTCTTATTTGCTGCAAGACTCGTAACTAAGCACATCAAAAAATGTGAAAATTTAATGGATACAAGTCCCTGTGTTGGGGATGAAGATATGACAAAGACATTGACCTGGTTTGTAAGAACTTTATTCTCAAATGATAGACTTTAGGACAAGTTGTGCAAAGCAACCAGGTCTGAGCAGGTGACCAGGAAAAGAAGACTCTATGTGGTAATACACAGAAAAAAATTATTTACATTTTTTATGTAATCACAAAAATGTTCTAAAATGTTTTTATTCATTATCCTCTTAAGAGTCTGATGGATGTTATGACAATCTTCCCAGAAAAAAAAAAAAAGTACATGCCAGAAAATTTTTAGAAGTATCTCATAAATTTTGCAAATTTCCTGAAGCTCTGATTATCCCAGGATCCTTTTTTGTACTTCTTGTGTAAGTTGTGAGATTAGCAAAACCTGAACAGATTCAAAGCAGAGACCAGACTTTCTCCAACTCTGGGTTCTGGTCATCTAGCTTGGTGCCAGCACATCACACAACTAAAATAAATACTTGCTTAATAAAACATGGAACTAATATATTTTTAAAGAGCAATAGATCTTCCCTTAGCTGTGTCTCTAAAGGTCTTTTTTTATTTATTTGGTGTTTGGATTGTTGTCTTAATACCTCCCAGATGTTTGACAATCACATACTCAAGAGACAAGAACAAATGCGTGACTGAATCACCAAGAATCATTTTAAGAACAAGGAAAGGTTAAAATATTTTCTTTCTCACCTTCCCAATGCTGGATGCAAACTCTGTCTTAAAGAGCATTGAGGGACCCTGTGTTAAGCTAAAAAGTCTAAACCTAAAGTGGCAAAATTAAGGAGACTTATTTTTGGAAATCCCAGATAAATAGTAAAGCACAACAAGCCTCAGTATACTTTCTACTTCCAAATGTCCTTCCATCATAAAAAGAAAAATAGAAACAGGGATGCTTAAACACTTCCTGGGTGTCATTGCCACAGGAATAAACAAATGCTGCCTGGCAACCATTCACTGGAAAAAATGGAGAATGGATACTATTGCTTGAGCAAGTCTCTCATGTATAAAGGACAAGAGAGAGGCAAAGACAAGAGAGATAGAAAGAGAGCTTCTGAGAGTTAAAGCTTCTGAGAGTTAAAGCTTCTGGTTTCATTTTTTCCTGCATAAGTAAATAAAACAGCACCATATGGGTATCACATTATGCAAAGGAGGGGCAAAAGAAAATAAAACAAACCTTGTCAGCTACTGAGTGACCCAGGTGGGAAGCCATGGGGTGAATCATCTCCATTGGCCTCCTCCTGCCCTGCTCAGACTTTTGCATGCTGCTCTGGACCTCTTCCCCCGAGAGCTTCCAACTTCCGGCCACCTTGAGGGGCTTTTTGGTAAAGTGCCGCAGAGTATAAAATTAGAAACCAGGCTTCCTTTTTCCCCTCCATTCTGTGAATCACACATAAATTAGCATTCACTGACAAACACACTCCACCTTCCACTCACAGACACAGGAGTAAGCTGAGTTTCATGGTTACCTTCAATCTGGTCTTTAGACCCTTCACTTGGCTCACTGCAGAACAATCAAATGAAGGAAAACCATGTCCCTGTTCCCTACCTCCTGTTTATTTTACTTCTCTCTCCTTTCAAAATGTGTGTTTTTATGCAATTGGCTTAATTTCTTTAAACCTTAGGCATGAAATGAGGATTAAAAAAAAAAACCTGTCCATGTGCAGAGTGGCTGTAAGGACCAAATGCAGCAATAGAGAGACATTTGGCTGCAATTTGGTCACCCACTAACTCATTGCTCAGGGGAGACTGTCATAGGCAACAGCACCATGAGCCCAGTTCTAGGCTTATTACCCCAAATTTAGCTTTAAACGTGTGATAGAAGGATCACATTTGCATTTATTACTGACTTTAGTAGTCTGTGTCCCTGTGAGTCGTCAAAAAATGCTGCAGACACCTTTCTCCAAGGTCTTGTCATACATCATTTATTTTTATCAAGAGGAGAAGATAAGCACAGAGGTTTCATGTCATTTTTTGGTAAAGGGTCAGGTTTGGTTCATTTGCATATTGAATTTGCTTTATGGAGGTAGTAATTTTGTCAAGTTATCCTGAAGTAAATTAAGAAAACTTGCAGAATTCCTGACAGGTGGGGTCTGGAGAAAGCTCTGGGCAGCTTTCTCAAGTGTGACCACACATGGAGAGATGCTTCTGAGTGAGACATAGATGAATGTTATCTTTCTGTTGTAAAGTTTAGAAATACATTTTAAACAATAATATGTATAGCCATTTTCCATTAAAAGTAATTGGATCAATTTTTTTTGTAAGTTTTCTATTTAGATTTCAAAAATTTACTCTAAAGATATGTGAAAATGCCAATAGTACAGATGGTTTCCAAGTGGGTTAAAAATTTTGACTTATTACTCACGTGAGAAGTCATGGACAGAAAAGAAAAGCTTTGAAGAAAAGGCAAAATATTTGAATTCTAGTCCCAACTCTACTTTGTGTGTGTGTGTGTGTTGTTAAGTGTAGGCACATCATATTACAACCCTGCTCATGATTTTCCTGATCAATGGCGGGGAGGTTGATGCTGCTTGGTGGGAGAAGTGTTCTCTCACCCATCCTCTATATGTGTGAAGTATCCTCATTTTTTAAGGTTTACTCTACCACCTACTTCTCTCTCTGTTGGAAGTTGTCTCTCCTTCTGCCTCACTCCCATGTCAACAAATAACAAGGTTCTTGGGGAACATATATTGCAGAGTGATTGCATGGATGCACCCACCTCTGCTTCTGACAAATCAAGCATCTACTTCATGGATTCATTATAAGAATTAAAGAAAATTCTACGAAGTGCATAGAGCACTGTGTGACACATAAAAAGCACTTTAGACATGCTGGTTGTTGTTTAACTGAATACATTCTGAATGATTTTACCTTACAAGTCAGTGGTTTACTTCTCCCATAAGAAAAGAAAGCTTCTAAGAGTGAAGGTTGTAGATCTCCAGTCATGATTTCTTCTGAAGATTCAACCCTGCTCTTTGCAGATGACTGGTCAGCTACAATGTGGTTGCTGGTCTCTACCCTTAGCCTCTTTATTGCCACATATTCACCTTCCATCAAACCTAATAATTTTATCAAACAGACACATGCACTCAAATGTTTATCACATCACAATTCACACTTGTGAAGATGTGAAATCAACCCAAGTGCCCATCAACTCATGAGTAGATAAAAAAAATGCATGCCATGGAATATTACTGAACCATGAGAAAGTTTGGATTAATATCTTTTGCTGTAAATAAGATAGGTCATGTTCTTTGGGCTGCAGCCTAGAAGTTTTCTGAGGCTCTTGAGAGATTCTGCTCAGGATACTGTTTCACTTAGACCTGCTCAGTAAGGACTCTAGGAGTTCTAGACTCTTGATAATAAATCTTTAAGGCAGGGCTTGGAGCAGAAGAGGGGAGAGAGTAGAAAAGTAAGTTTGAACTTTTACAAATAAAACTAAATAAAAATCAACTTGCTATTTTTTCCACTCAAATGGAGACCCTTGATACTAAGCAATACTGAAAAATGTTTAAACTGGTTCATTGGTTCTTTGAAATAGATAATATGATTTTTTTAATTCAAAATAGGCATACTACTATTTACTATATACCTGACAAATTTATTCTGCACTTTCTCAAGTTTCAGGGAATTATCCATCCCTGTGAACCTGATTCTATCCACTATTTTTTAGATACATTGTACAATAGCTGTCAAAATTAATTCTACAGAAGCCTAACTCACATAATACAGCAAACAATATAACTGGTTCATGTAGTATAAAGTTCAATAGTACCTGGCCTATAGATTCTTCTTACATAGAAGAAAGCACTGATCATTTTGATCAGTGAAGATGAGTACCGCATGCAGTTTAAGCCTCATCATTTAACTTGCCTGACATTAACTTGCCTGAACCAATGCGATCAGAGAGAATGTTGGAGCAGACATGTGAGTGAAATGTATCACAGAACATACCCCTTTCATCAGAGAACAAGTCTCCATTTCAGTATATTTTCCTGACTCTATCCAGATCATAAAAAGATTACTAATACTACTAATGTTACTCAAAATGGAACCTTAAATGCAATGAAAGCTTAGAAATGCTGAAAGCCAATTTCTTAAGCTCTCAGAGGACCTACAGTTTGATATCGTGGTGTGATCAAGGCATTGTTCTTTTCCTTAAGGACCAGCAAACCCTGGGAGGGGCAAAGAGAATAAGAATACAAGACTAATATGTCAACCTCTGAGTAAAGAAGTAAGGGACTCTTTCACTCCTAGACTCAGTTGTCCAAGTGGCCAGCTGCTACTGCTTCACAATGGGTCCAGGAATGAGAGACATGAAGAGGCAATCTGAGCCTCACACGAAGAAACAAAGAAAAAAAAATCCAGGAGTCATGAACAAGTGACAGATTAGAAGTCTGAACATGCTGCTCTCACAGAAAGGACTGAAAGCGGCCAGTGAAAACCCACCTTGAGATTGGTAACAAAGAGAGCACTGTGAATCAAAAGAGAAGTGAGGAACCTAAAGTAAGGAGGAAACTAAAGTAAAGGAGAAAGAAGAGAGGTGAACTGCCTTGCAGTTTGGAGGTATACAGGGAAGATTAGAGCACACAAGTGGAAGGTACAGAGGGGAGAATATCCAGGCTTTCATTTCTTTAAATTCTGTTACATCTTTTCTTATATAGTATATCTCTTTAAGAAGTTTTTTTTTTTAATTTTTTTCATTCATCTGAGATGCAGAAGAAGAAGAATGTTAAATGTTCACAGTACATCACCCCATCTCAGGCAAGGTCAATTTTCTAGAGTAGTACTAAGTGCACCATCCAAAAAATTCTTCCTATTTGCACTCAGTAGAAGATTCCCAACAGAAGTGAACAATGGGAGAGTTCTCAACAGAGGAGAACAAGTTTATCCATCTTGAAGTCAGAGAAGAGATTTGAATGAGGCTGAAATATACTCACCATATAAACTCCCCAATATGTAAAGCTCACAGTTCTAATAAAGCAATAGCAAAGAGAGAAAACAAAACAGTAAGGTATCATCCAAAATGATGAACAGAAGAGTATCCCACATATCAATACTAACATTAAATTTAAATAGTTTGAATGCCCCACTCAAAAGACATAGACTGGCTGAATGGATGAAAAACCTCCACCCAAACATATGCTGTCTCCAAGAAACGCACCTAACTTACAAGGACTCACACAGACTCAAGGTAAAGGCACAGAAAAAAATATTCCGTAGAAATGGAAGTGAGCAGGTGTAGTGACTCCACTATCTGATGAAATGGACTTTAAATCAATAATAGTAAAACAAGACAGAACAGTCATTTTATAATAATAAAGGGATCAATTCAATAAAAAGACATAACAATCACTAATATATATGTACCTAACAAAGATGCTACCAGATTTACGAAGCAAATTCCACTAGAACTAAGGAAAGAAATAAACAGCATCATAAGAATTGAACAGATCATTGAAATAGAAAATCAATAAAGAAACTGGACTTAAGGGAAACTAGAACAAATAGACCAAACAGAAATTTACAGAACTTTCTACCCATAAACTACCAAATGTACATTTTTCTCTTTAGTACTTGACATGGGACATTTTCTAAGATTGATCTTAGGCTACAAAATAAGTTTTAGCAAGTTCAAAAAAATTGAAATCATATGTTGTACCTTCCTCAGATCATAGTAGAAGAAGCCTAGAAATCAATTTAAAAAGGAATGCTCAAATTCACACAAAGTCATGGAAATTAAACAACTTGCTGCTGAATGCTCCATGAGTCAATGATGAAATTAAAATGGAAATCCAAAAATTTCTCCAACTGAATGACAAAAGGAACATAGTTTTAAAAATCTACAGGACATAGTAAAAGTAGTTGTAGGTGGAAGATTCATGGCTTTAAATGCCTACATCAAAAAAAGAGAAGCATCACAAGTTAACATAATGTTACTTCTCAAGGAATTAGAAAAAAACCAAACCCAAAGCCAGCAGAAGAAAATAAATCACAAAACTCAGAGCAGAACTAATTAAAATGAAAACCCCCAAATAAATGAATCAATGAAACAAAAAGTTTGTTCTTTTAAAAAAATAAACAAAATTCATAGTTTGGAATCAATGAAACAAAAAGTTTGTTCTTTTAAAAAATAAACAAAATTCATAGACTGCTAGCCAGATTAACTAGAAATAGAGATTCAAATAAACTCAGTCAGAAAGGAAAAAAAGGACTTTACAATCAATACCATAGGCATACAAAATGTTATCATCTATGAATCCTACCAAAACCTCTACACACATAAACTAGAAAACAGAGAAATGGATAATGTCCTAGAAACATACAACCTCCCACACCTAAATCAGAAAGAAGTTGAAATCCTAAGCAAATCAATATTAAGTAGTAAAATTGAAGCATTAATTTAAAAATTCCCAAGAAAAAAGTGCCTCAGACCAGATAATTCATAGCTGAATATTTAGCCATACCTAAAAAGAACTGGTACTTATACTTCAGAAATTATTCCATTGTATTGGGAACAAGGGAATCCATAATTCATTTTCTGTATGAGTATCATCTTAATTATCATCTTGATACCAAAACCGGGAAAAGACATGACAACAAAAATCCACTACAGACTAATATCTTTTATGAGCATAGATGCAAAAATTCTCAACCAAATACTAGTAAACTGAATTCAACAACACATCAAAAAGATAATTCATCATAATCAGGTGGGTTCCATCCAAAGAATACAAGGATGGTTTAACATATACAAATCAATAAAAGTGAATAGAAACAAATACAAAGATCATACAATAATCTCAATGAATGCAGAAAAAGAATTCAATAAAATCCAGCACAATTTCATGATAAAAACCTTTAACAAACTATGTACAGAGTGAACATACCTCAAAATCATAAAAATCACTTACAACAAACTCACAGTCAATACCATACCAAATGAGGAAAAATTGGAAGCATTTCCCCTAAGAACTAGAACAAGCAACTGTCCTTATATCTATTCAACATAGCCCTAGAAGTCCTAGCCAGAGTAATCAGGCATGTGAAAGAAATAAATGGTTAGATCCAAATGGGAAAAGAGTAGGTCAAATTATCCTTGATCACTGACCATCATATACCTAGAAAACACCAAAAACTCTACCAAAAGACCCCTGGCACTGGTAAATAAATTCAGCAAAGTCTCAGGTTATAAAATCAATAAACAAAAATCAATACCATTTCTATATACTTATAGTAATTAAGCTGAGAGTCAAATCAGGGACTCAGTAGCTTTTATAATAGCTGCAAATAAATAAATAAATAAAATATCTAAAGTTATACCTAACTAAGGAGGTGAAAGATCTCTACATGGAAAACTATAAAACATTTGTGAAAGAAATCATAGATGACACAAACAAATGGAAAAGCAGCCCATGCTCATAGATTGGTAGCATTGACATTGTTAAAATATCTAGACTTCCCAGAATGATTTACAGATTCCAACCCAACGCCCCTCAAAATACCAGTGTCATATTTTATAGACCTAGAAAGGGCTCAATTACAACTTGGACTTTATCTAACAAATACAAGCAATGCAACATAATTGCACTCATATATTAATCTAAAATTAAAAATATATATCTAAAACAATCCAAATTAAAGCAAAGAAAAAATAATTCTTTGTTTTATGTGGAACCAAAAAGAAGCCTGAGTAGCCAAAGCAATCTTAAGAAAAAAGAACAAATCCAGAGGCATTATATTACCTGACTTCAAATTATAGTCCAAAGCTATAGTAACAAAAACAACATGGTGCCAGTATAAAACAGAACTGAATGAAACAGAACCAATGGAACAGAATAGAGGACTCAGAAAAAAAAAAAAAACTACCCACTACTATCTTCAACAAAGCAGACAAAAATGTAAACTGGGTAAAGGAAGCTTTATTTAATAAATGGTGCTGGGAAAACTGGATATCCCCAGGCAGAGGAATGAATCAGGACCCCTCCTTCTCATCATATGCAAAAATTAATTCAAGATAGATAAAAGATTATGTGTAAGGCATGACAAGGACACAGTCAATAAAGCAAGTAGACTACCTACAGAATGGGAGAAGATATTTTCATGCTACCCATCTGATAAAGGACTGGTAGCCAAAATTTACAAAGAACTCAAGCAAATCAATAAGAAAAGATCAAACAACCCCATTAAAAGATGGGCAAGAGATGCAAACAGAAACTTTTATAACAAAGATAGACTAATGGCCAACAAATGCATGAAAAGTGCTCAACACCTCTAATCATCCCAGAAATGCAAATTAAAACCACATTGAGATATCACCTAATCCCAATGACAATGGCTCACATCATACAGTCCCAAAGCGGCAGATGCTGGCATGTGTGAGAAGAGAAAGGAGCACTCCATACATGGCTGGTGGTGCTGCAAACTAGTTCAAACTCTGTAGGTTGATCCACATTTCCTGTCTTGATTGGCTTGATGTATCAGCCAGGTGATCTTCTTAACCACTTGTCAATTTGATATTCTAACCTAATAAACACTTCAGATCATGAAAAAGCCCAGAAATTACTATCTGGAAATAACAGTTGAAATACATTTGGATGACTTGGATGCCAGTATATTAACATCACACCAGTTCTACACATTTCATTTTATTTTATTTTTTATTTTTCAACCTGAGAGTAGACATTCACTTGCTCCCAATGATATTTCAGATACTCTATCTGAGAAATCCAATTGGTCATTTCAGGTAGCCAGTAGTGGTGCTACTCCCCAATGACTCTAAAATATGTTCAAATTAGGCAGTAGACTACATGATGATCATCTGCTGGTCAAACATCAGATAACTGATGTTTTCAAACATTCCCAGAATCTCAAATTAGGAGGAACTTGCAAGGTTATATGATTCAGCCTTCTATCTAATGAGGGTCTGAAAGATCTGATTTAAAGCCCAAATCTGCAAATAGTTGTTGCATGACCTTGAGAGAAGCATTAAATCTCTCTAAGGCTTAGTTTTTCTTTTTCTGTACAGTGGAGATAATACCACCATTACATCAAAGATAGCTGTAAACTTAAATGAACACTGGCTTGCAAAGCACCTGGCCCAAATAAATATTAACCATTAATATCATTTTATTATTACTGTATCCTCAAAGCATAGCCATTTGGCCTTTTTAAATCAACCTTATTGGGACAAAATCTGCATATACTAAAATGCACTTATGTACAGTATGATGAGCTTGACAAATTTACAGTCATGTAACCACCACCACAATCAAAATATGAAAGACTCTATGACAGTAGAAAGTTTCTTCTTCACCTTTTAAAGTCAATCCATTCCAGCTTCAGCCCCAGACAACCTCCAGTCTACTTTCCACAAATCTGGAATGTCATTATAGATTAGTTTTTCACGTGCTACCATTTCATTTGTACAGTACATTAAAATGTGTTTTTTGTGCCTGACTTATTTTCTTCAAAAGATTTTGAAATTGCTCCATGCTGTAGTATCAGTAATTTATTCCTTTCATTGATGAGTAATATTCAATACAGATATACACTTATTTACTTATTCATCTGTTTATAGACATCTATCCTGTTTCAGCTTGAGGCTATTACAAATAAAGCTATTATAAACATTTGTGTACAAGTCGTTTGTAGACATATATTATTTCTCTTGGGGAAATATCTAGCAGTAGAATGGTTAATTGATAAAAAGTAAATGCTTGACTTTGTAAGAAATTGTCAGAGAGATCTTAAAAGCGGTTATGTAATTTAACACTTTCACCAGCAACCTTGAGAGTTTCAGTGGCTTACATCCTCACTGATATTTGATACTGTCATGCTTTCTTATTTTAGCCATTTTAATGGACATAATGATAATTTATTATGATTTATATTTGCATCTCCTTGATGGCAAATTGTGTAGTATATCTTTTTGGATATTTATTTTTCATCTCTATGTCTTTTTCTGTGAGGTTTCATTTCAAAACTTTAACCAATTTGGGAAGGAGGCATCTCATTATTATTGAGTTGTGAGAGTTCTTCATATGTTCTCAATAGAAGTCTTTTACCAGATATATGTATTAAAGTTATTTTCTCCCAGTTTGGTCAATTCAGTCCATGTTAAACACACTATGAAAATATCAGTTTTCCCCTCAAGCAATTTAATAGCTTTATTTATTAGAGAGTTTGGGCTAATGGAGAAGAAGAATTCTCTTTATATTATGTTTAAGGGACTGGCAGAACATAATATGATCTGTGGGCCATGTATAATGAGTTGGCCCAAATAAATTTGTGAATTTATTTGTTTTTGTGAATAAAGTTTTATTGGAACACAAGCATACTCACTGGTTTACATACTTGCCATGCTTCTTTTGCAATACAAAGGCAGACATGAGTAATTGGAACAGAGACCATATGGCTTCCATACCTAAAATGTTTACTGTCTGTCCCTTTACAGAAAAAGTTGGCCAATTACTCCTTTATAGCATTGGCCTGTTTGTTCCAATCCAACCTCTGGATCACAAAAAAGAAACCTGTCACCTACTTCTAGAATCTGAAGAACCTGTGTCTACCTTTCTGTTCTCTAGACAAAATATATGTCTCTCAAAATGTCATAAAATACATTTTCCATCTTGCACACCATTCTGGCATACCTTTACTTGATCAATTCCCCTTAACTTGCCATGCCCACAGCTATCAAAAGACTTTCTTCTAAACACTCTTATGACCAAATCATAACAAGAGATGAGAGAATCATTCATTCCTTTAACTTGGGCTCCACAGCCTTTTAATAACCTTATCTCATGGTCAGCTCCAATTAGGAATGTGGTCCATTATAGACCTCAAGATTACTTATTCATTCATCAGTTTATTTAACAAATATATACAAGGGGTTATTGTGTTCAACGAATTCTATACATAGTTATTTGAATCTAAATGCAAGATGCTGCATTTGTTCCTGTTAGGTATTAGGGACTAAGACATTCCAGCCTCTCATGTATGGCCTTGGCTACTGTCAAGATTTTATGTTGTATGACAAATCACCCCAAATGTAATGTATAAATTAACAATGATCATCTATTTTGTTCATGACTATGGAATTTGGATGTAAATTAGCAGAGAAGATCCATCTTTGCTCTATAAGGCATCAACTGGGACCTCTATGTTGTTGCTTCAACCTGGCAGCTTCAAGATAGTCATAAAAAAGAAAAAAAGGAAAGACAGACAGACAGAAAGAAAGAAAGAAAGAAAGAAAAAAAGTTCATTTTCTAAAAGAGACAGGTAGACAAAAATTGCATGGCCATTTATTTTTTTTTCCCAGAGGGCCAAATTATTTTATTTTATTTTATTTTTTATTTTTTTATTAAATCATAGCTGTGTACACTAATGCAATCATGGGGTACAGTGTGCTGGTTTTATATACAATTTGAAATACTTTCATCAAACTGGTTAACATAGCCTTCATGGCATCCTCTTAGTTATTGTATTAAGACATTTATATCCTACATTTAGAAAGATTCACATGTACCCTTCTAAGATAAACCATAGGTGTCTCAGAAGTTACATAAGGTCACATTTTATTTCTTAAAGAACTTCCAAATTCCTGCCCCATTTCAAAAGAATAAGAGAACTAGACTCTACTTCATAATGATTTTAAAACCTCCATAGCTACCATTGCTTTGATTGGAGTGATGGTTCTCCAATCATAGTCACGAAGAGCTTTAATCGGGATGAAATCAAGGTTTTCTACAAGGAAAAAAACATTAACATGAATTCTCATAATCATTTCACTCAAGTAGTAAATCTGCTTTTCTGGGTTCTTCCTGCTTGGTGGCAGCCACTTTCAGTGTGCACCACCTGCCCTTGAGCTCAGAAGCATCACTCTGGTGGACTTATAACCAGGATACAACAAAGTATTTCACAGACCAGTGTAAAATGGGCTCTTTCAGGTTATCTCCCAATTGGAAGCTGTGTTCTGGAGCTCAGCCTAAGGAAGATTGCCTGGCCTGCTTTAAGACTAAATTGAAGTCAAAGAGGAAAATAAATGTTCCTGTCCTCCCTTAGGCTTTTGGAAATAGCATAAAATTTTTCTGATGTCACTGACTGAATAAAAGGATACAAGTAAATTCTGCTATCTCCTTGAATATCTTCTGGGGCCAGCAGAGTGATAGGTCCTGATTTTATTTAAAGCAAACTGAGCTTTTAAATGCGTAAATAGCATTATTTTCTTTTTCCGTGTTAAACAGGAGCTCTATTCATTGCTCAAAGAAAGATAGATGAGACTTAAAAATCCCCCAAAGCTGCTAATGTAGAAGAAGCAGGTGAGGTGCTGAAAAGCTCACGAGCTTTGAAATGAATATCCCCACTCCAGTGGCATCACTACATGGCCTGCGGAAATCATACTCTCTTAAGGCCCCTGATTCCTCATTTGTCAAATAGAGAAAAGAAAATTTTCCAAATGACTGTTGCTTAATCTGGAGAGCAAAAATATTCTCCAGGCTTAATTTCAGCTATGTAGTCCCAATAAGGAAAAAGCAAAAGCAAAACGGGAACAGAGAATTAGTAATTCTGCTTCTTAGAACCTGCTGGGCCCCCTGTTTGCTCATTTATAAAATGCAGGTAGCCATGCTTTCACTGCCTAACATGGCCAATATTGAGACAATGGCAAGAGGAGGTGGGATTTTGAACTTATGTGAGCTCTCACCTCTTGGATTGAACCTACAAAACAACAAAGATTCCACCAAGACATTTGGAGCATCCAGTGATGTAGTTACTATGCGTGTATTTCAGGTGACAAAGAAGAGAGGAATAGAGGGAGGAAAGAGATAAAGGGCTTTTTAATTGAAGACCTGCTAACGTAGAGAGAGTAGAAGATAGTAGTTTGCGGTATAGATCCAATTGTCTCATTTCTGATCCATAGTTGCATGACCTTGGCAAGATCATTAAACTTTCTGTGCCTCAGTTTCTTCATCTGCAAAATTAATAATAGGGCCTCCTGACAGTTACACAGATTATATTACTTACTGTAAGTGCTTAGAACTTGAATGCTTCTTGAATGTAAGTACTCAATCTGTGTGGTAGTCATTCATTACTCCACTTGATTAACAAATACTTATTAAGGGTTTACTGTGTGCCAAGCTCTGTTCTCAGAACAAGGAACACAATTATGATCAAAACAAATTCCTGTCCTCAAGGAGTTGGAACAGGGTTCTAGAGCAGCTCCAGAGACAATAGACAAGTCAATATGAAGTGTGTCATTTTTCAATAAATACTATGGGTAAAAATAAAACAGGGTAGAGAGGGTATGAGATGAGGGACTGAGATTTTAGATAAAATGATCAAGGAAAACTCACTGATCCTATGACTCATTGAGCATGTAGGGGAAGGTATGATGGGGTGATGGAGGTTCACATCTCACCTTCCCTCAGGTACTGCTTAGAGTCAGCCAGTAGAGCTGCCTCACCCTATGTTGTATGCCTTGTCACAGGGCAATCTTCATTCATGACAACACGAATGTACAAAAACATAGATTGTCACGTGTCTTGACCTAGGACTATTCTAAAGAGCCATCCCAGACGCAGGGTTCCCCGTGGGATTGCAGGAGGCCTCCACTGAATTGCACAGCAGCCCACCTTCTCCCTCTGCCCCATCCTGCTTCCTTCTCATCACAAGTACTGCTCCTGAGCTTGCTCCCCAACTAGCCTCCTCCACACAAACCTCAGGGTCTTAAAATCCAGGAAATCTGACCTATGATTGAGGCTACATAAGTTGTGCAAAATCTTTGAGCAGAAAGCAGGCCAGCTGCTGTCTTGGTGGCCTTGTGCATCCTTTTAACGGTTAGCAGAGGGCGTGCACTCCAGGCTGTTGCAGACACTGTGGCAGCTGGAAGTTTCTTGAATTTCTGAGCAACCCACAGCATGAGGAAAGACATAGCTGTGGATAAGACAAAAGGAGATAGTGTTAAATTCAACAGCAGAAGACACAAATTTTCTCACCTCAAAACTCAAGGATAGAAGGGCTTTAAGATGGTTGACTACAAGCATCTGGTACTTGCTTCCTCCCCAAAGAAATTCCTAACAGTGATGAAAGCACATTTTGAGGAGAAGGCTGTAGGATTCTGAAAGTTAATGTTTTTTTTGGGTTTTTTTTTGTTTTTTTTACTGCAAACCTATAATGCATTTGCAATCAATAGGTAATGGTTTATATTATATAAACTTTAAAAAGCTTTTAAAATAAGTTCTAACTGTAGTTTCTCATCAAGTTTATTTTTATATATTTTAAGATGATATTTATATCTTGGGATATAAAGTGATTTTTAGGGAGGGCAAAATCTGATCTTCCTCCTAATCTCAGTGGTATCTTCACTTTTGTATGTGAATGCTTTCAACACATGACTTTGGCTTGAGGCTGAACTCTGGATGCACAAGGTCTAGAAGTTAGTAAAAAGGCATCCCAGATGGGAAGAGGGAACACAGAAAAGTCTTTGGAGATTGGGAGGGTCTGCCTGTTTTACAAATGATTAGCAAGGAATCTGGGAGCTAAAAGAGATTTAGTTTATATTGCTATAGTAGAATCTTATGAAAGGCAAACGCTCAATAAAATATCTCAGACTTGAAGAAAAGAAGAACATCTAAATTCGGGTAATTTTTAACAAGCACCTACTCAATATCAAAGTCCAGTCTGAACACATGTGTACTAACTGCATTTACACAACACCTTTATATGGAAGATGATATTAAAACTAAGATTAAGAACAGGTGAATTCCCAAATTTACACAAGTGAGTTTCAATGTGCATGCTTCAACCTTGATTGGCTAACTTCCTGTGCTGTGCATAAAAGCAAGAGCTCATTTCTATGATCTTTGAAAAGACAACTCAGGAAATAAATATCCAGTTCTTTCCTGGTCCTTTCTTGCTTTTGCCTTACTTGAGAAGCAATATCATGACCCTTGGGCGGGCCAGTCAAGTGGATTCTTTTAGGCCTATCTGCAAGTGCATCAACCTTTCTGAAGTTATCTGAAAAGACTTACATTTCTCTTGTTCTTTCAGAACCAACTAACTTCCCACTGTGGCATTAACAGCCTATATTATCAGAGCTGATATTGAAAAATTACACAATTTCTACGTGCACAGCATTCTTTTAGACAAGTTCCAGTCTCCCCTATGGGCTATAAAAATAACGATATGGTTCCAACTAAGAAACCATTAAAACAGAGGCCAAATGATATTTCTACTAACTAGACTCTGAATCTTACCTATCTACCTTTGGTCTCTTTCCATTTCAGAATCTGGGAAGAACTTCCAAACGAGAGATGGAAACCGCTGTAACCACCAAACCAAATGTTATCTAGTCTCCAACTGAAGTCCACAGGAATTCATAGATTCAACAGTATCCTACCAAGCTAGAAATATAAAGCACAGCCTTAAAATATATTTATATAAAATAAAATATTATTATCTGTATAAGCTCTGTATTTATATTTTTATAATATATAACTCTTGCATTTTTGAGTAGTGTGTCCTTGAGCACCTTATCCTTAACAATGCTCAATTTCTCCATTTACTAAGTAAAAAATACATATGGTAGTTGACTTATCATGATGGCTAATGACGTGAACAACCAGTGATTTCTTTGGCTTGCTGGTCAGGTATTTGCTGATGTATCTTGCAAACCTTATGTTGGATATTGGCTACTTAATGTGCATTCTAACGATGTTTTCTCTCCACCTCCTTGTGCTTGACAGTCTCTAGGAGTTGCCCACAGCATGGTAAAACTACTGAGCTTGGTTTTCAAGGCTTTTCATAACCTGTTCCAAAATTCTTATTTCTGCAGACTCCACCAGCATATCTTTCTTCCCCCCACAGCTAAAGATGCCCCATTTCTAAGACCTGTCTATCAACTTTCACTTTGCATTGGTTTATTGAATGATCTTCCTCTGCACAGAATGCCCTTCTCCCTTGTGTCTGTCTCCTAGGTGAAATTGAGTTTATAATTTAAAGCCCACTCAAATGTTACTCGGCCACTCCCTTGCCATCCCCGAAACTTTATGGCACTTTGTCCATAAGCTCACTAAGACCAATTCTGGCTATGTTTACAGTAACCCTCAGGATTTGTAGAGTCATAATGTAGCAACTCAGGTCTCTTGGCTTCTTGTTCTATTCTCTTTCCACAGTTGCTTCTGTAAAAAATACTCATTTATTCTAGGAAATATGGCAGACTGTGATGAATGCCCAAGACAGTCATGCCATGTTTAATGGAGTTAATCTACACAGCCATTCTAATAAAATTGTAGAAATGCAATTGACTGGACCATGTGACTTACTTATGGCTGGCTCTGTCTTCTCTGATAAGGAAAAAAGAGCTGAGTACAGAGCTTATCCAGATAATAAACGGGAACAAAAATGAACTGCAGGGCTGTGAGTCCATTGAGGATCAGTGACAGAAGTGCCTAAAGCAGGTTTCCGTGGTCACAGAAATGACCATCTCTGTGGAACCATTAGTCCCTGGGAACTTGAGCTTGATTCTGATAGTGATGAGGAGTCTCACTAGGTAAAGCCATGGACTGCAGTTCCAGACTGAACTTGTGTAACAGCTATCCAAGAATGAAACACTGACTTTATGCCAATGAATGCCAAAGAATATCACTGGAGTGGTGCCTTGATAAGTCCACAACCTCCAAATAAAATACTATCTTCTACAATGAGAAAACATTCCTGTATGCAAAAATTGAGACACTTCAAGACACATGTAAACCATAGGGAGATACTTTTGTTATTAGGTCTGACCAACCATAAATTTTCACCAGGTGTGGATGTCAAGGGGTTCTGTAGGATTTAAGAAAGTGGGAACAAAGTGGTGACTTTGCCTTAAAGTAACATGGCATCTTTTGTACAACACTGTACAATAATTGCCTTGACAGATCTTCTCAAAATTTCAAACTGCAGGCAAGTAAGCAGCGTAATTGACCCCATTTCACACATAGGAAACCTGTGGCTTTGTGCTCTTGAATGAGTTTCCCAACATCATGCTGAGTAGAGATAGGTTCAGAAACACTGCCCTGTCTAATGCTCTTTACACTCAGCTACACATTCTCTCTATTCAAGGAGGTTTATACACCATCGAATAGACAAAGAAAATCAGAAACAATGAGCTTCTATAAGACAGAAATGGAAAGTTCTATATTCCAGTGGAAACTCTGATTGCTTCTGAAATTGTCAGGCAATAATACTATTAACATTTATTATGGTTGATATTATTAATAAAGTATGATTTTCCTACCTAAGCTTTTGGTATTCACTTCCATTAACATATTGTAATAGGGATAGAATATAATGTATTTTGAAGGGCATAAAAGTTGACTTCAGAGAGACTCCAGTTCAAATACCAGCTCTGCTACTTAAGACTGACTGTGTAAGAAAGGGAAAGTTACTTAATCCCTTTAATCCTGAGTTTTCTTATCATAGATATAGGGATTATAATAAATTCATCCCAGAAATAGAGTAAGGAGTAAACAAAATAGTATGTGAAGTGTTTAACAGGGCACCTGGTGTGGGAGGTACTCAAGGAATGTCAGAATCTCGGGACTCAAACTCCTTACTGCCTCATCTGGTAAAGATGACCAAGTCAGCCACAGGTTCTCTCAAAGAGAGACTTCACTCAGTCTGTGGCCCGGTGAAGACACTAACTACTCTTTGTCAACATCTTCCACTTTGTGAAGAAGGTGCACTATCACAACTAGAAAATCAAATCATTGGCTTCAGGTTGCGCCACTGGGCCAGGAACTAAATCATTCTTTTTAACCACCAGCAAAAAACAAAGGACTCCTTTTTCTTATTAACAGAGCTGTTGACTTAATCATTTTAAACAAGACATGTCCTGAGCATGTGAAATAAGCCCCAACACTGAGCACTAGATATTAGTCAAAGCTCCTGGAGCACCTGTTAAGTGCCATCTCTCTGTGAGGCGCTTCCTCCCAATAAAAGGCATTAGCACAATCAGCCTTACAAACAATTTAACAAAGAAGCTCTAGAGAGATAGCGTTCTCTCCATTTTATGAGTAAGGAAACTGAGGCTCAGTGTTGCTTGAGGTTGCTCAGCTCCTAATGTAGCACAGCCGGGATTCTGACACTAACGCTCATGCCCACGCACAGCTGCATCCCTCCCCAGTTGCCATCAGATCCACATCCAACAAGAAGTGTCCAAGAGTGTACAGAGATGGCTGTGAACAGAGACTGGCCCCATCACGGACTCACCACAGGGAGCACTCTGCACCCAGCATTAACGCTCTGACTACCGTTGTGAAGTGGGACGGCACCTTACTTGGTTTAGATTTAAGTCAGTGTCAACCTACCAAGTAGCCTGATTCATTTCAGAATTTCACTTGTGTAGTACATTTCCCAGAAAGCTGCTCAGAAGAACAGTCTTTCTTTAAGTTTGCTTTTTATTATTTTATAAAGAGAAAAATCTTCTTTTCTTGTATACACACTATTTACAAAGTGAATGTTATGTGCAAGGCACTGCACCAGCTTCTGGAACCACCCCTGCCCTGCTGGAGCTGGCAGTTGGCTGGACATAGAGACATAAACACTGAACCGTAACAGTAATTATACAATCAACACCCTTAGACTGCCACAAAGGAGAAGTCCAGAAGGCAATAAGAGCATATCAGGGGACACTCCCCAGTCTCAAGGTCAAGGAGGGCTTCCTGAGAAAGTAATATTTAAGGGAAAAGTAGAAGGATGAGCACAAGTTAGCCAGTTGGATGAAGGGGCAATGTACTCCCAGCAAAGGGAGCAGCAACTTCAAAGTCCCTGAGGCAGGAAGGAATGCAGTACAGTTAAGGAACTGAGAGAAGGCTGGTGTGGCTAAAGTTTAGAGACTCAAACTGGAAAAGAACCAAGGGGACAAGAGAACAGCACTGCCTCCAAACACACTAGCAGTGATGGCTTTAGTCATCTGAATGCACATGGTCAATCTAATGCACATGCCCCCCACCCATTTACATGACGTTTACAGATAGACCTGCACCACTGCAAAGCCCAGAGGATTGACTTTTCTGTCTTCTTCTCTCCCCCCACCCTTTTTCTTCACCATTATCTTACTTTCTAAGTATAAGAGTAGAAGTAGAGAGAAAGAATTGCCTAAGAAACTGTGTATATCACGCAGCCTCATGCACTCACGCGTAGGAGAACAAATCTATTAACTTCAGGGTTTTATTTTTTCTTCTGCAAAATAGAAGTGCAGAAAAAATCTTAAAGCATTTGTAATACTAAAATGGGGCACTGTAATAAATCCACCATGCACCATGATTTGCACCAACAGCTATGTACTAAACACCACTCTCTTCTCCACAGGTGAGCCAGACAACCGGGGAGGTATATGAATTAGACTAAGCTAACTGATAAAACAAGAAAACCTATGCACAGTGGCTCAGACCTGATAGAGTTTTTTTCTCTTGCTCAGGTAAAATCCAAATGGCTGTTCAGGAGGTGATCAGCTCTAGTCCACAAAGCAACCCAGGCACCAGTCTCCCCTCTCAGGGCTCCACCCCGTTCTCCCACATCAGGCTGAAAGAAAGGACAAAACTTGGAGATGTGTGCATGGGGCATGTCTGAACGTGGAAGTACCATTTCTCTTGCTAGAGTTCTGTTCCATGATCACACCTGACTAACAGGAAATAAAGTGCAGTGGTGTGCCCAGGAAAAAGAGGGAACAGGTGTAAGTGACTAGCCACCAGTCTCGGCCACCACTGGAAGATGAGAGAGAGGTCTTTATTATTAAATTAGCTTAAATAAATCAGTTTGACTACAAAAAGGTGGTGCCCATCTCCTTTCTCTAAGGCTGCATCCCAGGCACAGGTGCCATGATGACGAGAAGGAAACAGTATTTCCCACCCACCTGCCAGGGATGTTCTTAGAGGCATATTAGCAGCCTCACTCCTCCCTCTCTTTATGTCTCTCTTTTATGTTACTCAATCGTCTCATCAGTTTTTCTGGTTTTCTCTCCTAGAAATATGTGGAAATCATCCCTCTTCCTGTGACTACTGTCACTTGCCTTTACCTTCTCTCACCTGATCACAGCAGCAGCTTCCTTACCTTGCCTGCAACCAGCCTGAGGCGGCCCTGCTACCCACCTCCCTCCTCCCACTCCAGCCTACCTTCCTCCCAAAGAGCTACCAGAGGGCTGGCCCTCCAATGCGAATCCCAAATGCATTTGCCACTGGCCTGTTTCAAATCCTGTGTGGCTCATCCCAGCCTGCAGGATAAAGTCCAAACCCTTCCATTTGACAGCTTTCAGGGCCCAGTCCTGGCTTCCAGGCAGCCTCCTTCTCCATGCCCTTTCCTGTGCCTAGTGCTTCAGCAACACAAAATTACTTACGATTTTCTGCACACACACAGCTTCCAAGCTATTTGTCCTCTCCAGGTCACCTATGCTCATGTCAACTCTTGACTGGCAATGCACGTCTTTAAATTTCATTTCAGCCATCCCCAGCTCCTGGAAGCCTCCTGTGATCTTCACCCAGCTCCACTGTAATCTCAAAGTCCCTTGTATATGCATTTATCACTAATTATTACTATAGTATGCTCACTTGTATTTCATCCATCCACCCTCCCCATCTCCCCATTATGCCTGAAACTCCTGGCATATAATGTTGAGGGCATTGCATGTCATTCCAAGGACTTGGAGGCTTATCCTGTAACTTAAGAGAAATTATAGAGGATTTTTGGTAGAGGGAGTTGCTCAATGTAGTGAATATTTTTTGAGGAGATAAATCTCAGGGAACACTATAAAGTGAATTATGGAAAGAACAGATGGAAGGTTGGACAACTAGCACAGAAAGGAGATGACACCAGTGTGGAATTTGCATATATCCAGGGTCTGAAGCTTTAGATCCCATCTCTACCAATGTGAGCCACATAATGTGGCATGCCACCTCTTTAAGCCTTGTTTTACTTTGTGAACAAAAGGGAAATAATAAGTCATTTTGGACCATCTCACTGGACTGATAAGAGGATGTTGCAAAATTAGTAAGACTAGTAGTTAAAATCTAAATACATTCAAAGTAAGAGAGGCACAAAGTAAGAGAGGCACACCATACCCTCAATGTCAGATTACATCTCTTCTTGAAATCAGAATGATTCCCAGAAGTCCCCACTGTTCCCAGGGGCCATGTGAAGCTAAGATTATCCCTGATCCTGTCACTAGAAAGAGGACTTCCAGCATCTGAAGGGTTGACATGAATGACATGAAGAAGATGATACTAACTCATGAGGCTGTGTAATAGTTACTCAGAGACAAATATTGGCCCAACATTAGGAAAAACTTCTGAAATATTGGGGCTATACAAAGGCTGCCTATAGCTGGGAGTGGAGTGGTCTGTGAACTCCCAGAGGTTGGAGAGGAGGAAAGTAAAACTGGAAGTCCACAGCTGCATGCCACACATCCAGAAGGGTTGGACTAGTCCGTGTCTAAGCTTCCTTCCATTTCTAAAATCCCACGGCTTGCTGCCCCGGGGGCATCTCTGTCATAGTGCATGCTGCTCAGGTTCCTAACCATCAGTTATGATGCAAGACAATCAATTCAGGGATCTTTCTCTTCCACTTAAAGTAGGACCACCCAGAAGATGGGGGTGAAGTGTCCTCCACCTGGGATCCTGAGCATCTGATACTGCTCCTGGGACATGGTAAACCCTCAGCAATGGCTGGTGGGATAAGCAGATGGATAGATTAACTCTTCTCAGATTATTTGAATGACATTGACATCCCATGGCAGGGAGTGATGGTGTCTCTATGTTGGGCTAGGATGAGTTCTTTCACAGCACAGTTGGATTCATGCTGTCCAACTTGAGGTCTTTCAATTCCTACAAATCCTATTTTCAATGTTGAAAAAAGAGTAATGGCGGGCGCAGCGGCTCACGTCTGTAAACTTAACACTCTGTAAGGCCGAGGCAGGAGAATTGCTTGAGCTCAGGAATTTGAGACCAGCTTAAGCAAGAGTGAGACTCCATCTCTACTAAAAATAGGAAAAAGAAAAACAAAAATTAGCCAGATGTTGTGGCAGACACCTGTAGTGTCAGCTACTTCAGAAGCTTAGAAAGAGGATCGCTTGAGCTTACAAGTTTGAGATTGCTGTGAGCTATAAGGATACCACAGCACTTTCCTTAGGGCAATAGAGTGAAACTCAGTCTCAAAAAAAAGTAATAAAAATTAAGCATTTGTCCATGTTACAAAGTGCCCAGCTTTCATGCTCAGCCAGTTAATATGCATTGGATTGGGAATTTACATATTCAGTGGAGCCACTCCTTATTTCGTGTAGCAAGCTATAACCCCAGAACTCGGCACATGTCCTCATTTAATATTTTCATACAGCCCTCGTGGTAGGTCCTCCCATCTCTAATTTTGGATAAGGAGACTGCTTTATTGTCAGAGGACCCATTACAATCCAGTACTGCCTGGCTGGCCGGCCCATGAGCTCCTCATGCAACATTCAGCTTCATTTCAGAGAACAAATCTCCTCTGATGTGTGTCTCCGTCACAGAGATGCTTGGGATGTGGTCCCATTCTGGACAGCAGTTCCTTTTCCTGGATGGCCCAGTCAAATATGAGAGGCATGAAGGTTGATGCACAGAGGGCCTTCTGACCCCGCAAGGACCTCTGTGTTGCATGAGAAGGCAGAAGCACCATCTGCCAAAGTACACGTGGCCTCACACACTCACCAGCCTCTAATAGCCCCCACACAGGCTTTTTAGTAGCATCTCCTTCTTAGTCTCAGATATCCTCTGTAACAGAACTCGGGAAATCTCCCAGGACCTCTTTTCTAGACCCTATATTTTTCTAGTGTTGACAACTTAATACATGTCCACACTTCCTTTTATGGGAAAAGATAAGACCCTGATGGTAATCAGAGTACCAGGGTAGGAAATGCCACATTCCTCCCTGTAAATATTTGACTGGGCTTCCTCCAGGCCATGAATCATTGTGCCAAGCCCCAAGAACAACTTCAGATCCGCAGATCAGCAGGTGAGATAACCTGGTGATGAATTATGAGAGCACTTGTTTAAAACCAAGGCCAGAGCCATGTATCCCAGGGTGGTCCATGCTCTACATGATGGAAGGCTATTCTGAGAAAGCCAAGGGCAGAGTCCAGGTCTCAGTGGGGCTGGAGCTCTTTGGTAACCCACCCCTAAGAAAGGGGGCAGTCAATCAGGAAAAATGTAGACCCACCAATGCAGTGGGGCAAACAATAAAAATTATTAATCATAATTACCAATAGTTAACGAGTGTTCCCAATGTGTCGGTAATAACTGTAGGATCTTTTGGATCACCTCATTCACCTCACAACGTTCTTCTAAGGTTTCTTAAGATATTTATTTCCCCATTTTGCAACTGCCAAAACTGAGGCAGGGAGAGTTGGAGCAAGTTGCATATCATGGAACAGAAACTGAGGCAGCCACTACAAACAATGCTGTTAATGAATATTTAGTGATTTAAAACTGGCAGGGGGGACCAAAATCATGCATACAGATTTTAAGCAATGTTGTCTATGTATTACTATTTGAAGTTGCATTGAACTATAGTAGCAACGTGTAATATGATATTTACTCTAAAGAGGGCATTGATCAAATGAAGGCTAGCGCCACCATGCTCTAGGCAGGACAATAAAAATGGCAGAAGCGCAGTTGTTCAAGGAGCTCAAGAGCATTTTGAAATGGTATTTGGAATTGGAGAACCTGGGGGAAGTACACTGACAATGGAGGTGTGAGTGTGCAACAGAACCTCCAACAGGCCTAACGATTGCACACATTTGTGGTAAGTGTGAGAAGAGAACAAGGGAGGATCTGGGAGGACTCACATGGTGACAAGTCCTGCTTCTTCTTCTCTGTGGTGTTGGAACAGTTGGCACGCCTACCAAACAATGTGCACGTGAGTCAGGAGTTAGCAGAACAAGTATATGACACATTCTTAAAACAGCAAAATGGAAAGTTCCTTCCCACGATTATTATATGCACAAAGACGTGAGAGCTCACCTCTATGAGAATTTGCCAGGATAGTGGATAGGACGAAGAAGCGCATTTCGGGTTTCCACACATTCCCCTGACTTAAAACTCCTTGACTTCTACCTGCGAGGGACCTTACAGGATGTGGTGCATCATAGACAATCAGCTGCACCGGTGGTACTTCAGGAAGAGATTAAACAGCATGCACAGAGATTCAGGCTGAGCCTTTATAGAATTGAAAAGAATTCTCAATTGAAGAGAATTCTCAAAGTGTCTTTAAATGGACACTTTGAGTAGCTTTGCTTAGTAGTTTGCTGTAATCAGAAGTGTCTGGACACTGAGGACACCTCTTGTAATTGCAGAAGTCAAAGGTGACTTGTATTTATCTTTTGTTATTGGCACATATTGAGTATTACAATTTTAATACAATTTTTTTCCTTTCTTAAAATGTGTATATATTTTTTGACACCCTCTGTATGTTTATGTGTCTGGACACTGTGGGCACCTCTTGTAATTGCAGAAGTCAAAGGTGACTTGTATTTATCTTTTGTTATTGGCACATATTGAGTATTACAATTTTAATACAATTTTTTTCCTTTCTTAAAATGTGTATATATTTTTTGACACCCTCTGTATGTTTATGATATTAAGGGGGAAAAAGTGTAGATTCCCAATTCCATGATTCTCATTTTTTTAATTAAAAAAATAAGGGAGAACTGTCTCACACCCATTGTGAGGAAGGTTATCATTAAACAACAGGAAAAAAACCAGAAACTAACAAGTGTTGGCAAGAATGTGGAGAAATTGAAACTGTTGGTAGGAATGTAACATGGTACAGCAGCTGTGAAAAACAGTGTAATGATTTCTCAAAAATATGAAGGTAGAATTGCCATATGATGGAGTCATTTGAATTCTTAGTACATATTCAAGCAGAGTCTTAAAGAGTTGCTCACACGTTTCTGGCAGCATTATTCAAAAGAGCTAAAACATGGAAGTAAACCGAGTTTGTTTGGTTTTGTTTGTGCCTTGGAACATGGGCACACTTTGCTTTATTGTGCTTCCCAAATATTCCACTTTCCACAAACTGAAGGTTTGTAACAACCTTAAGTTGAGCAAGTCTGATGCTGCCATTTTTCCAACAGAATGTGCTCACTTCTTGTCTCTGTGGTCACTCTCACAATATTTCAAACTCTGGTTACTATCAGGTTAGCAATGATGACCTATGATCAGTGATCTTTGGTGATAGTATTATAATTGTTTGCGGATGCCACAATCCCTGCCCATAATAATATGGTGACCTCAGTTGATCAACATTGTGTAATTCTGATTGCTCCATTGACTGGCTGTTCCCCCATCTCTCTCCCTCTCCTCGGATATCCCTATTCCCCAAGACACAGAAATACTGAAATTAGACCAGTTAATAATGCTACCATGACCCTGAGGTGTTGAAGAGAAAGAAAGGATCATAGGTATGTCTTTCACTTTAAATCAAAAGCTAGACAGGACTAGACTTATTGAGAAAGGTGTGTCCAAGGCTGAGATGGGCTGAAATCTGGGACTCGTGTGCCAAATAGTTAGGCAGGCTATGAATGCAAAGGGAAAACTCTTGAAGGAAATTAGAAGGACTACTCTGGTGAACACACAAATGATTTTGTTAAAAAGTGAAATGGCATTATTGCTGATATAGAGAAAATTTTAGTGGTGTGGATACAAAATCAAACCAGTCACAGCATTCCTTTAAGCCAAAGCCTAATTTGGAGCAAAGCCCTAATTCTCTTCAATTCTATAAAGGCTCAGAGAGCTGAAGAAGCTGCAGAAGAAAATTTGGATCTACCAGAGGTTGTTGCATGCAGTTTAAGGAAAGAAGCCATCCTCGTAATGGGGAAGTACAAAGGGAAGCCTTGAATGATAATTTAGAAGCTCCAGAAAATTATCCAGAAGATGGAGCTGAGATAATTGATGAAGGTGATTGTCAATGTAAATAAAGCAGGCTTCTATTGGAAGAACATGCCATCTAGGACTTACAGCTAGAGAGAAGTCAATGCCTGGCTTGAAAGCTTCAAAAGACAGGCTGGCTCTTTTGTTAGGGGCCAGTGCTCATTTGCCATCCTTGAAATCCTAGGCCCTCTGAGAATTATCCTATATAGACTAAGCTCATACTCTACGAAAGGAACTGCAAAGCCCAGACAATAGTACAAATGTTTGTACCATGGTTTACTGAATATTTTAAGCCCACTGTTGAGACTATTGTCCCAAAAGGAAATTTCTTTCAAAATATGACTATTCATTGACAATACATCCAGTCACCCAAGACCTCTGATGGAAATCTGAGTGCATTGGTGCTAGTTTTGTACTTAATCACACAATATTCACTCTACAGCTTATGGCTCAAAGAGTCATTTCAACTTCCAAATCTTATTATTTAAAACTACATTCAGATACCCAGCTTTATAGAGGCTTAAAGGAGATTGAAGAACCAGAAACAGGGGGTCTTCATCCATAATGAAGAGAATAAGTAGCAGGAGCAGAGAGTCAGAATTAAAACTTCGGGTGGAAATACACTTGCTTGGGTGGCTTTCTGCAAGGGGCATCATGTAATACACCCGTCTGAGTGCCACCCCTGAAGTGGGGGCAAGCATAGTGAAAGAGAATTATGGGAGGGAGAGCCCTATCCATGCCCCACAACCAATTATGATACCAAATTTGAAGTTCCGAGTTTCAAAGCTTGGTTCTGAACCTTAGAAAACATTCGGCCTAAATGCCTCATTCCACAGAAGAAATTGAAGCCAACACAGGTGATGAGACTTTTTCAGGGTGACATAGCCAGTTTTGTGGCAGACACCAGGTTATTATCCAGCTATCTTGAACATAGTTTCCTTATCAGTCTGCCTGTCTACCTATTATTCACAAGTGCATTTATTCATTCTTTCATTTTCCATTTACATTTTTTAAGCAGCAAATCTACACTAAGCTCTAAGGGGGCACTTCCATTTTTTATACCCCCAGAGTGCTCCTGGAGAGGCTACAGGCAGAAGATGTGCAATGCAGTGGAAACGTCAGGGGCAAGCTGATACTTTGCTGCGTCTTCACTTCCCTTCATCATCACTGTATTTGCATTATTGCTCACCCTTTACTGCCCTCTGCAACAGTCACCCCAGCCATAACCAAATCGCCACCATGAGAAGAATCTCAGAGAGATGGAGTGCTATGGGGAGCCGAATCTTCTCTGTAAGCCTTGTCTTTTAGGGAGGGTTTTATAGTGAAGGATTTGCTGCATTTATGTTGACCAACCTCTGCTTTTGGAGCCATGATTCAGGAGGCAGGAGAGTTCCTAGCAGCCTTGAACTAGTCATGGTAACATCTGTTAGAAGTACAGCTCTATAGCTGGACAGAGCCGTGTGCAAATCCAGGACACATCACCTCTAACCTCATGACTTTAGGGAATTATTCAAACTTTCTGTGCCTCAGTGTCCTCTTCTATGAGACTCATAATATCTACATCACATATGTACCATAACGCATATAATGCGTGGACAGCTCTTAATGCAGTACCCACAAAGGAGTAAGTAGAGGCTGATTAAGTGTTGACTTTCTCTGTACACTGTTTGTCTGATAATAGGATTTTTAAATTTTTAAAAAGACATTAGCTGTGCCACTAAAGACCAGATTCTAAGGTCAAGAAACAAAGGTAAGTGGAAAGAGCTTTCTTTAGATTAGGAGAAGGAAGCATTTTAACCAAGTTGAGATAGTTTAGGGTAGAGGATAGTGAACTACAGCCCATGCCTTTATTTGGTAAATAAAGTTTCATTAGAACACGGCCATGTTCATTCATTTATATATTGTCTTTGGCTGTTTCCACAATGGCAGAGTGGAGTAGGTAGGACAGAGAATATATTGCCAGTGAAGGTGAAAATATTTACTATCTGCCTCTTTACAGAAAGAAAAATAAAATGAAACATCCCCAGACCCCCGATTTACAACACGTGGTATTTCACCAAAAGAGGAGTAACACATGCCACTTTCCTCTCCAGTGCTCCAAGATGAAGCCATGTACAACTGCAAAGATCGGCGAACAGTTGCAAGGATGGCTGGAAGAAGGAGGATTGCGTTATCTCTCACAGTCTGGAAATCGCCTTGTGCCAAACTCCTTCCAGCCTTCTTCATACTAGTGTCAACTTCTGCAAAACCAAAATGTGGCCGTCAAGTGGCAAGTGATGGGGAAACTGAATCGGTTTTCTACTAGGAGATAAATTTGCTAGATTCTAAACATAGAAAAAAAGGTCAGTGACTCTAGGAGTCACGACACATCCGAGTGGTTAACCCTGAGATACTAAAATGACTCATCAGTAGTAAATGGCTTCCTCGGTTTCAATCCCCACTCGCTGTATCCAGGCCACAAGTATACAGAAAGCACCTGATGTGTGTCAGCTGCACAGCCTTTTAATTTGACTTCAGATCATTTTGCTAAAGGACTTTTGGCTTCTCTGAGCAGCCGAAGAACTGTGAATTTTCTGCTATGCTCTGCTATCTGTGGACCCAATCTATTGATTCAGGCAACCATAGGAAATGGGAAGAGACTGTCAAAAACAGAACACTTAACTCGGTCTAGAGTTTCAGGATCTTGGTAGGAAGACAGGAGACTGTGCGTATTTCAAACAGAAAGGGACTTAATACAGGGAATTAATAGCTTGAACAACTGTGGCACGGGTTGGAGTCACATTGGTGGGGAAGTCCAGGATGCTGTGTGCCGGAGTAGATTATTTTCAAGAGGATGAGCAGAAGAAAGCTAATGGCAGCATTCTGCATCTACTGACACCTTCTCCCTAACAGCTGTCTCTCAGAATAAGGACTTTTTCCTTTTCTTTGGTCTTCAGACTACCACACCAACACCTCTAACGCTGAACCCTGATAGTCAAAGTCTAGGGAATGTGTTCCCCAGACTGGCTTCTCTCATCAGGAAAGAATGCAGACAGCAGGAGGGGATAATGGTACATTAAAACAAAAACAAACAAACAAAAAATACCCAACATACTGGGTGCTCCAGGAAGACTTCCTAAAAAATGTGATGCCAGAGACAGGCCTTTGAAAACTTAAGGTTGAACAAGAGCTGGTCTTGGTCAATGATTCATCATAGGAGTTTCCCTTTCTAGACTGCAAGAGTCTGAATTACGGAAGTACAGCCTTCCCAAGAAGTGCTTATCTTATGCAACCAAATAAAGAGGCAGCCATAAATAGACCAATCTGACCATCATTCTGTGTTCAGAATAGATAAATGAAAGCAATCTTTCCTTCCTATAGAAAGAGTTATGAATTATTGCTATTAAAACAAAGAGGAGTAACCCTGTTCATTGGAAATTTAAGTGGGGATGGATTTTTCTCTCAACATATTGCATAGGCAGTTTGAAATTATTGTGCCAAAGAGCCGGGCAATGGTGGGTAAATCTGCCAACCACAGTGTGTGTCAGGCAAGACACAGAAGTGAGATTCCAGCATCTCCCCCATGATGTTATCCTCCCCCTCCTTTGTAGGCCCCTTCTCTTCTTTTCTGAGACACACCAGGAACCTTATCATTGGCAGGCTATCGGTCATCTTGTCCCCAAGGTTTACATGGTGCTGAGAAGGTAAAGGCCCAGCATCACACTCCTGCATTTCTCTCTCTGTGCTGGAACTTTGAGATAAGATTATTACCTGCACTTTCCAGGCAAGGAAGCAGAGGCCAAGAAAGGTATAATAATATTTCTGAGGCCACAACACCTACTGCTCTGCTCCAGAGAAAATAATAAGACACCCTCCCCTCCCCTAGTATAAGTGAATCCTGAATCCAGGGGTGTTCCTGGGTCTTACAGAGGTCATATGTAACATTCTCATAGCTTTGCAAAACCATAAAACCTGAATTCATCCCTTGTGACTTCCCCTCCTCTTTGCTGTACCCTTGAAAATGTAAAACAGGGAGATCACACCATTATCAGCAACCATAGCCACTTTGGAATTCCACACCCATTTCCATGCCATTTTCCAAAAACTTGGTGAAAAAAAGTGAAGTCTCCTTAGAAACTAGAATTCATGTAGATTTTCAAATTTTCAGGTCAAATTAATCTTCGATCGTTTTATTTCTTGTTAGTTCCTATCATCTCCACCTTTCACTGTTTGTTTATTAGCCAAGTAGATACTTAGTTGCTTTAGAAAAATAGAAAATACTGGTACATCTAAAGAAAAATAAAATCTATAAAAACATTACAAAGATAAAAATCCACAGGTCCTCTGTAAGACAATGAGCTCAGAACTTTAATCTTTTCTCCACTCTATGTCATGTGTTTTCTGGTCTTTGTTAATAATTCTTTAAAGTTTTGGATATACAGATTGTTGTTCACATTATGTTATACATTATAAAAACCATTTCCTGAACGAATTTCAGACATTAATTCAATTTTGTAGCCATAATGGTGATGTTTAGACTTAACTCTTCTTTTTTTGTTGTTTTTCATTTTTTGGCAATTTTTGGCCAGTGCCGAGTTTGAACCTGCCATCTCCAATATATGGGGCTGGCGCCCTACTCCTTGCGCCACAGGTGTCACCCAACTTATCTCTTCTTTAATTATTATTCTGTTTACTGTCAGTCCTTCTATATGGTAACCACCTTGTTGTGTGTTCCTAATTCATTATTCAGTCTGCAATATGTCTTAAACTTCTCAAGGAGGGTTTGTAGATAATACAGTTTGACTCTTCTACAAATTCAGCGATATTATTCTGTTCTCTGCATGTGTGAATGCAAATTGTAATATACATGTAATTTTCTTGGGGCATATCTTTTTCTTCTTCAAAACTGATAGATGCTGCCAAATTGTCTCTAGGCATTCAGTGTGCTGGGGAAAAGATGACTGATGCTAGGCTAATTTTTATCTCTGAAACAACCATAGTTTTATGTCTGGATGTTTATAAAGTTTTGTGTTTATCTCACTAGGCTGATGTTTCCACCAGCTACATAGATGGAAGGTTCCTATCCTTGGATTTTCCTAAATTGGGGTCATATATCTCTGTCTACCATGAGCTAGCTTTCTCTTTAGCTGAGAAATGCCTACTTGTGTCACATGACTGCACATTTTCTGGAACCTCTGGTAAAGTTACTCTCATCCTTTCTTCTTCCCTTTCTTCTTCTTCTTCTTCTTCTTCTTCTTCCTCTTCCTCTTCCTCTTCTTTTTTGAGACAGAATCTCACTATGTCACCCTCAGTAGAGTGCTGTGGCATCACAGATCACAGCAACCTCAAACTCTTGGGTTTAAGCAATTCTTTTGCCTCAGCCTCTCAAGTAGCTGGGACTATAGGCGCCCACCACAATGCCCAGCTATTTTTCTGTTGCAGTTGTCATTGTTATTTAGCTGGCCCAGGCTGGGCTCAAACCCACCACCCTCGGTGTATGTGTCTGGTGCCATAACACGGTGCTATGGGTGCTGAGCCAAGTTACTCTCATCCTTTCAATTGCTTGTCCCCTTTTCCTAAATTCTGGGAGAGTTTTCTCAAAGATGCTCTTCACTGCAGTGACCTACCTTCAAGGAGCACCAACACTGCTCTTCCTTGCCTATAACAGACATTTAATTCCAGCCCAATGCATTGCCTTCCTGCTTTCTCTTAGCACCATGCCCATCCAAGTTTTTTGCCTTAAGCATGGTGTGATGGCTTACACCTGTAATCCTAGCACTTTGGGAGGCCAAGGCAGGTGGATGGCTTGAGCTCAGGAGTTCAAGACCAGTCTGAGCAAGAGTGGAGTGAGATCCTCTCTCTAAAAATAGCCAGTCATGAGTGGCAGGCACCAGTAGTCCCAGTGACTTGGGAGGCTGAGTCAAGAGGATTACTTGAGACCAAAAATTTGAGGCTGTTGTGAGCTATGATGCCACAGCACTCTACCCAGGGTGACAAAGTGAGACTCTGTCTCAAAAAAAGGAAGGAAGAAAGGAAGGCAGAAAAGAAGGAAGGAAGGAAATCTTTTGCCTTTGTTCCCCTCCTGATCATGCTTCAGATACCATGCTTCTATTCCAGAGTGGCAAGTCTTCATACAGTTTGTAGGAATACCACACGGTTATCTGAAATGATCATCTTTCATGTCATTTTCACTGGCCCCTTGGTGTTGTTGCTATTGGTATATTATTTGTTTTAGTCATCCTTGGACAGAACAAGGTCAATTTGTCAGAATGTGTTAATGCCAGGAAGAGTGATTTGCACTACTCGCTGCCCTCATAGTCAAACTCTCTGCTCTAATCCTTGAGTTATCTTCACAGATCCCAGTCCAGCTATTTCTTAATAATCAGCTTTCACCTATACCTTCTTCCTCAGCTCTCAGTCCAGCTTCCAGGGCTCAGAGATGACACAAGACAGGAACAACCTAATCCTCAGCCTGCAGGGCTCACCCAAGACTTCAGGTCTTCAGGGCTTGGTGGTGTTCAGCTGCTCCTTGATTTCTGCCCAGCAATTTGCTGTGATTCCCAAAATCTGCCTAGATGCAGAGAAATGGGAGAGAAGGGAGCCTGAGAAAAGGGAAATAAAAACGCTTAAGAGAACAACACACACATACACAAAGAGAACAACACATGAGGAAAAGAACGAGGCAGTTGCTCCATTTGTAGTTGATGCACAGTGTGGGGCTGAGTCTGTGTACAGAGAGTGGGCAGGAGCAAAGAAACCTTTCTACTTCTACAGAGGAATTTTTCTCCTGAAGGAAAGTGAGAGGGTGCCATGTGCTAGAGCCATCAACTCTGACATTACTGTGAATAATTCTGGAGGCTGTCATCCGATGTGCTATCAGTCTTCACTTTCTGTCTCCTTTGTTTCTTAACAAGAAGAGCTGAGGGGCCCAGCTTGGAGAGACCCTAGCCACCTGTCATTTGGGCCAGAATTCAGTGGGCAGCCTACATTGGACTTTTCCAGTTTCAAGCAGCTGTTATCACAAAGAGTCGGAAAGAACACATTCAAAGAACCAAAGGCCATGGTGGCCTGTCCTTCTCTCCAGTCTGATTGGCAACTTGCTCATACAGAAACAGGAAAAAGATGACAAAGTATTATTATTAATATTATTTCCTTTTTAGTAAGTCTTCACAGTATCTTTCAAACTGCCAGTTCAGTTTTCACTCGATCTCTCAGCCTTTGCATCTCATCCCAGAGCAGGCTCGCCACTACCTGCAAAAGCCAGGGTCAGCTCTGTGAAGCCCCATTTCTCAGGGACAGCTGTGTAGCACACAGAGGCCAGCTCTGACTTGCCCACTTGGTCCATGCATTTCTTAGAGGTTTTAAATAATGCCTTTGTTGTGATCCCTTATGTAGAGCACAGTTTCATAGTTCATTTATAATTGATTGCAAAGTAGTGGTAATACAAATAATCTTCACTATTACACTTAGCAGCAAGTCTTCTTTCTGAAAGATATTTGTTTTCTCTAAATATTTTGTTCCCTTCTTAAGACTGGGAAAATAAGTAGTTGTGATCAGCTACAAAGTAGAGCCAGTGGTGGGGATCTTCCTTAGAGTGGCCAAACTGGAGCTCCGTATTGTACATAGGGTCTGGGAATTGTTACCATGTGCCCTCTGACCTTCAAGTGTAAAATTGAGTCTTCCCTCTCACCTTCGATCCTCTTCAAACATCATTTTTCTGCTCAGCTCTCAGCTCTCCACCCAGTACAGGGGCTGAATTTCATTGCCTCTATATCAAACAAATAGACACAAAAATATAAGCCAAGGGGAAAAAAAAACTAATATGATTAAGGTACATTCATATTAACAACAGTGTGACAGTAAGTTTGAAGACTCAGGAGTCCTCAGGTTCAAATCCCAGCTCTGCTTTCTAGCTTGTGTAAAAACTTGAGCAAGTTATTTCACCTTGCTGTGGTTTATGTTTCATCTATGAAATGGGATAATAAGAGCACCTACCTCATAGGGCTGTTGTAAGGGTTACTAGTACCTAGAGAGGTAGGTGTTCAATACCTGTGAGCTATGAACACGGCCTACAGCATGGCCAGCTCTTCAGGCAGAATGTTCTAGGCATGGCATCCCATTCAGTCCTTCCCTTATCTGGGAATATGTACCCAGCTTGCAGGATATAAGGGAGTGATGGGAAACCAATTCAGAGCCCTATTACCATGTGGGAAACCACACAATTATCATCTCTTCTCCCTACAGGAAACAAGACCACTCAGCCAAACTCAATCACGGTATGTGGTTCAGCCTCAGCTCTGAGGTGAAGCCGACTCCCTCTCCTGGAATGGTCAGTTCTCTGCAGTAGTCACTGAGCCCACTCACCCACTTACCTACCTTAGATGAGGATGCCCAACCTGTCTCTCCCACCTAGGGACAGATGGAGAAGTGGAGGTGATGAGAGTGGCTGGGAGGTGGACAGCTGCTCTGCCTACACATAATGGAAGGACGTGGAAAGGAGAGTTCACCCTGAATGGGGCATGCACTGACATGAAGAGGAATAAACACACATTCCCCTCCCCAACAATCTTCCCATAGCTCTGCTGAATAGGCATGCTCACCACACATCTGAGTTGAGGATGTGGAAGCTCTGATCTTCAGAGGTAGAACCAAGACCAGGAGCAGCTGGCTCCCAGCCTGTGTTTACTCTGCTTCATCATCCCGCACAGGGCTGGTGTGCACATGCAAAGGTAGGATCGTGCACATTCCCTTATCCAGCTGCTCAGCCACCTGCAGAAAATGAATTCACAAAGAACCTGAATGTCTCATTTGAGCTTCAAGTCAGATTCTCTGTATTAGAGAAGGTCCTCTGGGTCCCCTTTACCTATGTACATTTCTCTTCTGCTTTCTATTAATGTATTAAATAAAATTTTCTCAAACACACAACAGCAAGACCCTAACAAAGTGTTCTCAGATCTCACTGGGCCTCAAGTTCCCCATCTGTAAAACAAGTATTGAGAGATGACAACTGAGGCATCAAGTGTCTGGCATAAATAGAATGCTCACCTCCAATGTGATATTCTCATATAAGTAATGTGATATTCTAGTATATTCTGATATTTCTAATATGTCCCTCACCTTCTACCATTCTGGACGTTAAACAGGGTAGCATTAGGTGACTCAGGGAAGAGACATGTAACAGCAGAAAGGGCCTTTTAATCTTCAAAAGTTAAAATATTGGCTCCAGACTTACAGAATACATAATAGTTCACAAGGAAATTGTTTTTTGCCTCCTAAAATTGGGCAAAGATTCCATGGGATGGGTGAATGAAAAAGAGTCCATGAAAAGGGGTCCCATCCCTTGTCACCTGAATGCCAGGGGAAGATGGGTGGTAGGGGTGAGGACTGACAGAACCCCATAGAATTAAGGCTTCCACAACAGAGATGACCTATAACTTCTTTTCTAGATGGGACCCAAGAACGTGGCATGTTCCCAGACATGTTGTAAGAACAGAAGAAAAGTTTATTATGCAGCCAAGAGCAACCAAGAGCCACTGGACCTGACAGGGTCTTATAAGAACAGGTGGTATAGAGCTGGTACTGGTGTGGGCTGACAAGAGGAGACCAGGGAAGAACAGAGGCAGCTTAGCTGATGCACCAAGGGGAGGGCTGACCAGGAACAGCCTCCTTCTTTCCTATCTTTCAAAACTTCAACACCAGATGATATCCCTACATTAAAAACAAAATGCTTTGATACATCATCTAGGTAAAGGAAATTGATCTTAAATTAACTGAGATTAAACTTCTGCCACTGGAGAATAGAGACCTGTAGTAGATATTAAGGTCTGGTATAAAAGAGAAAGGAAGTTGCATACTTTCATACATGTTACAGACTGAGTTTTATACCCAGTGTACTATTGTTTCAACTACTGTGGAATCTGTTGAAAGAGAACTCATAATTTAATGCAAATAATGGCTATACCTGGGAGTAAGAAATAGAGTCATAAAATCCCCCCTCCCCGACACCTATTAAAATAAACACAAATTAAAGAAGACCAGCAAGCCAAAAATTCACCAGGAGCTACTCCATAGGGAAAACTGCTAAAACTTTGTCCAGAAAGCAGCAGAAAAGCAATGGAAGAGAAGATTCTGGTCTACTGAAAACTGGTGTCATGCTTAACCCTCAGCTTCTTAAAGCTGTCCTTCAATCTGGAGAAGAGCAGGTGGGAAGAGTGCCCAGATACAAATAGTCAGCCAAGGAAAAGCCCAAGGAGGAGTACTTGGGGTAAGAAGTCCCTAAATAGCATTCATGTTTTTATCTGTCCATTCATTCAGCACATAACTGAGCACCTACCCTGTGGAAAGCATGGTTCAGAGCTCTTGAGTACACTGGGGAACAAGCTGACAAAAGCCCCTATTCTCTACCTTAATGGTGGTTGAAGGAGGAAAAAAATGATTTAAGAAAAAAAGATGGTAAAACATAAAACATTTCTAATGATGTTAAATGCCAAGTAGAAAAATATCAGAGATGAGGAAAGAATATGCCAGGTCATCTGCCTTATATAATCCTAGTAAGCAAAACTCCATTGAAATCCTGATATCAGAGCTAAGATGCAAGTGATCAGAGAGGGGGAACCATGTTCTTACCTGGGGGAGAATATTTTAGGCAAAGGAACCACACTGCAGAAGGCCTGAGGGTGATCAGAGGCTGGCACATTTAAGGCTTAGCAAGGAAGCCATCATGGCTGGAATCAAGTGAGCCAAGGCTAAGAGAATCGCTTCCCTGAAGCCTCATCAGAAAAAGATGGACAAGCAGTTTGAGGAGAAAGAGAAGTTTTTTAATTTTGCAGCAAAAGAGGAAATGGCCAATCTGGGTCTCAAATCCAGATTTCTGCTTGCGAGCAGAAGCACAGAAGTTTTAAAGGTCCTGATCCCATAGTCCCACCTTGGGCCAAGACGATCTCATGGCTCCTGCAACAGTCTTGTGACCTCCAATCAGGGCAATCCCATCATTGGTTAAGAGGATCTTGTGACCTACGCCCATCCCATCTTCAGCATCTTCAGCATCTTCCACTAAGATCTGTGACATCCACCCAGATGGCATCATGGGTATCTCCTGTGGCACAAAGAATAAGAGATGTTCCCTTCTCCTGCCAACCACTGACCTGAGGCAGGGATGCAGGTTTCAATTCTCAAAATTTGGGGGGGAGATAGAAAATATTTTTGCCATTTTTTTCAGGCTATTCACTCTGTAACAGTATCAGTGGCCCAGGAGATATTGAAGAACTTTGGCTTGAGGGAGTAAGATGGAAGTCTTTGGAAGATTATGAGTAGAGGAGTGTCATCATATAACAAATATTTTTAAAGGATTGTGTTGACATTTGCAATGAAAATTTAATACTAGTAATGCATAATAAACTTTGCAGAACAAGGATCCCCCTTTTGTCCTGCTCTGTGCAAGATGGCAGAATGAAGAGGCAATACAGCTGGTGGTCAGCCTGGATGCCAGGTACTTTGTGGCATCTTACATGAAACCAGTATGGGGTCCATCAGCAGCTAGAGCTGAGCTTTCGTGTTCCCCATGCTCTATATTCTCAAAGTTTGAAAGTGCTCACAAAGAAAGATCCACCTCAATAAATGTAACTATAAGTGACAAGACCATATGATCAAGACAAAGCAGAAAAAGAACAATAATATATCCTCCACTTTGGGTCAGGACAGAGGAATCTGGGAGAAGCTCACTCACCAAGCCAAGCATGAGAAAAAAGGAGGAATAATGGCATTCCAACTATGCAAACATTCTAGAACACAGAAGAGAAAAGAAACAGAATCTGCAAAGGAACAATAAAAAACTCAGCATGGAGTCACTTATACAAGACTTAAAAACAAGATGATGAAGCAATATGCTGTGATGAAAAGGAAGATTACCGAGTTAAGGAAACAACTGAAAGCCAAAGAAACATCTTTACAGATTAAATAAATAAATGTAAACCAGCAACGACCTGACTAGGCATGGCCGATAATCCAAACAAAGTGTAGAGAAAAGGCATTAGGACATGCCGGTGAATGCAAAGCTAAAAGATAAACCAAATAAATCAATTAGAGATGCTGATAAATAAGGACCTCAAAGTTTGTCCACATAAAGGTCACCTAGATTTCTCAAGTAGAGCACCCAACAGATGAAAGAGTTTTCAGGGATGTAATTCACAACTTTTCTTTCTGATCATAGAAGAAAAATTAATATATCATACCACATAGAGACACTAAATCTATCCTGATTAGCATTTTTTTTTCCAGTTTCATTTAATTATTTTCTTTTCTGTTCGAGATTGGGTTAGCAATCCTCATGAATGCATCAGCTTTTTAATGAAAATCTTAGAAGTCCTTCTTGTCTAAATAGTGTAATCTTCAAAGTTATCAGCCTCCTGTATTCAAGTATAAAAAAAAAAATAATAAGTGTTATCCTGATCAGTATTAACCATAAAGAAGGAATTCACTCACTCAAAAAGTTAAGGAAGTGAGAATTCTGGGAAGATGGCCGACTGGTAACAACCCTGGTCAGAGGCTCCTGAACAAAGGAAGAAAAACTGGTTGGAATCAGAATCTATGAAGTCAA
>NW_003852399.1:2930204-3029510 GCF_000181295.1 Otolemur garnettii
AGTGTCTTGGATTATGTATGAAAACACCACACTGTACCCCCAAAGTGCATCAATGTACACAGTTACCATTCAATAAAAAAAAAAAAAAAAAGTTAAGGAAGTAAGAGTGGATCGAGCTGGCCTATGATTTTTTCACACCAACATTTTTCCAGAAGAAATCAGAGTACTGTTTTAAAAGCCCCCAAATAATGGAAAGTGTAATCCAAGAATATTAAAACTGAAGGCATTCTCAAGCATGAACTAATTCAGAGGATATATGAGCCACTTTGGAAAATCTGATGGAAAATTAAATTCAATCACATGATATACTATTTATTTAAATAAAAGCACATCTGTCCAGGTGTGGCTCACACCTGTAATCCTAACACCCTGGGAGGCTGAGGCAGGTGGATTGCCTGAGCTCACGGGTTTGAGACAAGCCTGAGTAAGAGCAAGACACCTGTCTCTACTAAAAATAGAAAAACTGAGCCAAGAGGATCACTGGAGCCCAAGAATTGGAGGTTGCTGTGAGCTATGACACCACAGCACTCTATCTAGGGAAACAGTTTAAGACGCTGTCTCAAAAAAAAAAAAAAATCCACATCTCTGGAGTGAAGAAGTTTTGGTTGGAAGAGCTAATGGTGAGGACTAAAGCCACTTAAATAAATGAGATAAATGTAGACGACAGAACAACAGCAAAAATTTCTATTGCCGAACAGAATGTGTTATCACTCACTTTTTCAAGGTTAAAAAAGCAAGAATAATCAGGAGGCAAAAGAAAGGGATGGAAGAAAATACCAAGAGTGTGACTCACTCTAGGTCTCATAGCAGGACGTTCATTAGTCCTAGCTGAAAAAATAGAAAGTTGTAAGCTAAAAGTAAAAACTTCTCTTATGTGAGAGGTTTTGTTTCATTAAGTTTTTACTTAACCCTAGAAGGATATATAAGGAAGAAATGTCACAGTGAAGGAAACATGATCTAAATTTCAACAATCCCTTGAGTTTCACTTAAATTTTTCTCTGGTTACATTAATTGAAATTAAATAAATGTTTTATTTTGATAAACATATCCAGCACGGTCCTTAATGAGCTAGTTCTTCATCTCTCTAAATAGCCTCCCATTCTTCCATTCTTCCTACGCATGGGGATATCTGGAATGGTGCCCAGCAAGAGCAAAGGCTGGCTATTTCTTGCTGGTGGAATTTGGGGGTTATTTGTTGCTTTCTTCTTTGTCCTTTAAAGATGTTTTTAAAAATTATTTTATTATGAGTGTCATTTAATGGAAAATAAATTTATTATGTTTAAAAATAACACACGCTTACAAACCACAATATGATGCTACTGTACACTCATTAGGATGGCTACTATCAAAAACAAAAACCCGGAGAAGAACGAGGTTGGCAGCACGTGGAAAACCTCTAAGCCCATGCACCATGGACAAGAAGGAAAGTGGTATCGCCACTGTAGGAAATAGTAGGGAAACTAGTGTCCCAAAGAAATTAAACATAGCATTTCCATAAGATTCGACAACTCCTGTTCTGAGTATGTACGTATCTGAAAGAGGGTCTCAAAGAGATATTTGTACACCCATGTTCATAGCAACATTACCCACAACAGATAAACGGCGGTAGCAACCACATAAACGGATAAATAAAATATTCTATATACATACCCTGAAATGTGAATCGTAAAAAAGAAGGGAATTCTGAGCTATGCGGGTGAATCTTGAGGATATGCCGAGCGAAATAAGCCAGTCTCAGGAAGACACGTGCGCTATTTACTCTAAGACTTCACCTGTGTGAGGTCCCGGCTACCCCGAATCCACAGAGTAATCAAACTCATGGAGATGGAAAGCGGAATGATGGTTTCTAGGCACTGGGGGAAGGGGAAATGATTGCTTAATAAATGTAGTGCTTCAGTTCTGCAATATGGAAAGGGTTCTGAAAGCGGCAGTGCTCGTGGTTACACAACATGTATGTACTTAGTACGAGGAAACTGAACACTTTAAAAGTGGTCAAGTGAAGATGGTAACTTTGGGGTTGTGTCTATTTCACCACTATAAAATTTTTGCTTAAAAAACTAAATAAATACAAACAATTTTTAAATATGCTCAATTCATATTAATGTGGTGACGAAATCACAATTTGATGATACACTGAAATGGAAGTTATTACTCACCAGGAATCAACTTCTTGAGGGCCTTAGGTAAACAACGCCATTTATTTTAAACCTCACAACTTCACGAGCCTGTTCCATTTTAAAGATGAGGACACTAAAGCTCAGATATGCTAAGTGACAAGTATAATGTTCCCATGCTCCCAAGCTCTAACAGGGAGCACAAATCCATGTTTTTAATTCCAAGTCTATTCATCCATTCATCAGTCTTGTACTGAGGCCCCACTCTGTCCCATATTTTTTGTGTGCCCCACTGTGTCTTAACTTACAGACTTCCCCTGATGACTAACTTTGACTAAGAATTTCCTCTTTAGTTGGTTAAAGAATAGTCAATGTCAGTATTTCATACTGATTTAGTGACTCTAATTCATAAACTAACCCCAACTGGTGCATCTATTTAGCTTTCTTTTCCTTTTTTCTTTGAAGAAGATGAAATGTTTACCAATTTTTTCATATACTCTGCAGATTTATTTCATTGAAAAAATAAAGGATAATGACATTGGAGCCCTGGTTTTTGTTTATCGTCTGTTCAGCCCTATGTGTATGCGTTGTGTACTTTTCGCAAGTGGTTCTACTTTGCAGTTTTAAAAAGTTTTTTCTTCAAAAAGGACCAAGACCGGGCAGCACCCATAGATCAGTGATTATGGTGCTGGCCACATACATGGAGGCTGGCGGGTTTGAACCCCACCCAGGCAACTAAAACAACAATTACAACAACAACAACAAATAGCTGGGCATTGTGGCAGGTGCCTGTAGTCCCAGCCACTTGGAAGGCTGAGGCAAGAGAATCACTTAAGCCCAAGAGTTTGAGGCTGCTGTGAGCTGTGATACCATCGCACTCTACTTAGGGTGATAGCTTAAGACTCTGTCTCAAAAAAAACAAAAAAACAAAAAACTCATCTTTCCATAACCATTGCTTTGTTGTTAAAAAAAAAAAAAAAAAAAGACCAAGACTGTTAAACACAAGCATAATTTATCAGTTTGCTTAACTCAATAAATTCAATTTTAATCAGGGATAAATAACAAAACATAGATGGCTAAACATATTAATATTTAGTCATAGACATGTATATTATTCACCTGTTGCAATTTATCAAATTGCCCCCAATCTGAGTGGCTTACACATAACAAACATTTTTTCCCTCACAGACTCTGGACTAGAAATCCAGGTACCACTTCGCTGGGTGCCTCTGGCTCACTATCTTCCCCAGAGCCAAAATCAATATGTTGACCGGGGTCATCATCACAAAGCTCTGCTAGGGCACATTTGCTGCCAAACTCACCAACGTGGCTTGGCAAGTGCCAGGGGTTTGCTGGCTGTGGATCAGAGACATCTGCTCTTTGTCTTTGCGTATGACTTTCTCAATAGCTCTACTCACAGCAAGGCTGCCTGCTTCTCCCAGAGGGATCTCAGGACAGAAGCCGCGGTCCTTTTGTAACCAAATGGCATAAAACCAAGTGCTTATGTCCAATCACTTCTGCATTATTTTGTTAATTAGGAGTCACTAAATTCAGCCCACAGTCAAGGGGAGAGGATCACATCAAGATGGGTGCAGCAGAGGTGGGGTTCACAGGGAGCCATTGGAGGGGCTGCTTACTACAGATTCAAAAGCCAGGTACCAAGAGGATAGCTGTGAGGACTATTTTTTCTTATCTGTGCATAAGTCAGTGTTTTTTTGGTCAATGTTTGTGTATTTGCTGTGTAGTCTAAGACAACTTTTACTCTTCCAATGTGCATCAGAAGAGAAAAAAGAAAAATACCTGCAAGGGGTTTTTCTATTCTTATTAATTCTCTGTTTTGTTAAATTATCCGTGGTGGAGAGGCAGAAGTGTTTGAAAGCCTGGGCTCTGTGTTTAAATCCTGCTTCTGCCACTCACCCTCTGGGTAAGAGGTTAGGCAGAGCTCTGAACCCTGCTGAGCTTTACTTAGAAAGAAGCACATTTTAAGAGCTCATTAAATATGGGTATTTGCTATTGATGAATACATATTTTTTTTTAATTTGGAAAAGAAAATATTGGAAGTTGTAATAATACAAAAAGGTAGGCTATTATTCCCGTTTAGGTTTACGCTTATAGTTTCATGAGCAAGGAAAAGACACACACACACACAACCCAGGAAAAATGAGAGCAAATAATGTCAGTGAATGCTAAAGTGTGTGGGCCAAAAACACATGAAGACATGGGCAGTACAGAGAAAGTGGAAGACGAGGCAATTGTGGGGAGCGATGCGTTTCAGAGGAGGTGGGGCGGGCTGTGGACAGACTGGGGGCCGGATCAGAGAATGTGAAATTCTGGTCAGTTCCTCACAGCCAGACTCTGAGTGTCACAAAGCTGCGTCTGTGTCTTCTAGAGACTCACAGCCTGGAAAACAGGGACATCGACAACGAGGTCCTCCAAAAGATTTGGTGACTTCAGAAATAGAGATTATCATTTAGCCAGTAACTATTTATTCAGCACCTACTACACTCAGGCATTACAGTGAAATCTAGAAACTACTGCCCTCAAAGAGGTCACAGCATAATGCAGGAGAGGAATAGTTAAATAAGCCATTTCAATGCTAATTTATCTGGCAGAGTAATAGATGCTAAGATGAGGAGAGAAATGAGCTTCGATGAGATGGGAGAGCAGAGAAGGGCAGAGGACGGCACAGGGAAGGCTTTGGGAAGGGCATAGCTGACTAAGCCAGCAGTTCTCAACCTTCCTAATGCCACGACCTAGTAATACAGTTCTTCATGTTGTGGTGATCCCCAACCATAAATTATTTTTGTTGCTACTTTATAACTGTAATTTTGCTACTGTTATGAATTGTAATGTAAATATGTGATATGACCCCTAAAGGGGTCATGACCCACAGGTTGAGAACTGCTGAACTAAGCTGAGATTAAGCCACCCTAGGAGGAGTTAGCAGGTGAGAGTTCTAGCTGCCGGGACACCCTCAGCACAGAGTGCTATGACAGAACAGAGAAGACATAACTGACAGCAGGCTGGAGGGTGCAGACAGGTGCATCAAGGCCAGGTCAGAGTGCTCAACACTGCAGACAACAGGAAGTCAGAGCATATTTAAAATGTGCAGCAAGCAGTGCCATGCTGAATACTCTGAGCAGGACCACGTGTTTCCTCTCAGAGGAAGTGTGGATAAGCGGTGAGTTTAGCACCTGGGGAGGAGGTGACCCGGACATTAGAGGTTGAGTTCACCTGGGGCCATCCGCCCAGGGTGACATCCTCAGATGCCAGTGATGTCTGGACTGGAAGTTCATTGTAGCTCATTCTAAGCTCTGCAGAACCACGTGATGTTTATGAAAACAATTCGTCTCATGCATGATGATGGAATCTCACACAGAATGATGAGAAGAAACCCCTCTCGAAGCAAATCCAAACACAGTGAGACTCAGCTGAGGTCCTCACAGAAGGCTTCTTCAGTGGGATGGTGCCAGCCAAGGTACAGAAGAGCCTGAAACAGCATGGAAGAAATTTTTAGCTGTCACCATAGTGGGACAACCATGGATTTTACTATTCCAAAGCAGAATGTCTTTGGAGAAATCACTTAATCTTTTGACCCAAGTTTCACATCTCTAAAGTAAGGATAATAAATTCTATTTCTCAGGACAGGGATAAAACGAGATTAGTATTATGAAAGAAACAAATTACTATCCAGCTATAAGCTAATTTAACTATTAGTGTTAGAAAGGGAATAGAGTGTAATCGTTAATGCTTAAACTCTGGGGTCCAAGTTTGCATTCAAATCCCAGGTCTGCCTATTACTAGCTGTGTGATTTTAGCCAAGTTATTTAACTTCTCTGTGTCTCCAATTCTTTATATATAAAATGAGGGCAATAATAGTAGCTACTTCATAGAGGTTTTATGAGGCATAGATGATTCATTCATGTAAAATGCTAAAACATCACAAGCATACAGTTAACTCTCAATAAATATCAGCCACTATTATTATTAATGGAAGCAGTTGCAATAGCAACTTCAGTAATAGTATTTCTTGGCTCTAAACCCTAATTTTCATAAGATTTACATGTGGGTAGACAATAACACTAATGCAATTAAGATTAACTCAGCATTTTGAAGTATTTTTTACATGTTTGGGGCTTTTCAAAATTCAGTAGCAAGCAGCATTATTTGCTACATTATTCTCAGATTAAATATGAGGAAACAGAGACTTGGAGAAGTCACATGAATTTCTTATGATCACACAACCAGAAAAGGCTTTGCAGGGAGTTTCCTGATACTAAATTCAGTGTTCTTTCTGATAAGCTATCTCTCTGTGCTGGTACAGCATGCTTTAAAAAAGAATAACTTTGAGACATCTCACCGGGAGTTTTCTTTCAGCTGAGCTAAAGCCAGACTGTATGATATTAGCGACTCTTGCTGGTGTTTTAGAAACCATTGTCTTCTCCAGCATTGTCTGCCAGCTCTCTTCTCCATGAAGAAACTTTCAATTAACTATTAGCTTGTGTTGCAAACATGTGTTCTTAAATGTGCTCATTCATTCTTGCAGGTGATTAAGGATGACAGGTATATAAATATACAAGTACATAAAAGACAAGTCAAACCATGTACATATGGTAATTTAATTTTGAGATGAGTGCCATGTTGACGCACTGCTATCGGGCCGCCTACTTTGGATGAATGTGCAATTTCTTACCCACCATTTTATCACTGCCAGTATTTGAGTAAATATCCTAAGTGCAGTACTACAGAAAACCATCTATGCCATCCGGATGATTTGCAGCTGGGAAAGCTAAGCAGTGGGTTCCTTTGTAGAGTCTAAGCAAATTGCTTCTCCTTACTTCATGAATGCTGCATGGTTAGCAGGTGACAGTGATTTGGAATGGGCCACTGGGTGAAGTAAGCTTGGTATTAGACTAGAGTGTGAGATTTAAGATAAAGTTCAACTATTTGACTAAAACTTGCCAAAAATGTTTTTTTAATTATTACAGATTATAGAATTTTAGATTTATGTAGACATTGAGAAGAGATACTAAATCTAGCTGGCCAAAAGCAGAGGAACGGCATCTCTATGAAGGAGGACCCGGGTGTCAAAGCAGGATGGCTCTTGCTGGGGGAGCGTGGTGTTGCTGAAGACAAAGTGGCAGAGAGACAACAGAGGTGGGCAGAGGCCGGGCTGCACAGTATCTTACATGCCGTGGTGAGGGTCACGAACTTTACTCTGAGGTCATGGGGAGGCATGAGGCAGCAGATGGCTTGGCCAAGTTTAGGTTTAGGGAAACGGTACCAGTGGAAATGTGGAAGGGAGTTGGAGGGTGGTGTCTCATGTCCACAGCAGACTGAAACTCCCGAAGTTCTTTGCTCTTCACTCACTGTTGGTGTAATGTAAAACATTTTCCTCCTTCCATAGCAAGGAGACGTGGAGAGTGATTCAAGGAAGCCAGGAGCATTCTAGCCTGACCATTAGCAGAGGCAAAATGCTGTTCTGTTTCATGGGGCTTAATGATAAGTGATGGAAGCCCTTCAGATATGATGTGAAACCAGAATTGAGACTATAGATGGCCAGATACTCTGATAGGAGCTTTTAGCACCCTTGGGGTGTTGGCTACATAGAGCTGAGCTGTTGTACAGCTGCGGGTTTTGCAAACCTGAGCTCATGAGTTCCTTTCCTAAAGCTAGCTCCTCCTAACACTTCTCGCTGCAACCTTGCCCCTCTGTGAAGTTCTGGGGTCTCAGGGTTTGGTAAAACCGAAAGCTCCAGAAGAACCACAAGAGACCTCTCTGCTATCTTTCCCTCACCACACTTCTCCTGTCAAAGTCTCCCCTGTTCTCTTACTGCATTCGCAGATGCTGGATTGGCACAGATTCCAGATGTTGTAGCAGAACAAAACTGGGTTTGGATCCAGGCTTTTGATTTGTATTCTTGTTCTATAGCTTTCTGACCATTGAGCTGTAAACCCACTTAATGCTCAGCTTTCCCATCTGCAAACCTGAAAACGAAGTGGGTGATGTCTGAGGGTGCTTTGGGCTCTCTGACATTCTGTGACTGCAAGAATGTCTTGTCTGGATGCTGGGAAGGGATAAAAGAAAAAAATTCACAATCCCACCCAGTTCCTCCTTTCTAGAATGCCCTTCCTTTGCTTTTATTCAGCTAGATTTAGTATTGCTTCTCAAAATTTACTTAACTCTAAAATTCTATAATCTGTAATACTTAGAATATAAATGTCTTAACACAGTAACTAAGAAAATGTGGTGTAGGCTATGTTAACCAGTTTCACGAAAGTATTTCAAATTGTATATAGAAATAGTACATAATTGCATTAATGTACACAGCTATGATTTAATTTAAAATATATATATATATATATATGGCAATTTTTATTCAAATGGTTGCACTTTATCTTAAATGTCACACTCCCGTCTAACACCAGTGCTACTTCACCCAATGATATTGATACCCACTCGGTGTTGCAGGCAAGTGCCTAGTGACATGGGGAATTCCTCAGCTCTACTGTCAAGAAGAGAATTCACAAGAAGTAAATGATGACTTCATTTATGTAAAATAGTGATACATGCAGAAAAAACACCCAGAGAGCACATTCATGGTCATCTCTGTCCATGAAATTTTCTTTTTTATGTTTACTTTTATTTTTCGATTTGTTTCAAAGATGGTATATTATTGTCACATTAACAAAATAAATTCTAGTCATAATAATAAAAGCAACGATTCTCTAGAACATCCTGGGTCCATTGATCATTCTTAGGAGGAATCAATGAATACTTTGCAGGTGATGTGACATTTAATGTGAAATATGACAGCTAAATATGAGTAGTTTTTTTAGGAACTCCTTGATGCGCCTATCACCCGACTCTTTTACCCTCAATACATTTTATCATTTCTCACGCATAACTCACTTCTCCCACTGAGTCACACACTGCTTGAAGGTAAAAAGCAATTTACCTGGGTCTCCTATAGCCTCTCTAAAAATAACAAACATTTGACCCCCAGAATATACACGGTAAAAAATACTTGCCCTATGACAGGGTGGGGAGTGCTGAAGGTAGTGGTGCTGATTAACACTTAACTCTGTGGACAGTCGTGCAAAAATGTTGTCTCTGGCATCTCATCAATGAGTGTACCAGTTTCCCAAAGCTGCATCCTTCACCTTTATCGTTTTCTTTGTGGCTTACACCAAAATTTCAACAACATGTAGCAATCATTGTACTGGGGAAATAGAGTAGAGGCAGAGGAATAAACCAAAAAAGCTTGAGAGAGTTAAGTTGGGAATGGCTGTTCCTGTGCAGAAGCAAAGGATCTCTGGGGCAGGGCAGAGAGATGGAAGAAGCAAAGGGAGGAGAAGGAAAGGGGGGAAGAAGTTCTGCTTCTTGGACCCAGGATAATCTTGGGGGAAAGTCCGTAGTGGAACAGTCATTAGCTGGATTGCGTTTCTTTAAATACCATCTAAGTACATACCAACATTTCTTACTTTTTGTGTCTCCTCTAGAGCCCCATCTCACGAGCTCTGGAGTAGTATATGGAACTCACTACTTGGTCTGCAGCTTACTAATGACATTATAGATCCACAGCTAACTGACCTCTAAACCTTAACTCCTGCTCTTCCCTCCCAAACCTATAGAACCTGGAGCTTCCCCATCTAGGTAGATGGTGACTTTATCTATCCTGTGTTCAGGAGTCATCTCTGTTGTCACTCGTCCTTTCATTTCCCACATCCAATTTGCCAGGGAATGCCACTGGCTCTCATCTTCGGAAAATACCCCAATCCAGCTACCTCTCACCTGCCTCACACTACCCTTCTGGTCCAAGCCACTGCCATCTTTGCCCATATGGCCGCACAGATCTGATGTTCTTCTTCCTCCATTAATCCCTATAGCTTATTCTAACAGCAGCCAATGTGATCCTCTTAAGACATGTTGTTTTATACCACTTCCCTGCTCAAAATGTTGCCTCAGCTCTCCTTTTCACACCGAGGAAAACCCAAAGCCTTCCCTCTGGATAGTGACCTGCAATACCTCACGGGATCCAGCTCCTACTGCTCTCACCTTATCTCACTCATTCAGCTCTTCTTGCTACACCACTCTCCTTAGCATTCTTCCTACACAATTATCCACTCTCAACTGCTTGTATACATTTTATCTAACTGCTGAGTCATATGAAGACTTGTATTTGAAATCTCATGTGCCTAGAACTTTACAGTGTGCAAATTTCTTTCATTTAATCTTCACAGTAATGCTGTGAACTAAGTATTGCTTTCCCATTTTACAGATCATAAATCTGAACCCAGTGAACTTATCTGGCAGCACCTGGTTAGGGATTGGTGCTCCTACATTCTGTTTGGCCCTAAAATGAGATGGGAGGAGTTAATATTGATTGATTTGCACATGGGTTAAGGTCCTTTACTGAACAATCTCATTTATTTTCCTGTAATCTGTCATCTTTTTATTTGCCATTATGTTCTACTACATTATGCAAAGTGTCCTGTACATAAGATATTGATAACAATCATCATCATCACCTCATGACAGCATTATTCATTCCATCTTTTGAGTCCTTCTCTCAGTTATCATGGGTCATATCCTTTTTATTTCTTCATTTATAAAATAACAAAAGAGGCTTGTAGATATCAAAGTAACAGAATTAAATTCAGTGGGCAATAATTACCTATGTCTCTTTTTCTCCTTTCTAAACATCATTATCTATTTGTCCTCACTGTATGCTCTATGGCTATTCTCAAATGAATGCTCAGGTTTTTTAATTTCTACCTTATTCTATCCCTTCCTAACAATGAAGTTATTTAATTTGCCAAACGTATGTTTCCAAGTAGCCACTCCACTCTTCTTTGTAATTGTCCACATGGTCTAACTCACCATTGTTCCCTAAATGGTACATTTCTATCCTCAGGTATAGATTATTTTTCTTTTTGCTCAGAAAATGTCAAAGTTTGGTTGGTTGTTTAATCAACAGGTATTCATTTAGCCTCTGATACAGGTGAATTCTAAGATCTAGGAATTGGGAATTGACAAAGGGATAGGACACTGGTCCTTGTGGTGCAAAAAGAGACAAAGATAAGAACCAAAGTAATTTTAGTCTATTCCTGGGATACAAAGATCTGATCTGGAAGGTACCCGAAAGATCAATTTTTCTCCATTTTTAGATTCTGAAACCAAGTCCCACATTTTTAGGGCAGGTTCCAGTTTTTTATATCAATCATTTTTATCCCAAAGGGTTTTAAGTTTTAGAAAGATTATGTACCCTCTTAAAAATACTATTATTCTATTACTAAGCAATTTCATTGTTTTTAAATGTTTGTTAATTGGATATGCCAATTGGGGCTACTAATCACCATGAGATAGAATTTTTACATTCAATGGATTTTATTCGACCAAAATTAGAAAAGGTTGACATTTTGCTGAGCCTGTGTGCTACTGGGAATGTAAACTTTTTTTTAACCACTGAAATTTCCACAATTTTTTTGTGTACCGCTGGGGATTCACAGAGGATTGTTTAGGAAAATTTGCTAAGATGAAGAATAACACCATCAATGTCAAGAATCGAGCCCTGTAGTCTACTCGCAGCTCTTCACATTTCATTCTTTCAACAGTCATTCTGTGAGCCCCAACTGTGCTCAGGCCACTCTTCTATGTACAAGAGCTCCAGATGCTTCCAATGCAGAAGGAATAGTGTGAGCAAATCATTCAAAGTCATTAGACCAGGTGAAAAGATAGACAGAAGAGGGATGGAGAAGGGAGGAAGGGATACAATGTTGAAATAATTTATATGGCATAATCTTTCACAATTGGAACCTTATTTCATAAGAAATTATATGTCATTGTGGATTCTGAATTAGGGAAATGGCATGATAACTTTATGTTCTTCAAGTCAGTAGTGTGTATTGCTTCTCGACCTTTTGGGTAAGATCAAGGGCAAAGGTATTAGTGTGGGGTGTATATTAGATGAGGGGAAGAGATCAGAAATAAGAGAGCAGAACAGTAATCTGAGCAAAGACACATGAGGGCCAGAACAATGGGAAGAGAGGAGTAAATGGGAAGAGAGAATGGATGTGAGAAATATTTAGTATATTATATAGATCTAGAGGAGCGGGAAAGAAGTTATAAATTCCAAGTGTCCCATCAGTCAGTTTAGCAGTCTCTCCAGATGGTCTAACTCATCATTATTCCCTAAATGGTACATTTCCCCGCCTCCTATTGACGTCATCACGTGCCATGTTCCACGTGACCCTTTCCAAGTGGGCCTCAATTTAGCAACCAGAGATAGACCCCTATCTCCAAATGGGTCAGATTTTCTTTCTTGGAAATCTTAAATTATGATACAGAGACTGTCCATGCACTGATAAGTTTCAGATACCAAAATTGAAGCCAGAGAGACTCAGGGCCAAAGGTCATGTTGGTGTATGAACAAGCAAGAAGATAATCTCTAGGGTGGAGGATAGAGAAAACTCATACAGACAAGAAAGAGTAAAAGGCCATGATATCCAGGAGAGGAAGCAAGGGAGGGGGGTGAGAAAAGATGAGGAGAGAGAGAGAGACAGCAATTTCAGTGAACAACCTGTGAATAATCTCTGAATTGTAAGAAAACAATGTAACTGAGTAGTACTCTGTGGTGTACATGGGCCATGTTTTATTAATCCCTTCATGTATTGATGGGCACTTGGTTGTTTCCACATCTTTGCTACTGTGAATTGTGCTGTTATAAACATTCCAGTGTAGATGTCTTTTTTACAAAATTTCTTTTTTTTCGGTCAGAGGGTAAATACCTATCCAACCTGAAGAAGATGTTGAATAGTTAGTTGTATTCCTCTTCAGGATGGTTTCAGGAGACAGAGGAGAACCTAGTGAAGACAACCCTAGGATTGTCACATCCCTGCTATCGTGAGACCAAACAAGGCACAAAAATATCATGACACTTCAGTGTTCCGGAAGTGTGACAAATCAAAATATTTGCCTACATTTAAGAAAGGAAGACTTCCCCCAGAACAGTTGGGTAATTACAGCCATTATATTTACACATCTGTTTAGCCAGCAGAAAATTGCACCGCCACATTTTGGGGTATGAGAGTTTTCCAAGGAATGGTAGTTGTGAAGGGGTAACAAAAGTCTTCACTGAAAATACCCATAAGCACGTATGTGCTGGTCATTGTGCCAGGTGAGTACAAAATGATAGCGAATGGGAAGATAATTTGTACATAGGGAGGCTTTCCTCCAGGGTAATACATGGCTAATTGTTCAGCATTTGCCTTGCTTCCAATTTCCATTACTGGAGGAAATACTTTGAAGAACATCCTTGCACATAAATATTTGTTTGTGTCTCTGTCAGTTAACATAAGGGAAATTTGAGGATCAAAAGACGTGCCCATAGGATGTATGTTGATTTATCCTTTTTAAAATTTTCACTTTAAAAAAAAGTCATGATCTCTGGAGTTAGATTACCTATGACTGGATGTGAACTCCAGGTTCCTAGAATGCGACCTCAAGCAAGTTACGTTAGTGTTCTGTGCCCCCTTTCATGCTATTTAATGTGAGGATATTAATGTACCTTCCTGTGGAGGCGATTGTGAAGATTAGAGACATTAATTTCTACAACACTGCCCAACCCATGGTGAGTACTCAATAAGTGCAAGAAATCATGAATTTTTATTGTTGACAATACAATGAAAAGTTTTCTTATGTTGTTTTTCCCTAGAGCATTTTTTTCCTTGTCGTTTAATGTTTTCCTTTGGGTCAGTGTCCCATACCCTGCAATTAATCCTCCACTCTCACCGTTTCCATCTATCACCACTTTAGAAAATGTTCTTTAGAAATAATTCCCAGGTCATGGGAAATGAGACTTTTTTTTTTGCTCTTGATATAAAAACATAGTTTTTTAAATATTCTTTAAGTTATACAATTGCTAGTCACAATATATTTTGGCATAGAGGTTAGTTAGGACATAGTTCTCTGGTGTCAAAATGAATTCTGAAAGAACCCTGAGATCACTACAGGATTTCCAATTCACTTTTCAAGGGAATATTGCAGTTTGAACAAGCATTTTCTCCCGGCATTTCCCTCTGGAGGCCCACTGAGATAGATGAAAGAGGGAAAGTGAATTTTTTTTATTAAGTGGAAGACGCATCCGCCAGAAGCAATTACACGTCATTGAAGAAAACATCCTTTAAAATTTGGGGTTTTACAGAACATAATCCTATCACATAAAATATTCTCTTAAACAAAGCCAGGCTTGCAAGATGAGGTTCCTTTAGAATTCAGACATATTCAGTGTGTTAGCAAAAGAAATAAATCTCTTTCAGAATCCTTTGTGCTTCCCTGTACATATCTATAACTGATAGAATACCCATGGCTCACAGAAAGGAATGAAGGACGGGAAATCGAGACACTTGGATTTTTAGACTTGCTCTGCTACTAATCACTTGGGTCACCTTGTACAATAGTCACAAGGTAAATTCTCTGAACTTCAGTTTTCTATCTATAGAAATAAGGCATAGAACCAGCTGATGTCTAAGCCCCTTGTGGTCCAAACATTCTACCATGTTTTCCCTGATTTTGTGGTTTCCCTCCAGACTTTTCCAAGAGTTAGGAATGCAATAGGCAGTCATTAAATATAAGATCAAAATCCCCATTAGCATTTTGAAAGAGAAGGTGAAAATTCATGTGCTAATGCTTCCTTCTGTAACACACAACCCATATTTATACGGTACCTATTAGGTATCAGGCACAGTTATGCGGTGGGGACACATGGTGAGCAAAATAGAAGCAGACTCTGTTCTTTGAGGTTTAGAAGGAGATCAGATAATTAAGAAAAGCAGGTGAGGACAATTAGGTTTGATAAGTGCAGTGGCCTCAGGGTTGGCCGTGTGTGAGAAGCTATAATTTTAAAATTGGACCAACCATGAGAAGATGTTAATTGCACTGATATGTCAGCTCCTTTAGACAATCTTCCCCAGCCCTTCCAACCTCCTTAGCCCAGACTGGGTGAGGTGTTCCCCCTTGGGCTCCTGTGGCACCCAGTGCTTTTGTCCACCTAATCCAAACCAGAAACCAAAACTCAGAAACCAAAAGTTGAAAATGTCTGTGCAACTGTCTCTATCCCATTAGATGCGTGATCCCCAAGAAAAAAGGCCATGTTAATTCCATCTTTGTGCCTCACCGACCACCCCTATTTTAAGATACCATATAGTGCTTGATGCCTTTCTGGGGTCCTGAAAATATTTGTCGACTAGCCGTAAGAAGTGATCCACGGGCAGTTTCAGAAGAATATATACAGGTGGTCCAGGAATCCAGGGCCATCTCTAGCCAACTAGATATTGTCTTACATGAACAACATCTAAATAAACATAATTCTGCGATTACTTTCATTCTCATTTAGAGTTATCTGCCCAAATATTTCCTCCTTTGCAAAACCATCCAAGAGCATCGAGCCTTAAAGAGATAATGTTGACATTTTTTGGCCTTTTTGCAAGAAGGTGAGTACAAAGGGGGTTGGGGGAGGGAGAATAGCTTTATATTCCCCTGGGCTTTTTCTTTTCAATATTGAAATCTTTTGAGCAGGTGGCCCCTAACTCCTATTTCAGGGAACATGCTTCTAATAAACTCAGCAGACAGTAAAAACAGACAAAAGTGCTCTAATACAACTCTAAGGCATTGCATTGGTGTCAACATGCCAATGGCCCGAAGTCACACCAGCAGCATCCTGACCAAGTTCTGGCGCGCTCCTGCCAGGCAGCCTCTTTTCCAACTTGACTCAAGAGAAAGGCTTTCTGAGTGTCCCGCTGGCTTTGCCGCTGGGAATCTTAAGGTTGGCATCAGCCAACACCTTGGTTCCTCCATGGTCTGTCCCCGACTCCTCAGTCCACTTGTTATTCTCTAGATTCCCCTTTGTTTTCGCCAAGTGGAGGTTTTCTGTTCTCTGACAGCCCAGCCATCTTCTACCTCCTTGTCTTTGCACAGACTGAACTCAGAAACCAAAACTCTTCCACCCTCACTTCCCAAACCATCTCGGCAGATTCAAATCTCTCTTCTTTTTTCAAGGTTAGGTCACATAGGGAAGTGCTCCAAAATGTCTTTTCAGATTGCTTACAGCTTAACAAATATGGTTTCTCCTCCTCTGAGCTTTAAATGGAACCATCAACTTGAACATGCTTCCTGCCTGGTGTTCTGGGAGTTCGTGGGCTGGTCTTATCTCCTGTGCCAGCTGCAAGTCCATCAGGGAATAACTCACTGCTATATTCCCACGTCCAGTGCATAGAGGATGCTCAGGACATTTGGGGACTGCAGCATGAGTGGGAACTCATACCCACTCTTGCATTTCTCATTTTTCTGGTGCTTGAAAGAAGTGAGGGAGAACTGAGAAGCCTGAGGACTATAATTTCTCCCAGTTGTATTTTTTGTTTTCTCTGGTCTAACCCAAGGTGGGCCGGTGGAAAATATTTACTCCCATAGGAATGGTGTGGGCAAAGCCATAGAGTTGTAAGTGAGCTTTGACTCTTGTGTAAACTGTAGAGTGACTTGAATTCAGGTCCACAGTGAAGAAACATAACTGGAGAGGTAGAAAGAGCCTCAGACGGTAGCTATACTTGTGTGCCATATAAGAAGGCTGGGACTTTATTCCAGGGCCAAGAAGAAAGCCACCCAAAGACGGTAGGCAGAGAAGCAAAAGTCGTGTTTCAGAAAGATAGCTCTGGATGCTTTGTGCCAAGGGATAGGAAAGGCGCAGACCAGCTAATAGAAGTTTCTTATGATTCCTTGACTATGATTTCTTTTGATTTGTCCCGGGGTAGGAGGAGAAACAGTAAATTTAGATAGAATGTAAATACATTTCTTAACAATTAAAAAAAAATCTGTGAGAACCGCATTAGTTAACTGTACACAAAAGCCTTCAAAACACCAGGGCAGCACAGACAGGATATGCTTCCCTCAGGCTACAGGAAGGCTTCAGCTTCAGAGTCAGTACTGTTGCTAGGCACATCATATTTATTCATTTTATTTGTACGGTGATTTATACCTATTTTTATTTGGAACATTTATTCTTCCCCAGCAAGTGAGGAGGAAGGTAAGAGTTACAGATTGTTAAGTACAAGAGTGTATTAAAGTAAAAACTCCAAAGCCTTTTGTTTTTTTTTATTTTGGTTTAACTCTTCGTGCTCATGTGTCTTGGGATAAATTTTTATTCATTTCTTTCCTGTATTAGTAGCCAAACCTAAGATAAATGACTAGTGCTCACTAAAGAAGGTATTTCTGTGGCGCCTGTAGCTCAGTGGGTAGGACACCAGCCACATACACCAAGGCTGGTGGGTTCAAATCTGGACTGGACCAGCTAAAGCAACAATGACAACTGTAACAGAAAAATAGCCGGGTGTTGTGGCAGGTGCCTGTAGTCCCAGCTACTTGGGAGGCTGAGGCAAGCGAATCACTTAAGCCCAAGAGTTGGAGGTTGCTGTGAGCTGTGATATCATGGCACTCTACCCAGGGTGACATAGTGAAACTCTGTCTCAAATAAATAAATAAATAAGGTATTTCCTTTGATCCAGGTACTTTTTCTTCTGCTTTGAATACCCTGCTTTCCTGTAGCTGCCATTTTGAGAGCTCTAGAAATGCTGACTTACAGGGAGCTGATCCATGGAGAGAAACCCAAGCTGAGGAGGGCCTTGGAGTTGGTGTCCTGCATTGTTGCAATGTTTTCAGGGGGCCAGGCTCTTTGTTTGCGTCTCATGGAACATAATGCCATCATATAAAATCATCTGGTAAACAAAGCCTCAGTTGCAAGATGAGACTCTCAGAACTCAGATGTATGCCGTGTGCTAGTAACAGACAAACTCCTTTTCAGAATCCTCTGTGCTTCCCCTATACCTCTCTGTAACTGACAGGAGACACTTAGCAAAGATTCACATGGCTGAAAGGCCTTTCTGGAATCTGAATTCTCCAGGCTCCACGTTTCCATCTAAGAAGTAGGGTTAACGATAATAACAGCTAACCTTTGGAACACATTAATTAATCTATCAAAGGGGTTGGTTACTGTGGTTTGTGGGTCAAATCCAACATGCCACTTGTTTTTGTATAGCCAGAGAGCTGAGAATGGTCTTGCACTCTGAAGTGACTGAAAAATGTCAGAATAGTAATGTAACAAATGAAAATGATAAGAAATCATATTCTGGTTTCTGCAAATAAAGTGTTTTGGAAAACAGCCAAATCCGCATGTTTACCTCTTACCCACAGCCGCATTCCACGGCACTGGCAGAGTTGAATAACCGATACAGTGACAATCTGGCCCACAAACTTACCATGCTTCCTGTCTGGCCCTTTGCAGAAAGTTTTCTTACCCTTGCTCTATCCTTTCAACAACACTGAATTGAGTTCAACCAGTCTTCCCATTTCACAGATGAGAAGACTGAGGCACAGAGGGTAACTTGCTCTAGTGAACTATTGCATAGCAAGAAAATAGATTCAGGATCTGCATCAGTCAGCCAGTCTCTGAAAGGAACACTCCCATCTTTTGTACAAAACTGTCATTCTGAGGTCCCCCAGAGTTGTCACTGAAAACCTAGTTGAAGTCTTATCCCCTCTACAAGTCTTTCTCCACTATCTCAGCTTCTATGATCGTGTTTCTCCTACTAGATTTCCATATCACTTACCATCTGTTCCATCCTGTGGGCTCTTAGTCCTGTACCACCGCAGTCACTTGTTTGCTTGTGTTCCTATCCCAGGAGAAAGCAAGGCCAGTTGGAGCAGGTGAGGTACCTTTATTCTTAGACCCCAGCCACTGACAAACCACCCAACTCGTGGTCACAGCTTAGAACCAATGTGCCTGATGGAGCAAATGTGACTGAACAGGTGGGTGTGGGTCTTTACCCCTCTACCCAAGCAGGCTCATTTATGGCAGGGATGAAAACTTCCATTTCCAATGTTTTTCCCAACAGGGAAGAACACTACACCAGCCTCCCATGTCTATTATTAGCAATTCCTTGTGTTGAAAATGAAAATAAAGGCATTACAGCCCTTGTTTATTGATGAAGGTGTTTGCCCCAAACCACTATGGGGGCTGCTTGCACTGGGATTCCTTAGATTTGCCATTTCAAGGGGTTCCTTCTCAGTTAATTCTTCCCATTCCTGACTGGATCATTTCCATTCTCTCCTCAAGAGCATATACTGGCTCACCGTTGTCTACGGTTCCTCACTCTGGAATTCAGAATCCTCATGGGTTTGAGTCCAAGGCAACTTTCCAGCTACATCTTCCCGTCTTTTGTTCTCACATCCTAGACTTCCCAACATCCCCCAAATTATTATCCTCATCCTATGTCCATCCCTTGATCATGCCGTCCCCCACCCCCATCCCCATTCATCAGGATCTTTGAAGGCCTAATGCTCTGATGAGATGCCACCTCTCTAGAGGCAGAAACTCTTCCCCAGTCATCTCCACCGACCTGAATGTAAGTGCTTTAAGCTTCTTAAGCACCTTGTACTCACCCCAGGAGCTCCACACAATAAGTCCTCAAGAATTGCATGTTTGCTGCAAATGGGTCTAGTCCTTTATCCATCTGCCTTTTCTCACATGGGTCCTTTTTGATTTTGTAAGAGCACAGGCACCACAGAAGGCAGGGAAGAAACAAAGGCCATGTACCTTTATTCCTTAGGCTCGTTCATTCATCCAGCATTTAGTACACACCTACAGTGTGCCAGACACTGTGCTGAGAGCTTTGAACTTATTGTCTTTCCTAATATTTATACCATCTCAGTGAGGTGGGTGCTATTATTAGCTTTATCAGGTAACAAGAGAAACCTGGGCCCAGAGAGTTGGTATGGTTTTCCCAAGGCAACACAGCCATTTGTGTCTGATCATAGAACCAAAATTGTGGTCTTTCCTTCACGTGCCATCCTGCCAAGACAAAGACCCTGCTGCTGGGGAGCTCAGAGACTTGGAGGGGATTGGAGTGTCAAGCAAGTTTGTCGATGTATTCATCTATGTATGTCACAAAAACTGTATCAGGCATCAGGGACTCAGCGGACAGGACCCAACAGGGTTTCCATCATCTTGGACAATATAGTAAATGGGAGATGCACAATAAATAAAGAAAGAGATAAAGTAATTACAGACTTTGGTAAGTGCAGTGAGTGATGAAAATAAATGGAATGATAAATTACTGAGCCACGAAGGGAGAGAATGAGACAGTCACACTGAGCCAGGAGCAGAGCTTCCCTGACTAAGGAAACTGCTTGTAAAAGCCCTGACGTGTGCCATGCAGTAGACTTATTCACAAAGCAAAAAGTGTAGGATGCATGATGGAGGTGAGATAAAATGAACTTGGAGAACTAGAAAACTGCCCTTTGACTCTTGGTCCACCTTGCTTGGAAAAAATAAAAACTGTCTACCTGATCTGAACGTAAGTGCTTTAAGCATCTTAAGCAACTTGCAAAAGTAATTGATCAGTTCCACAGAATGGTATCTTGCTGTGATTTGTTAGTCATCACTTTTTACATTTTAGAAAGGTAAAGTGGCACCTCTACAGAAATAACCCCAGCAGGGACCACACAGCACCTTAATATTTTCCATGAAACATGACTAGCCACACTAAGTTGGATAAAGGGTATAGTAGACGGCATCTTGTTAGTTCAGGGCAGGTGTTACAGCTAAATAAGTTTGTCAGATCTGACTTTACCCAAATGAGTTACAAAATTTTGCTTTTCAGGCTTATTGTATTCATGATTATAGATAGAGGGCCCTGAACAGGTACTGTCCCATCCCTGCTCTTCTCTCCCTTTCTCCCGGGAATTCTCCCTTACCTACTTTGATAATCTCCTGCATTCTTCAAAGCAGAGGTCAGATGCTGCATCTGAGAGCCAGTCCCCAGGGGGAGCTAATCACCCCACCTCTCAGCCTCCTCTGTACCTTGGACATCCCACGGTTGCCCTGTCAGTTGGATCCTAAGTTGTGTTGATATACCCCTCTGCTGTCACTATCTCTGAGCCCTGGAGTTTGGCAAACATCTCTCACTCATCTCCACATTCTTAAGAGCCAGCACAGGGATTAATCTAAAGCATGACTGAGAAGTATTAGGCAAGTGGAACTGTGTTGACCTTCCACTCAGGTCTCCTTTCCCTTTCCTGTGGCATGATTCTTCTTCGGAAGCTTTCCACATGCTCCCTCCTATTTTTTTTTTTTTTTTCTGGATAGAACTGCTATGACCTAAATAAAAAATCAGTGGCTTCACTCAATAAATGCTTATGTCTCGTTTAACTTCTGCTGGTGTGAGCCAGCAGAGCGTTCTATTCTGCATGGTTATTTGGAGATTTTCGTAGCCACTCACGGCCTTCACCATCTTCCGGGGCCTTGGAGTTCTCCTTTGGATCTTCTGCATCCAACCAGCAGACAAAGGGCAAGTGAGAACATGAGAATTTCCTGGCAGGAATGGGGCAGATCTGCAAGTGACAGTCACCATTTCTGTGCACTTGCTACTGACCATAACTCAGTTACACAACCACCCCTAAAGGGGGTGGGGAAATTTCATCAAGTTTTATGCTCATAAAGAACAGGAAGAGGTTTGTTGGGATCTGACTAGTCTCGGCCACATTCCTCATTTATGTAACTTCTTTTTTTACATATTAATAGATTTTGAGGGTACAAGCAGTTTTTGTTAACATGAATGAATTATGTAATGCCCTGTAATAAAGACAAGATCCAAGAATAATGTATGTTCAGCAAACCCTACAAACACTTCCAATGATACCTTCTCATCCTCTGTGACCAAATTCCTTAGAAATTTTCCCTCAATCGTAGAACTTTCTGGATATTCTGTTCCTTGCCCAAACCCTTTGTATGACTGGGTTCATTCTGGATAGAGTAGGAGGCAGAGGAGCAAACTGACCTGGATCAGCTTTCCTGTGAAAAGGAACGACATGAGAAAACCCAAGATAGTAAATCGTAACTCATGGAGTAGGTAAAACAAAGGAAGTTCATGTGACTTATTCACATAGAATTTTTTTTTTAATTGTCAAATGAGGAACTCTCCAAACCTGGGTGGGGTTTTCAACATGGTTGGCCTAGCTGAAACAGAGGAAGTGAAAGTCAAAGGGAAGTGTGTAATGTTGATTTGGAGGTACAAAATCTGGATCTCCACAACTGTTCTAGGTCTTTTTCAAACTTATGAAGATCTGTGTTTCAAACAGAAAACATCAGGCAATTTGGTAAATGGCCATGAAAATGCACTGCTCAGATCTGCTAAGGGAAGAAGCTGACTGAATAGCTGGCTGCAGGAGCCCTACTGTGTCCACACTCCCAGCCAGTGAACAAGCACAAAAAGGAGACTGGCCCACTCCATTTCTACCAACATAGACATGGTAGGGCAATTCTGGCTCAAGAACTCCCACTGACCAAACCAAAGGCTAGACATTAGAACTGAGACCCTTTCTACCCCATTTCCTTCCTCCTCTCCTTTCACAGGTGTGAGACCTGCAGCAGGTCTGAAGCCTTTCCCTGGCACCTCCTCCTTCCTCCCTGTTTCTTCACAGGGAATTTCTTCACAGGTGTTTCCTCCAATAAGACTCTCGCACATCTAATCCTTATTCTTAGTATGTATTTATCAGAGGACTCAAACTTCCACTTTAGTTCATTCATTTCAGGTGATCAGGCAGACTTTTTTTTTCATCAATTTATTTTTGTAGCTTTCTTTTATTTCAGCTTAATATGAGGGTACAAATGTTTAAGTTACATTGTTTTTGTTTCTAAGCTAAAAGTCAGGTTGTAGTGGGGCCCTTCACTCAAGAGGGTGTGCTGAACATCCTTACATTGGGCACATTAGGTGAGAACTTGCCAATCACTCTTCCTCCTCCCCCTTCCCCCTCCCTCCTCTCCCCACCCTTTCACTAGAATATACTTGTGTTTTTCTTTCCTGTGTGTAGTTGTTCATATATTGGTTTCATATTAGTATTGAGTACATTGGATACTCCTTTTTTCATTCGCATAATACTTTACTAAGAAGAATGTGTTTCTATTCAATCCAGGTAAATACAAAAGTTGTAAAGTCACCATCTTCTTTTTTCCAAAGTCTCAAAAAATAGACAACTAATAACCTCCATTTTTTTTGTGATTTTTAACACCTTCTTTGACATTTAGTTTGAATTTTATTTAGAGATCTGGAAAAAACTGATCATAGAAGAACAATTGTTATCATACTCCTTGCCCAAGGAATTTCTGGCTCCTGAATAAAATTTGAATGCCACAGTAACTGCAGTATTTGACAACACAATCTCACCTTCTGGTCTGGAATAACCAGCTGAATGATATGAGTGGTTGTCTGCTCACCTAACCGACCAGGAGGCTGAGTTCCAGAGGGTGAAGTGACTTGCATAAGGTGCCAGGATGTCAGTGAACAGGGATAGAAAATAGTCTTGTCCAACTCCAGGGTTGGTGTAAACTCCACATTTCCCACCAACTGCAGGAAAGAATCGCTTCAGTCTGAAGTGATCATTTTGAATGACATTTCATCAATTGAAGTTAAAAAAGCTCATTTCTGTAAGATAAAAAGTATTAATTTCTTGGGTATTTTAACTGAATTGACTAGTCTAATTCATTTTCAGCAACACAAGTCCCTATGAGAAGCTCAATATAATCCCAGTGCCCAAGACAAAGCCAAGAACACAGAAGGCTCTTTATAAATATTGGCTAACTATTGTTGGGAGGGCTGACACTGGGATATCACACATGGTATAATCTATGTCTCGAAGGTGACAACTACTGCTGTCTTTGCAACTACAGCTATCTTTATAAAGAGTAATCACTGCCATGACAAACTGAAGAATATAACTTGTGTCAAAAGCAATTAGAGATAACATTTATTACACTCTTACTATGAGCCAGATACTACGATAGAACTGCCCACAATTATTGCCCCATTTTGTAGATGAGGAAATTGAGCCTTGGAGACATTAAGCCATTTGCCCAATATGTCCCATCTAAGTGATAATCAGATTCCAGCCAGATTAGATAACCATTCTGCTTTTATATCTCCTTCCTCGGGTATTCTAGATATGAGCACTAAAATCCCAATGTGGGGTTAAACAAGAATGAAATCATGAGGAATCCAGAATAACCACTTAAATATTATTCAGTGATCCATTCAAACTAGAAAGATTTTTCAGTGCTTCGTTCAAACTAGGTCGACAAAGTGCTATCTAGGAAAAGTGTTTAGAACTTTTGAGCTATACTGTACATAAAGGAAGTTTATGATTATCTCATTAAAGCCTTGACAACTAATGCTTCCAAGGTGTTTAGCTTATTTTAAACCATTTCTCTAAAAATTTTCTGCCGACTCCTGTTATTTTGTTGACATTCTAATAGGGGAGCTTGAAAAGCAAAAGGAAACTTCCCAAAGAGAAGATTAAAGGAAACAAACTTGTCTTGACTTCTGATCTCACTCGGAAGGGACTTGGTCATGCCTGTTCATGTCAGCCTTGAGTGCACCATTAGGCTCCCCCATGCTGGCCTATCATTGACCACAGTGACAACTTGCATCGGAGGCTGAATGTGGATGGTGTAAGGCTGTACTCCTTTCTTGCCATGCTTCCAAATTTAGGAACCGTCACCTTCGGATAGGAAGAATAGCTCTATGACTGGCTAGTCCAGACTCAGAAAAAAGGAAACCAGAAGAATACATGAAAAGAGAGCCAGAGAAAGAACATTTTATTTATTACTTATTAATTCATTACTTTATTCAGAGTGTGTGTGTGTGTGTGTGTGTGTGCATTGAATACCTGTTTCAGGATAGACACTGTCAGAACTGAAGAACAAAACAGATGGGCTCCTTGAGAAGATGGAAGGGATGCAAAAGGAAGAAGCCTTCTCATTAGTCACTGCCCACCCTGGTTCCTTGCAGTGGAATGAATCATGATTTTCTCCACCAGTCATGGCAACCCATTCCCTTTGCCAGCCATTCACTTAGGGCTGAACATGTGACTCCCTCTTCTTGCCTGAGACGATGTTCTGAAAGGAACATAATGCTTAGAGCTGAGGCAGCCATATTGAGACAATGAGGAGAAACTTTGCTAAAATTCCAAAGGATGGAAGAACAGAAGATGTTTAGGACATGGGCTCTCCATGACATCAAAAGGTAAGATGCATCAGATTCCAGCAAGCATATGATCTGCTTGGACAAGCTCAACCTTTGTTAGGATTTGAGAACGTCAGGTTTTGTTACTTAATGGGCACAGTGTACATTGTTCAGGTGAAAGTTAAACTAAAAGCCCAGACTTCACCACTATGTGCTATAACCACATAAAAAAACTGCACTTGTACTCCTTAAATTCAAACAAACAAAAAATAATAATTGCTATAAAGAAAAGTAATAGCATCCATTTATTCTAGATCTATTTTGTGCCAGGCAATAATTATGGTGCTTTGCACATTACCTTTGTAAATCAGTCCAAGAGAGCAAAGTGATGCTTAAAAAGGTGAAAATGAGCAACCACCTCAAACTAGATGCAGTTTTTAAAACTATACCATAGCTCTCCTCCTTCTGTTAACAATTCCTCGATTTTCTCAAGGGGAGCAGTAGCTACCTCTGTCCATATGGTTCTGAATTCACCATCGACTGTGCTGTCACAGACCCTCCCCCAGACCCGAGACATAGCTATTCATGTTCTCTCTACACCACGAAGGCACACTTACCTTGTTCTCGTTACCTGTTTTAGATATGTGTAGTTTTTTAACTTGTTCTGCTCCCAAGACCCCACCAAATTAAAAACAAAAAAATAAAGTAGACCACTTTCAATGTCTTTTTAGGAAATTACTTATTCTGTCTAAGTATACCTTATTCCTAAGGTCCTAGTTGGAAGATAAGCAAAGCTCCAGCCCCCCCCCCCAAATTCCACGTTTTCTCACCACAGACTAACTCCAAAGGTATGCACCTATGGTGTATGTCTACCAGGAAACAAATAGTTAGAAGAAAAATATATGAGAAGGATGGCTCTCATAATTCATATCTGATAGAGAAATGTTATAAGCAAACACAGATTTCCCTGAAATCACATCGTCACTACCAGGAAGGTATTGCTCATGTTTAACCCTGGAATGAAATGAAGAGACCAGCTTTGCCTAGAATGTAGGGGCCTGCGACGCCATGTCTCCGGCCCTGACCCAGGGCCTCATCAGAGACAGAATGCTGGGTCTCAGATCCCGGCCCACTCAACTATCTGGACATGGACCTTTGTGCCAGCTTACTCAGGATAGGTCTCATTCAGATCTCTGGTGCCAAAGCACCTTAGAAATCACAGTCAATATTAGTAGGAGTGAGCATCTCAGCAGCAGTCTTATTAGGGGAGCACAGATCATGTCCTCCGAGCATGAAGCGGAGCCAAAGGAGGAGCCCCAGCTAACTTCTCTTGAAGCTATTTGTAGAAGTAATCCCATGGCTGCCTGTGCCACTGCTAACCAATGATGTACATACTTTTGTGCTCTTGTGCATCTCACTAACAAGAGCCAATGATGTTAAATCTCTTCCCCAATCCCTATTGCCGAGGTGTTTCTCACAGGTGCCTCCTACATAGAAAGTTAAAGAATATTTGTGGTCTGTTCATGAGGCTTAGCACTTCTTAAGATTCACACTGCTTAGAATTTATAGTACAGAGGTCAGCAATCTGCAATCTGAGGACCACACCCAGCCTGCAACCTGTTTTCATAAATAAAGTTTTTTTAGAACACAGCCATGCCCATTGGTTTATTTATTGTCTGTGACTGTTTTCATACTACACTGGCAGCCTTGAGTTTTTGTGACAGAGATCACCTAACCTGTAAAGTCCAAAATACATCTTATCTGATCCTTTATAGGAAAAGTTACTGGCCATTGGCCTGATAAATACAATACCAGCAGCTATCATCAGTCTTTGAACATCTACCTTCATCTAGATTTAGACCTCAAGACCTCTTCAGTAGTACCCAACTTCATTTTTCAAAAAAGAAAAGAAAAGTGAAACTTAGAGAACTTTAATAAGTCTCTGAGGCAATAGACAGAGCAAGGATCCATACGCAGACTTGTACACTAATTTAATGAAAATTGCTTGGCCTTCTATGAGCTGAGCATGAACTGAGTACAGGAAGCGCAATGGTGAGCAACACTCAAATCTTTCTATACCCTTTGCTAAAAGGGGCAGTCCCTTCTTGGCTCTGACACACACCCTTCCATCTGCATGTGCCACCTGGATGATTTCTGTTCCCTTCTAGGCATCTCTAGATGGACAACTTCCTTTTGCTGACAGCAGAGGTGTGGGGAGGTGGGGAAATGATGCCAAGATCCCAGCTCCCACCATGTTTTTCTCCAAGCCTCACAATGGCCTTTACACCATCATTTCCCCTAGGATCATTCCCCCACTTCCACTCCCTAAATCCTTTTAGACAGCCCTGGTCCCACACTCCTCTCTAAAAACAATGCTGGTAATAATAATACATTCACATAATTTCTATTTCCAGAAAGATTTTAGAGATAAGACCTCATCCTACTTTAATCAATACTTTTTGTCCCCTTCAGAGACTATCACACAGCAATTAAGAATGAAAATTCTGGCACCTGAACTCCTAAATTTGAACCCTGCTTGTCAGCTGTGTAACCTTGAATATGCCATTTAACTTTCTCTGCCTCCATTTTCTCATGTTTAAAATAGGGGGTTATAACAGTAATTATATTGTAAGGTGATTATGAGAATTATTTAGTAAATACATAAGTTATTAACAATAGTGCCTGGCTTATAGTTAAGTGGCTAATAAAACATTAGCTTTTTCAGATTGTTTTACAGATGAGCTGAAGTATCTTGGTCAAGTCATGTAGGCACAAGAGATTCCAAATTCCAACCTTCTTTTCTAAATACACATGTCCTGGGACTCAGTCCTCTCTTCCTGACTCTTAGGTCCCACTCCTGCCCTTTCACACACTCTGTTGTTCTAGTCCAGGCTACAGGTATCCGTATGTGGCAGAAAAGGAGCTAGAGTTGATATCAGAATGGAACATTGCACAGCAATGTCCAGAGAATGAGAGAAGAGAAGGTAACAGAGAAAAGGCCATGAGTGTATGTGCACCCTAAGAGCAGGACCAGGGCTGCACGATGGGGAAAGCAGTTGGTGCTCCTTCAAAGTGGTATTCTTCAGCTATTTGGTAATCCATTCTGTATGGAAAAAGCAGGCAAGGTGGCTTTTTGGCAGCAGCCTCAGTCTCCCTTTGGTCCTCTCAAACAATTCAGCTCTGATCCAGACTTGCATAACTCTCTGGTTTTAACTTGATCCACCATCCCTAGTAGGCAATTTGGTGGGTAACTCTTTCTGCCTTCATTGCCTTATCAAATTTTTTTCCAAACAGTATTCTCCATGAAAGAAGTATTAGTACATAAACTGTGTCCCATGTCATTAAATTTCTTGTGATGTCTCAGTGCCCAGTATGGAGTCAATCTGCTGACAGATTCCTGGCTAGACCACACCTCAGTTTGACTCTGAATAGAGTTATTGCCCATTTTCAGGGCCAATTAAAGGGGCATAATTGCAAAAGAGATGGCTAGTGAACAGAAAGTTTATTTTAATTTAAATGAAATTGGGTCCTCTCCCTCCAAAACTGTCTTCCATATGCCTTGCTGGAAGTAGAGGGGCTCCTTAGCAAGATAGTCACTTTTTAGGAGGAAGTAGCCATTAAAGGCAACAATGGATAAAGGAGTTAAGCTCAGAAATTCAAGCCAGAAATTGGATTTAAATTCTGATTCCAAAATTCATTACTATGTTTGCCTCACTTATAGAGTAGAAACACTTATACTCACTCTATAGATACCCTCGCAATCCTTGAATCAAATAACATTTATAAAGTGTCACAGTCACACAGTGCTTGGCATATTGCCTTTGATCCATAAAAATTATTGTCATTTAAATAGATAAAAGATATAAGGAGATAGAGAAAACTTTGTTTTGCCACAAATCTGCTAATCAACTAATTAGGGAGAAATATCTAGCTGAGTTAGTTCGAAACATTCCTCTCTGCCTCCCCCGGCATATCCCCGTAGCTACATCCCAGTGAAATGAGCTCAGAATATCCTGGACACTGGACACAGTGTTGGGGGTGGGCTTTCAGAGTGAGGATCCGAGGGGACAGAGGTAGTGGAAGGGGAAGCAAAATTAAAAGGTGGAAGTGGACAACTGATAGGAGACCGTGTAGCAACAAACAGCCATATCGTCATCATCATCCTCACTCACTGAGGCTTAGCGTATGTTCACAGGAGCCAGCCTTGCATAAGATGACAACAACACAAGGCATGTTTATTGAGCACTTCCTACAAGCCAGGCAACTGCTAAGAGTTTTACATACATTATTTCTTTTAAAACTTCCCTTAAATCTTGTCAGGTTGGAATTCTGATAGTCTCAGAGAAGTTAAATAACTTCCTCAGAGCCACTGGCAAAGATTAGCATCAAACAAGATCATGTGTGCTACCTTTTCCGGTAACAGGCTAGAGTACTCACAGCCCAGTAAGTGATGACAATGACAATTAAGATGGAGAGACAGCCACGAGTTCTACAACAGCATCTTGAAGCTGTCCCTGTCTCATCTTTCTTCTCTCATGGGACCATGACTGAACATTTAGTTCTATTTTTTTTTTTTTTTTGATTTCAGGTCTCTTGTCAGAAGGTGTGACAATTACTAAGAATTTCTCATAATTCAAAAGGTGTCTCTGAAATCTTTATGACTCACCCTACTCTGGTGGGCAGAGAGGAATGCAGTTTTAACATACTCTCTAGGGAGTCAGGAACCTGGGTTTGAGTCCACCACTGAGTACTAATCATCCAACCTTGGCCAAGTCACTTGAGCCCAGGGAGCCTCAGGGGATAATCAGCACCTGCTATGCACATAATGTTCTCAGAAAGTGGCTGTGATGTCATCTCCTTCTTCTCCTCTCACCACATCCTATTTCTGAGGACATTCTGCTTTCACTCTCCTCCCTCAGGTGTAATCCACAAAGCCGAAACAATAGCACATTCTGGAAAAGCTCTACGCTCCTCTGATGCCCTCTTGCTCTGTTTAAGTTCTTTCTTCCTGAAAGCACCACAGTACAGAATGGGGCAGAGATTGTCAAACTTGAATGTCCACTAAAACCTGAGAAAAGATGCTAAAACCCAGATTCCTGAGCCCCACCACCAGAATTTCAAGTTCAGTAGGTCTGCATTAGGGCCAAGAATTTCTGTCTATCAAGTTGCCAGTTGACGCTTATGGTCCTAGTCCTAGCACCATTTTGAGAACAACTAGTGTCATCTATTATTACTAAACAAGCATTTACACAGAAAAGATTAATCCATCAAACTACTTCAAGATGATGCCCAGCTATTCCATTTTCAGGATTGGGTGAGTCAATCTCTTTGAACCTCAGTGTCCTCACCATTAAATGGAGATGACAGGGAAGCATACCACAGAAAGTTATTGCAAGGAATCAAAGAGGTTCCCCATGTAAATCCTTCAGTGCTTGATGTTTGTGAGTTGTTAAAATTCCAGAGCTTCCAAAGCCCCTGGGATCATCTATCTTGCATGACCTTACTGGGCTGCACACCTCAAAACTCAGAAAGAACTACTTTGTCATTATTGAATGTATCTGTATTTCAGGAGCTTCCCGGAGATGCAGACAAGCTTCAGAGCAAATTGGTAATTACATAATGACAGTAAGTCAAACGTTTCCTTACTGTTACTGGGTTAGTGCCTGGGCAGAGTTGAGGCAATTTAGATTTTTGGTATGAGGAAACAGCTCAGGATGTCCATCAAACATACAAAATTTGGATCCAGGCTCTGCCAGTTCCTGGCTGGGTAATCTTAAGCAAATTCAATGTAATTCCCAGGGCTTAGTTTCCTCATCTGTTCAATGAGCACAATAACGTTCACTTCAGACTAAATGAGCTATGAATCTATTTGTGAGCTGTGGTCCTTCTAGCTGTGAGAAACCCAGCAGCTACCTAAATATTTGTGTGCCTTACTGAGACAGGCAATTAAAGTGCCACCACCAATAACCTGAATTCAGCCAGTGCCCCATGTTCTGTTACTATTCTGCCACCTGGATTCTGTTACATAATGAACCCTATTTCTGAGAAAGGCCAGGTTACTCCACTTGACCAACAATCCCCCGCCTCAGCCTATGTGTGGTTCTAGGGAATGCCATTGGCCTCTGTACCCAACTTCAGGTGTGCCTATTTTTCTTCCTCATGTCCTTCCTCTAAGAAGTCAATTTCATTCGTTACTGATCATGCCTTGAAAGACCTCCAAAAATCCCACAGGAAAGCACCACAAATTGTTTTTATCATTTTGTTCCACTCCTCCTGTTTGCTTAGTAATCCTGGTAAATTGCTTTGTGCAAACACTAAACCTTTTAAGTCCAGCGAGTTCTGGCGTGGGACACTGGAGTTTCAATCTTAAGGTCCAGGCGTAGATAGAAAAAGCACTTTTGACTTAAACATTTCTAAAAATGAGTTTATAACAAAAAAATGAAAAAAAAAAGAATACCTAGTAATCATTTCTTAATTCACTCAACAAATGTTGATGAAGTGGTTGCTGAATGGCAGGCAAAGTTTTGGGGTGTTGAGGCTATAACAGAGAACAAAGCATGGTCTCCGTTCTCAGGTACTGATACCTAATCAGGGAGCACTCCAGATGACACACACAATTGACTGCATAGTATTTGCTCATTAAGCTCTGGCTTTAACTCCCTCAGTAACATAAGATGCATTGGTCAGTGTATGAGTTTAGAAAGAACAAGACCTTAGGAAGATAGCTACATCTTGTTCCCTTTTTTTTTGTACTGTCAGAGATATTTGTGTATTTATCTACTCAATTAGTTTCTGAGACTTTCTATGCACCAAGCACTAGAGAAACAGCAGTGAATTAAATATGCTTTCTGCCCTCTAAGACCTTTCAGTCTAATAGGTACAGATAATCACCATTCAGAATGGTGAGTTCCAGAAAAGCAAATGTAAAGTTACAAGGAAAACAGGAAGTATAAAGCCTGAGTGCTCTACATTGTCCTGTAAACCTCTCACGAACCCTACGGGGTGGGTAATATCATGAATCCCACTTTATAGATGGACGCATTTGGTGGCACAGCATAAAAATAGCCATATTGGAGGAGGGAAACTGTGTGGGTCTTAATGACTATGTGTTGCCTCTCCAAAGAAATTCTCTGAGCATTTACTCAGAGCTTTGACGACAGCGTAACTTTACTGTCAGTCTAGATTACCCTAACACAGATATGCTCTAAATCACAAAAATAGTCATCAAATAGGAATCACTTCAAGCATGAGAAAATCCAGCAAGAGTTTTTCCAGGATTGGGTGCCCAAAAGGGATATTGATCCCAAAGCAGTGCCGAGAGGAGTGACATATAAAAGAAAAATAGCAGGACAGAAGGAGAGAAGCTCTGTCTCCTGACCCCGTTCTGCCTCGGTCAGGCCATGTGGCCTCCTATAAGGTGCTAGACCTTGAGTTCCCCTTTTAACTTGATGGGGATTTCAACATCAACCTCGTGACTTATTCTGAGCTGGTTAGACATGAGTGTCTTTTAAGCAGCCATATGGAAGCTATGACTTTTATTATGATTGTTGATGCTATCATTGTCAGCATCAGCATCCTCATCAGAGGCTTTGACCCACAATTGACCATAAATTAGTCTGTGTTTAATGTCACCCAGTAAGTCACAGCCAACAGCCTTAGAGAAAAAGAGAACTAGGTGGAGTTTTGGTCCAAAAGTGAAATCATTATCCCATCAGCAGAGCTATCTCTTGCTGACCTTCTATGAACCATGTACTCTAGATGGGCTCCCTATAAAGACCTACAGAAGTGTGGCAGCTTAGAGCTGTCACATGGACCCACTGATCCTCCCTGAATCACCCCGTCCTGTGCTATTCAGTGATTCTGTGTGGAGCACTGTGACCGTCCTTTCAGCCAATGTAAATGATAAATTTTTTGTCAACATCGTTCATGTTTTATCATCCTCTCTCTATAATGTTATATTTTCTGGTTCTCTGACTTCTTTAGACTTTTTCAAAGAATCCCTCTTATATTTTTCCCTTTTTCTGCTGTGCTGTCCAGGTAAATGGCTTTTCTTGCCTGCTTCCATGCATGTCAAAGATTGGTACTCTCGGGCAGTGCCTGTGGCTCAAAGGAGTAAGGTGCTGGCCCCATATACCAGAGATGGTGGGTTCAAACCCAGCCCCAGCCAAAAAAAAAAAAAGATTGGCACTCTCCACAGCCTGAGCTCCAGTTAATTATTTGTTTTGTTTGTTTTTTAGCCAATAGCCAGCAACTCCCTGATCTATGTCTCTTAAATAAATAAGCCAAATGTTAATTTATTGGTCATTGATTAAGATTAAGTGCAGAGATGGCATAAGTGGAAATACTAATGTTTCTGTAGGTGTTCATGTTAGCATAGTCATGTGGTGAGTGGATAGGTTCAGTGGTAGGAGGGGGATACTCTCTCTTTTACATCCTTTATATTATTTGATTCTCCCAATAGTCTGGCAAAGGAAATGGGACAGGAATTACTATCTGTATTTCCCAGAGAAGGAAACCAAACTCAAAGACATTAGATAACTTTCCTATAGGCCACACAGCTTGGAAGAAGGTAACTTGAGTGGAACTCAGCCAGCTGTACTCCCTGTTCAATGAAACTGTTAAGTGACTCCATTTATCATCGCATTACCTTGTAGGCTCATGATAATCTTTCACAAGATGTATTTCCATAGACATTTATTGGGTTCTCTAGAATATGTTCCATGGAACAGCAGTTGTGTTAGATCCACTGTAAGAAAAAAAACTCTGTGACCAAATATATATGTAGAATGCTGTCCCCTGCACCCTCTTCTTGGAGAGTCACTACACTGATTAGCATATGAAAGCCTCTGAGAAATCTTGTAATATAGGACTTAGAAACTTTTTTGATCCAGAATCATCTAAATACACATGAGTGAAAGAGTGGAAGCAAAGAGAGCTTATCTCAACAATGGAGGCAGGAGAGGTCAGGTGTTAGGCAAAGGAAGATGGCAGCAGGGGTGGTAAGAAGCAGGTGGATTCTGAACATATTTCAAATGAAGAGCCAAGCAGATGTGCTGATAGATGGGATATAGTGCATAAGAAAATGAGGAGGCAAGAACGGCTCTGAGATTTTAGACATGAACAAGAGCCATGAAGGCTATGTTAGCCAGTTTGATGAAAATATTTCCAATTATATATAAAACCAGCACATTGTACTCCATGATTGCATTAATGTACACAGCTATGATTTAATTAAAAAAAAAAAAAAAGCTATGTGCACAGTAGAAACTGGGGTTCAGAGAAGTTAAGCAAACTGCCCAAGTTCACACAGCCAGCAAGTGACAGAGCCTGGGTCTGGAACTCCACATTGTCTGTTGAAGCCCAGGATCTCTGGAGAAGAGTGTCTAGAAGCATTAATACCAAGTCACAGTTGAATCTCAGCTATCATCTACTGGTTGTGTAACCTGGACAAGTTGCAAACTTCTTTGAGCTTTATTTTCCTCATCTAGAAAATAAAGAAAGTGACACTCATCCCATGGAATTGTTGTGAGGGTCCAGTGAGAAAAAAAAAAAAAGAAGAAGTGAACAAGAGATGAACAGACTTGCCACTTCCTTTAGAATGCTCTCCCTGGACTATTAACCCCCTCCCTCCCCTCATAACCTCTTATAATACCAAATTGCTTGCCTTCAGAGATCACACAGTTTAGGTTTTATCTTTTTTGAGGAGATTTTTTGGCAATGACTGAGTGTATCATTTTTTGCTTACCATTGTATCTCCAATGCCTAACACATTGTAGACACTTAATAAGTATGTGCTGAATAAATGAACAAAGTTGAACATTCAGTTTAAATGACAGCTACCCTCTTGTTAACCAGTCCAATACTGTTAATGCTGTTTATCAATTTAGTATGCAGCAAGTGAGGAGGGAGGCTGAAGAGGAGTAACTGCTCCAGAGAGGACAAGATGGTCAGAAGCCTCAGTTCTAACTTAAGCCCTCTCCCTGTGTTTCTGAGGTGGCCTTGGGCAAGGCCCTTCCCTTCTGTGAGTCCGGCTCTGTCATTGAACAGGGAGGAATACAATATAACTTCCATGGGCCTTGCACCTTGCTGCCCATGAGTGTAACTGGAAGCCATGACCTGTGTTCTCAGTAACAGAACATGTATGACCAAATGCTTCATCCTCTAGCATAAACTAAGTCTGGTAGACATACGAAAAAGAGAAATAAAATGATTGTTGAAGTTAGCAAGATTTCCTGAAGGTTTTCTTTCTTTCACTTTCCATAAGCTTTAAGCAGAGAGTAAATATGGTGGTGTTTGGTGGAGAAAAAAGAAAAAAACAAAACAAGGCATTTTTTATAGTTTTTGCTACTCTTAGTTCAACTGACAAGACTACCATAGAAGCTAGCCCCTTTCTTGGCCCCACAGAGGATCAATGGGCAAATGTCACTTGTTTCTCTAGACCTCCCCATCCTCTAAATTTGCTGCTTCTTTTCCCTCTCTGTTAGGAATGCACAAAAATAGATTTCCCACTTAGACCTTTTTGAACCATTTTCCCTAAAGGTTGGTCTCAGATTTTTAAATCTGGCCAGCTTACGTGGACAGTGGCCTCATCACAGTACATGGACAAGCCCACACGGTTTCCTAAACTATCTCAATGAAAGCCTCTGGGGAAATGCTGCAGGGCAAATGATTTTTGGTTTCAGTTCATTTATTTTTGTTTTCCACCTGGCTGCTCAGTGCAAATATCTACCCTGAGAGTTTCTCCCTCTGGGGACCATCCACACACTCATTGGTTGCCTTGGTGCAAATGTTGTATGTGTCATGTAACGGTAGGGCCCCACTAGACTCTTTCTTTCCCCAGAAGAGGTCACTACCTGATTAAGAAAAACAGAACCTTTCCTCTGGCCCCCAACCCCTCACTGTCATCCAATGTACAATTTTCAGTAGCTGACAGCCAAACTGCAAAAAAGTCACCCAGTCGTTCCTAATGCTCTTACCACTGATTTTACCATCATTGTTTTGTGAAAAATATTCATGGCACCATCTGCTTATTTTGACATCAGCCTTGTTTTGCAAAGATTCCAGCTTGGCAATTATATTATTTGCTCATCAAAATTACCGTTTCTTGCTCCTTAGCTTCATTCATAGGTGAGAAGACTGAGGGACAAAGAGATGAGATGGCTGTGCAAGAATTAATGACAGCAAAGTGTAGATGAGAACCTGCATCTTCCGACAAGAAGTTCAGGTGTTCTGTCAGGACATCATTGGCTGGGCAATGACTGGGACATGGAAACAATTCAAGGTGATAAGTGAGTGGCATCCTGTGAAACCACCTAGAGATTGGAGGTGACTTGAAAGTCAACTTCTTAATTAGAGGTAAGCTCTTTATTCTTTCTGGGTTCAGGATTGCCTAAAAATAAATAATCGAAATCATGATACATGACATGAGATAATGGCAGCAAAAGACCCCATAAGCCTTATAGCCAGTCATGGGGATGAGATGAAAGGGCAGGCCAATGCACCATGGATTCTTTCCCACTGAATGAAGTGCCTAAGGCACTTACTGTGTCACTCTGAGCACTTGGTTTCAAGTAATATATGGAGAAAACATGGGGAAAGAGATTTTAGTGATTTATTGGAAGTTCTCAGAGGCTCACAGCAGCAGGAGATTTAGAAAACAAGAACCACAGGCATCTGGATGATTAAGGAAGAGAGAACTTAACAAAGACCTTGTAATAAGGAAGAATGTGGATGAATACCACTAGCAAATCTGCTGTAGCTGTGAGTGAACTTTAAGTAACTGTTTAACTCGAGGGCATGCACTCAGGCTTCAAAATCCCAGAAGTAAGAGTCATATAGTCAAGACTCAAAATTGCAGAGGCGAGATAGCAGAAGGATCTAACAGGCCAAGACCTGGTCATTCATTAAACTCTGTCAGTTAAGGGATGAGGAGAAGGAGGATCCAAAGTCTTGACATCTGTGGCAGGAGAGGCCACTACTCTTCATCAGTTCTACAAATGAGACTCTGTACCATCAAAGAAGGAGACTGGATGCTGGACAGCTCCCAGAGCAAAAGATTACAGGAGCCCACTATCCATCAGGCTGGTGTGCATCCTCCAAGTCCAGTGGTTCCTCCAAAGCATCCTAGAAGATGCAGAACACTCCAGCATCCACCGTCAATATTAATAATAGCTACAATGTAATAACCACGTATTGTGAATTGAACAAACTAATAGTTGCTATATGCATATATTATCACATTTCATTTTTTGCAACAGAGGAATTTTATTCATTCTACTTCACAGAAGATGGACCTCAGGCTCAGAGAGGCAAGATAACTTTTCTAAGGTTACACAATTTACTGTTAGAATCAAAAAGATCTAGTTACCTGTGCAGAGCTACAGCTTTTCCCACTACTAGTGCTGTCCAGGCTAGAGTAGGCAACCCTGCATTTCCATCACAAGAACAGGAGAAGGATAAAATCTCCACAGCAGTCAAGTTGGAGGGGATGTAATTAATAAAGGTTTGAACCAAACTGGCACCAGAAGCCATCCAAAACAATGAGAAGGAAGCAATAAACTAGTGGGGGCATCCTAAGAGTGCATCATTTTCACATTTCATGTTTTATTATGCAGCTCAAATAGTAAATAGGTGAGTATTTGCAAGATGCTATATTATGTCCTATGAAGGATGTAAGAACAAGTAAGCCAGTGTGTTTGTCTGTTTTCATTCAAGCACCTTGAGACCTCATTGTTTCCCTATATGCTTGAAAAAGTAACTGCAATTTGAATTCTATTGATGCAGATAACAAGGGTCCTAAAGAGGGTGAGTCAGGACAGTTTCACAAAAGAACTAACACCTCAACTCACCACTGAAAATTCGGTTTGACACAAGTCAAGTCAAGATAGATGGGGTTACCTGGGAGCGAACTGGGAATAACCAAGGTGCAGATTCAGTGAGAAGACTAGTCCAGCTTGAGTTGAGAGTTGATAATGTCTTGTTGAGAGAGCGAGAACTCCATGGTACTGGTGAGGTGCACCCACAGTCCCTTCTACTTCTGAAGCTGAGGTGGGAGGATCCCTTAAGCCCAAGAGTTTGAATCTGGTCTGGGCAACATAGTGAGACACCATCTCTGAAAATGGAAAGAAAGAGAGAGAAAGGAAGGGAAAGAGGAAAAGAAGGGAGGGAGGGAAGGAAGGAAAGGTTGAAACGTGTGTATGCATGGAATTTTGAATCCTAGGTAATAGGCCTTAACATTTGTATTAAAAGTGTTGGGAATCTGAAGAACATATTTTAATGAGTTATGAACACGTCCAGCACATTCTCTAGTTCTTAGAGCCTAGTAGGTATCCGACTCATGTTTGCTACTTCAGTGAATAAATGAATGGACAACCACAATGTGTAAAGTGTGCTGACATAGAAAGAGTTAAGACTCTAACAGTCGGGGTGATGCAGGATGGGGTTGGTAGAGATAGAAAAGTTATGGGAAGTTTGGAATCAACGAAAAAGACAACCTGAAAGGGGAAAAGATGATACTAATTCCATCATGGCCTGAGTTCTAGTTTACACCAAAACAGAGTAGGAGAAACCTAACAACAAACTCTTAATTCAGGAGCCCATAATTCCGCCAGTGGAGCTAAAGATGTTCATACATGACTCTGGCAATTCAAAGATCAAGTTAAGGAGAAAAACTAGAAAGTAAAAATATAAAAACATATATTAGGATTTGGAGGCAATATTTCACCTGTCTCTAACTGGGTCATTGAAGCTCAGTTTACCTGTGGTCAATGAAGAAATGCAGGTCTTGGTATGCCCACTTTGCTATGGGAAAGCTGAGGCCAAGAGGAGCTAAATATTTTAAAGTGAATTGATTCTAGGTAAATTGATTCTAAATCCCGTATTTTTTCTGTGATCCCATGCAGCAGAAAAGAAAGAAAAATGGCAACGATCTAATCCTAGGAAGTCTCATGGGCAGATGCTTCAGGAAATATGTGGTGACCTGTACTATGTCAAAGACTCAGAGTGGGACACTATGTGTAACTTTCTCTCTGCATGTGTCTAGTCCTCAGCAGCTAACCTAGGAGAGTTTGCAGTGAATGATAATTCATTTTTTCTCCGGAGAATTGGTAAACCAGTTTGGATTGTTTGTTTTGAAATGCAGACTACACAAATGTACTTGGTATTTTTTTACAAGGCTCTGTTGGATCAATAAACACCCACTTTTTCCATTGCTCCTCCCTGCATCGTTCAATCATCAAATTGTAGCAGATGCCAGCTAGGGAGATCTCACATGAGCCAATAACCCCATATTACATAAAGCTACAATCATTCCTGTGAAACGAGATCTTATAGCTGACAAGTCCATAGCTTCCACAGTTTAGATTCTTGGGAAGAGCAAAAAATGCTGAGTTTCTCTCCCTGGGAAGATAAGAGACCTGGGATATGTTGTAGTTGGGGGGGGGGGCTGCTTCTGCTGTCTGTACCCTTCTTCTTGACATAGATCCACAAAGGTGATGATGGAGATTTCATAAAAGCTTAATAAGACACAGTGGACTACAAAGGCTCTGAGCCACAGCCCCTGTAAGGTCCAGCCACTGCCTCACCACTCCAGTAAAGATTCTTTGGAAAGGTTGACCACGTTCCTTTCTGCGTCTACCAGGTCTTGGGAAAACACAAGTGCTTCTTCTTGTGTAGTTTATCGCAGCACTGCTTAGAATAATGAAGCATGTAAACAATCTATAGATCTACAAATAGAGCTTTGGTAAAAACCATGATGATCTGTTCACACTGTGTGATACTCAGCAGTCATTCAAGATAGTGTAGGCACTTCCTGGTGGTCTAGTAGTAAGGATTTGGTGCATTAAAAATGGCATAAAACTGTTTTCATTGCATTTTTGGAAACCATATTAAAAAGCTAGGGGAAGATTAAAAAGTAATAGTTGGGCAATATTCGTTTTCGGTTAAAAATATAATATATTGTAATTGTCACTGTCACATATTCATAGGTGTATATATTGTGGATACAAGAGATTAGGTACAGGAATAGCCTGGCGTATAATTCCCGCTCTGGTGATGGGGTTGCCCTAAGATTTGGCAGTCTGTGAAGTTAGTTAAAGCTAAGCCGGAAGCATAAGAAAGAAACTCTTCTCTGAAGTGAGAGATCCTTATTCTAGTCGGTTCTTAAAGAGAAAGGTGAATCTCTTCAATATTAAGCACTAAGAAGGGTGATTCCCTTCTTGTTTAAGAGAAGCTTTGTCCACATTTGGGCCAAAGTGTCAAATTGGGAAACAGAATAACACAGGAAGCCAACAGGATGGAGGCAAGAGCCTCCCCAAATGGAAAATCAGATTTCCAGGTGGCTCTGTACTTGCTTACCCTGCTCAATGCTAAATTTGAGCAATCTGCTGATTTAATTAAGAATGAGGCACACGACTAAGAGTAACATGAAGAGGAAACCTAGCCCTCGCAGTGAATTATGTTCTTTTGACATTTGGTAGACATTGCTGAACCAGGCTAGGGATTGAGGTTACAAAGTTAAGGTGCTGCCAGCCTTGTGGTAGAAGGACCAGGAGACTGTGGATTATGGACCATGTCAGAGCTGTGACCAAGGGCCCACAGACCAGAGAGGAGATCACTCTAGTCTCTATGTTTGCCAAGCAAAGCCCAGGGGCACACCACAGCTTTGTCACAGGGCTGAGAGCATTGTTCCTGGCATGCTTTTAAATAGTCCCACATGGCTTCATGCCCACTGCTCCAGAAGGGGGAAATGTTTGGCCTTGCGATTGGAAAAAGCTAAGACTTTGGAGGTGAGAATTTCGGAGGCTGCCCTAAGACCCAGCACCCCAGGGCTCTCCCTCTCACCTTGTGTTTCACCTCTCAAAGAGCACTTTCAGGGTATATTCACAAACACGCCCTCATACACTCAACCACACACAGTGCGTGTGCACAGATTCTCCTGAAACAAATGTTATTTTTAAATATTTATGGACAGAGACCTGTGGGTCTATTGAACTTGAATTACTGCAGCAACAATTTTCCTTCTAAGACAGAATCATATTCAAGACACCATCGGTGGGCAGGATTCCTTGTTGCTGAGTGAGAATTTCATATGGCTATATCAAGTTGAACCCACCAGACAAATGATGTGCAGTCATACTTTCTAAGTACATTTGGCTTTCTGTCTCCAGGCACTCTGAGGTCTGTCTTAGAACTATGTCAGGTAATGTTAGAAAAAGAAGCAGTGTTGTTCAGATTAATTGGGCAATCGTTAGGACTTCCTCTAATAAAGAAAGTAAGCAGGGAAACTGCAGCTGACCTCCCTGGGGGCTGTTTAGGGGTCCTGGGTCCAGGGACTACCTTGCACAGGATAAATATATCTAGAGTTGCCTAACTTCTCAGCCTGATCTAATTAGTAAACACCTTCAAAGGGTTCAACCTGACTTCTGAGACAAAGTCTGCCACACACTACAAAGGTGGGCAAATAAATATTTAAAGGGCACATCTGTGTGGGTGGAGTGGGAAGGAAAAGCAGATTAAGAGCAGACATGAATTAACTTCGAGAGCTCTGCTGTGTAATTGCCCTTGACCTTACCCCTTCCCTGGGACCTTGTTCCCTAGATACTTAGCCACACAGTCTCAGGAAGAACTATTAAAGATATGGACTCATAATTTTACGTACCCATGGGAAGAGCCCTAGGCACAGAATACTATAATATTTTTGGATGTTAGGGCTGAGTGAAATCTAGGTAAGGGTCTAGAACAAAGCACTGTTATTCAACAAACTCTTATGAGAGTGCAATTGACTACTAAAGTTGCTTTGTTTTCTGTCCAGCAATAACGTAATCTAAAGGACTGACTCTTCAATGATAGCATTTCAGGAAAACACTGGCGATTGTCAACTGCACCTCTGCAGAAGATCCATCCTAACAACAGCATTTCCAGACTCCTCATGCTTTCTCAGTGGTTTGCAGCCAATTATCACATAGCTCCCCACTATATTTTGTTGGCGCAGCAATGAACAAGACCTCCCTGGTCATGCAGAGGCTTTGAAAGTGTGTGCAGCACAGATGAACTATAATCAGTTCCACCTCCACTGTTAACTCCTCCACAGACCTAACACAGAAAGAGTCTCTTAATTGGATTTAAAACTAGGAGTCAGACTTGGAGCTGGAGTTCAATTTTCTGAAGTGATTCTGAAGGGAGACCAAAGTTAGCTTCTTTTTTTTTTTAATTTAATCTCTTAATTTTTTTATTAAATCATAACTGTGTACATTAATGCACTTATGGGGTATAATGTGCTGATTTTATATACAATTTGAAATGTTTACATCAAACTGGTGAACATAGCCTTCATCTCACTTACTTATTACATTAAGACTCTACTTTTAGAGTCTAATAATATGAGTCTACTCTTACTATTATGGCAGTACTCTACTCACAATAGATTTGACATGTACCCTTGCAATGTACACCATAGGTGAGGTCCCACCAATTACCCTCCCTCTACCTAACTTCGTCCCTCCCTTCCCCCTCCTCTTTCCTCCTTCATCCTGGACTATAGTTGTGTTTTATCTTTCATATGGAGGTGCGGGTGATTATATATTGGTTTCATAATAGTACTGAGTACATTGGACACTTTTTCTTCCATTCAATACATTTTATTTTGCACATCAGAGGGAAGATGCGACAGAGAAGTGAAGAGCACCATTCAGGGAGCACCTGCTACATTCCAGGAATGAGGTTGGATGCTGTTGTCTGCTCAAACTAGACATTTTTATCCTCACTTCACAGGGCAAGCCAATGCTAACACATCAGATGGACTGCACATAATCTGCTCTGTTTTGTTTTTCTTGTTTGGTTGGTTTGGGCTTTTTTCTTTGTTTGACTTTATCATGTATACATTGATCGTTCTGCAAAAGTTGTAATATATTTGAAGGCAAGAACTTTCCCATCCTCTTCCCCCCACGTTTCCAGCATACAGCGGAGGGCTAGATCTGTGTTCATTCACGTATCACACAAAACAGATTTACCACATGTTAGAGATACAGTAATGAACAAAACACAAACGGCAGATATTATCATGAATTATGTTATAGCAAAGAGATAGAATCAATAAATAGAAAATCAAGCTAGGAAGGAAGGAAGGAGGGAGTGAGGCAGGAAAAGAAGAAAATTACCAGAAAGTGAGAAGCAAGAACTGAGAATTGAGATTGGAAGCTATGACAGAGAGAGGTGGGCATTCAGGCCGGGATTCTCAAAGGAGGAGGCCTTAAACTTAGATCTGAAAGACAAGAAAGAGAAAGTCATGGAAAATCAAGAGACCTGATTACAGTCAAAGAGACTGGGAAGACCCTAAAATACGAATGAGCTGTGAGGGCTTAAAAAAAAAACAAGAAAAGACCCAAATGGCTTGAGAAGTTCAGTGAGTGAAGCAGAGAGTTGTACAGAATGACGTCAAAGAGATGGGTAGTAGCCAGGTAACGCAGGGCTTTGTAAGCCAGGGTATGGCTCATTCATCAGATATTTCTTGATGAAAAAATACACATCCTTGGAAAACTCTGAGAATGTAAAAACTTTTTCAGAGTTTCTACTTGCGTCAGAAAAGCAAAAGAAATCCACATCCACTCATTCAAGAACTATTTCCTGAAGCCCTAGGTGTGTAGTATGCTGGGCACACAGAGGGCTAGCAGGGTGACTGCACCATGCTCTTGGCTTTCTGTCAGCTGGTAGTTTTAAATAAAAAGACAAAAACAGTACAGAGCAACAAATTTTTTAACTTCAGGCAATGTTACATGGAAAAGATCTAACTCAGCATGGAAAAAGTCAAGGAAAAAGTGAGGACAGCATATAAATTACAGCCAAGATAAAGAATCCAGAGATGGGTTTGTCCCTGTAGGCTAAAAAGGTCAGGAAACATTCTCACAGACAAAAATGCACTTGAGTTGAATCTTCAGGAGCAGAATGTGGAGGTGAGAGGGAGAGATCCCAGGTCGGATAACAAAAACACACCAGTTTGAAAATGAGGCCCACACCTCCTGGCCATCCCACTCCCTGCACACACAGCCAGGAGCCCTCTTGTTCATTCCCACTGTCAGCAGAAACACAAGTTAAATGATCTGCAAGCATCCCCCCACATCACTTAGCAACTTAGTCACTCTGAAATGAAAGCCTGATTCTCATCCCAACTGGAAAGACCATGCCCATCTTCCCAATGGCTAAACATCCCTATGCATGCATAGCTCCTAATTTCATCATTTCTTCTTCCTTGGCAAAGAGATTCTCCCTCTTTTAAATACAGTAGAAGTCTGTTTCCCTAGTGTAGCCATTCCTTGATCCTAATTGTAATATCAGAAGAATCCTGCCAACTATTTCTGGGTAGGAATCATTATCAGACTCTCAGGGGCATTTAACAATGAGTATGAATTTCTTACTCAGGCAGGTATGGGCTGGCTGGGGAAGCTCTGCTGTGTGCTTCAAGGTGGTGGAGGTGGCTCTGCTCAACACATTTCTAATCTTGCATGGAATGAGTGGGCCATCTGGGACATGTTTTTGTCATAGTGGTAGTAGAAGTACAGGAGAGTGAGTAGAAATATTGGTGTCTTTTACAGTGTCAGTATTGGCACTCTATAACATCCGCCTATATTTTATTGGCCAAAGCAAACCATACATTCAAGCTCAAGGTTCAGAGGAAGGAATATACATGCCACCCACCATAAAGCTATGACAAGAATGGATATAACCAGTTAAAAATTGTGGCAATTATTCAATCAACCCCAGAAGTTATAAATTATTCATCCTACTTCTCTTACTGATATCCAATCTCAAAGGCAGAGCTTATGTTCTTACAAACATCCTTTACTTTTCCTTAACTCCTTATTCAGTGAGTTTTCAGAACCTTTCTCCCCACCCAGACCTCAACATAGTCTAATTTGTTAATATTTCTGGCCAATGCTTGTGAATGTTTCTGGCAGTCAAATGTGGTCATGGTATTGTCTTCCAGAGTAGATTTGCTGGTGCAGGGAAGTAGTTTCCTCAGTCAGAATTCCATGCCTAATGAAACATTTCGAAAGCTAACTCACGTATCTAGAAGCCAGCTAGGCAATTCCTCTGGGCTGAGTTGGGCTTGGTTGATTTCCATGGGGTTCACATATGCATCGGCAAGCAGACAGCAGGCCAAGTAGAGGTTGGTTAATCTAGGATGACACAGGCTGCACAGATGGGATCTCTCTCAACATTGCCTTTCTTTCTCCAGAAGTACCGGAACTTATTTACATGTCTGCATCAGGCTTCCAAGAGGTCAAGAATGAAGGCCACATGTTTGAAAATTGGTTCAAACAACACAACATCACTTCTGCCACATTCTAGTGACCCAAGTAAGTCATAGCGCCAAACCAGATTGAAAAATTAGAAAAATAGTCTCCACTTTACATGAGAGAAGCTATAAAGTACAGTGATCATTTTTGCAAATCCGCCTGAACTACATGTCCATGAATGCCTTAATTGTAGCCAAGCTTAACTTGGGGTTTGGCCCGTGCTGCACTATAACTCAGAGAAATTGATGAACCCCCTTGGACTTTGGGTCATGAAGAGTTTGTTGTCAAGTAAATTCATATGATACTTGTACGTCTGCTGTTGATCAGAACCAAAGTATAACCCTCCATGTTCAATTCATCTCCACCACTTTAGCCAGTTTTATTCCCTCCTGATTCTTTCTTACAGCAATTCTTTGTGTCTTTTTTAAAAGAAGTCACTGAATTCTAAACATTGTATTTCCTCACCATATCTGGGATAAGCAATAAATTGTTACCAGATGGGTTCTATCAAGAGTTTAAGGACATGAGGCCTCTTTGCCTACTTTCCCTGGCAATGGAGGCCCATTCACTGTCTATGGTGAATGTATCTTGCTCTTTAAGTCTATACCTCATTCTTACTCTGTACACCTACCTTTGTCTTTCTCAATAAATTTTGTTCCATACCTGCCATACAAAAAAAAAAAAGAGTTTAAGGACAGAGATGACCACACTAGATTTTCTAATCTTCTTCATATTTTATCATGGTTGTCTTGGCACTGAGTCTTGGTTGCCACACAAAGTTATATAAGAACGAATTAACAACCAATGCAGCACAACTCCAATGTGGTGATTCTGTGGCTCTTCAATTTTTTTCAATGAAGTCCTTTTGTTAAGATGAAAAATTATATGAAAATCCAACATGATAAACCTGAGACTAGCTGGGAGAGCAGGCATTCCTGAAATTCTTTCTACTCACCTTTTTCCATCCGTATCTTCTCTAAGGTCTCATAAGCCACCTCAGGTGCCATGGAATAAAATTTACAAACCACTGGATGAAGCCAACATTGTTAAAACTATGTCAAACATGACTTGCAATAAGAAATGCATTTTACAGTGAACCAGAACACACACCCATGTAACCAAAACAGTAGTTTCTCAACACTGCTCCATCCTATGTGAAGTCCAATCCCATGTTTTCTACTCCATTCATTTTAGTTTTCAAATGTTCATCATGAAATACTAAAGTGATTTTACAACCCTCTAAACAAGCTATGCCCCACAGTTAGAAACCCATTAGACTAGATGACCTCTTGAAGTCTTTGACTTTTAATCTCTACTGACCTGTAGTTCTTTAGCTTCTGTGTCCTCAATTTCCAAAGAGCAGAAGTTCTAGGTATACTGTAATATCGCCCCAGGGTGTCAGAGACCTCGGGACTTCACAGATACTAACATCACTAGATCACACTTTGGAGAAAAGTTTGCTCTAGAGTCAGACTTCATGAGTCTAAATCCCAGATCTGCCAATCATAGCCTGGGTTACATGGGCTTATTAATGTATGTGTCTACCTGTCAAAAATTACCTCCTCTCAAATTTAGGTTTAATAATTAATATTTACCATGCAAGGTTGTTAACAACATTAAATAAGATAGTGTATAATGAACTTAGCACACGTCCAGAAGCATGAAAAATGCTCAAAGATTCTTAATATTGACAGAGTGGATGTCAATTCCCCCCCCCACAAAAGAGTAGGCTTAATTATCAAGACAAAAAATGTACTAATTCTTCTCTCTTCAACACCTATACCCCCCTTTTAATGGAGAGATAGAGGTTCAAATTCTTGCTCTGTCACTTAACAGTTTTATGATCACTCACACTTTCTGGGCTGTGGAATTCCCAGCTGTGAAATGAAAATAAGAAAATTGTGATGGCTCATGCCTGTAATCCTAGAACTCTGGGAGGCCAAGGTGGGTGGATAGCCTGAGCTCAGGAGTTCGAGACCAGCCTGAGCGAAAGCAAGACCCAAGACTCATCTCTACTAATATTAGGAAAATTAGCCAGACATTGTAGCAGGTACCTATAGTCCTACAGTGTGAGGCAAGAGGTTTGCTTGAGCCCAAGAGTTTGAGTTTTCTGTGAGCTGTGTGACACCACAGCACTCAACCCCAGGGTGAAAGTGTGAGTCTCTGTCTCAAAAAAAAGAAAGAAAGAAAATCTAACTGATAGGGTTGCCAGGAGGATATTTGAAATAATGATGAAAACGGGAATATCAAACACCTGACACTGTGCCTGTTACATTAACAGGGGAGCACAGAGAGAGAGACACCCTAACAATATCTCGTTAAAAAATACCCTGCTTTTAAAAGCAACCGTTCATATTTTTTAAATGACTGAAGAACACTGAAAGTTGTGTAAGAAACAGCTAAGCAGAGCCAAATAACATCAGTTACTTTAGCTGTGATGTATTGCTCTGAAATGCAGAGCCCTACTGAGAAGTTCCAGCAGCATGAAGTCATTAAATCCACCACTGTTTTGCCGGGTGGAGGTCGGGGAGGATGTGTGTGTTCTGTTTGGCTGGGCAAACGCTTGAAATTGTTCTCAGTGTGCTACACAACAGGCTAGATTACGGGATAATTAAGGCAAGCCCCTGCCATCAGGGGACCTGTAATCAATCAATACCTCGGTCTCTCTCTGCCTTTCTCAAGCTCACTCCCCTTTTTATTGATCTCTTGCTACTAGTAAGAACTGTGCCAGGTGTATTACATGTATCATTTCACCTGCTCTCCTGGCAACCTGATCAGAGGGGCTTTATTATTCCCATATTGCTGTGGAGAACCCTGAGGCCACATGACTGTTGAGAAGCAGCAAGAACGGGAATTCAGGTCTACCTGATTTTTAACCCCTAAATTCTCTGCAGCCTCTTGTAGAGGCGAAAGGTGTGATACCCTTTCTCTCCCATCAGGTGTTATGGAGCTAACACTTCCATAACAAAAAGACAGTTAACAAGAGAAAAGCATGATAGACTTTCTAAAATCAAAGTTTGATGTGACACAGGAGCCTTTAGGAACGAAGACCGGATGACCCAGGGCAAATTGTCAGTTTTTATGCTCAAACTGGATGAAGGATGAACAGCTATGCGATGATGTGACTGGAGTAAGGGGTGTGGCCTTGTGATAACAGGCTGAGTGGGGAGTCTCAGCAGGGCGCATCTGTCTAGATTAGTCTTCTTGTCATCTATCTATCTATCTATCTATCTGAGACAGAGTCATAGCTCACAATAACCTCAAACTCTTGGGTTCAAGCAATCCTCTCAGCGTCCCAAGTAGCCAGGACTATAGGCACCCAGCACAACACTTGGCTTTTTTTTTTTTTTTTCTTTTAGAGACAGAGTCTCACTCTTGCTCAGGCTGGTCTCAAAATCCTGAGCTCAGGCAATGCATCCACCTTGGCGTCCCAGAGTGCATACAGGCCTGGGCCACTGTGCCCCTTAGATTGTCTTCCGTGCGGAACTCCTTCCTCCTGGGTATGAGGCTGTTCCAGACTGAGACTCTTACAACCTGTTAGACCAGGTAGATTAGATAATTTCTTTATGCCCAGTCCCTATACGGAAGGGCAGGGGAAGGTCACAGTGAGATTTCTAGTTTCTATCACTGACTTTCAGCAAAAAGGAGGAGCAGGAGGAAGCAGGGCCACAGGCATTTGGAAGGACTTCTCTTCGGGGCCTTCCAGTGTCCCCCAGAGAGGAGTGCCCAGCACAGCAGAACACTGTGCTTCGGAGAATTGTGTTCTGAGCCCACACTCTCAATTCTGCCCCCGTGGATTGATAAGTGTCACACAAAGCAGCAGTTACGTGGTTCATAATGTGTATATCATAGCAGGAGAAGTTAGAGATTCAGCACGGGGACTTCGGAGTTGGCCAGAAATGGGTTTGAATTCTCACTGTACCCCCTTAACTCTGTGGAGAGAGAAAATGAGATGGAAGGTGCCTTAAGAAAACATCTAATTCAATCTCCTCAATTTGCAGCTGAGAAAACCAACATAGGATGGGGAAGAGAGCATCAGGGCTTTTCCGCCTGTGCTCCCACCGAGAGAAAAAGGCTGTTGCACGGGGACCTGAGGCTCTAGAGCGGGCGTCCTCAAAATAGGGCCCGCGGGCCACATGCAGCCTGCCTAGGACATTTATCTGGCCCACCAGGTGTTTTTGCTGCCACTGTCTTCCTGCTTAGCAGCCAACTCATCCAGGGACCTGCAGTCCGGCACTCTAACAGTCTGAGGGACAGTGAACTGGCCCCCTGTTTAAAAAGTTTGAGGACCCCTGCTCTAGAGCTCCAGCTGCGTGCTTTTCACAGCACTTTACCTCAGGAACCCAAGTTTTCCACAAACGTGCCCAAGTTTTCAAATGGGAACTCCCAAAGTTAAAGGAAATGACTGTTCCAGATAAGGCGGACTCTTGGAGAGAGAGAAACTCTCTCATTCCGAGATTTCCTTCTATCTGCTCACTGACAGAGGTCAGGAGAAGGGCAGAGGCATGCTCTCATGACCCGACTGCTGGGTCCCACACCCAAGAATGTAGCAGAGGTCTAAATCAATCAGACCTCAGGCAGGAATTCAGACAGGCTCCCCCACATGGTCTGTGCTTTTTTCCCCAGTGGATACCATCAGCTGTCCCGTTGCTAAGAGACCAGAGTGGGTGGGAAAGACTCATAGCCGTATTTTTCAAACTTATCTGCAAAACCAGTTTTGCCTTTGCTGCCTCCATCTCCAGGGGTTCGACTTTCTTAAGAACAGGATATTACAGCCAGGCAGATGGAGAGAGAGAGACTACATTTTTTCGAGAAATGAGCTCAGCTTTTCCTGGACATTCAGTGTCATCCAGCAGAGTCCGGGGAGCTGCCAATTATGGTTCTGATGCAATGTTTGGGAAAGAACTGCAGAGTACACATGACTCAACAAAATATTAGATTTGCATTCCGATCTCTTGGGAAGTTGCACTTATCAGCACCAATGAGTGCCATGCGGTCAGCCTGAGTTTGTCATCAGAGAATTAAAAAGGATTATAAAAAAAAAAAAAATAGAAAAAACAAGAAGGGGTTGAAGGGAGGTGAGTATTTGAATCACTCCGGGACTTTCCTTTTCCGTTGCATTCCAATCGGACAGACCCAAACCTGGCAGAGCCGTACCATTGCTCAATGTCAGAAACATTCCCCTGGAATGCAGGACATGTGAACTTGGACACCCCCTGCAGCTTCCCTGTGTGGCCCAGCATGATGCATCCACTATAAACACACCGTCCTGAGAGCAGAGTCCTGAGAGCAGAGGCCTGAGAGCAGAGTCCTGAGAGCAGAGGCAGAGCCTGAGCTGGGTGAGCTGGGAGGTGGCACATTTCACATAAAGACAGACACAAAAGGTGAGGCTCTCGGCAGCATTCCTCCTCCAGGTCTTTGTATAGGCTCACAATGCACACTGATGAGCCCAGCAGAGATGGAAAATGAGCCCTTGGGAACAAGTTGGTGCATTTTTTTTCCCCTTAGAAGAAAGTAAGAATGTGAATTAGCTTCCTCCTTCTCTCGGTTTGTACTTGGCAGTGGGGGGGGGGGGGAGAGAAACCTGCGTCAAAAACTAAGAGCAGATATATAGAGACATCAAATTCTCTATCCTGCCCCTGTCCCGGGACCCCTCCCACCATAGCTAAGAGAGGGTAGCAATCCTTGCCACATGAGTGTAAATGAGAATATTTACTCAGCATACCCTGAAGTCCATTTAGACCTCACTTGTTCCAGAGCTTGGTGTCCCAGCCAGCAAAGAACTGATTATTGGCAGAGCATTCTGGGTAACCATATGCAAATCATATCAGTGGTCTTTCTACTGCTAAAACCAGGCTAGAAGAAAGGAAGCCACCCTAATCGATGTGCTATCAACAGCATAAAATAATGGAATCAAGCCCAGGGTACAGTGTGTGTGAGGGTCAGGGGTACATACACAAACTCTGAATATTAAAAACAGCTAAACTAAATCAAATGCATATTATAATGGGAATAACTTGATAGCTTTGTTCTATTTGATTTTCACGACCACCGATGGGATACATACACAATAACTTTTCAGACGCACCTCTGTATCACAGACCAGTTAAAACAAGCTTGGCAGTCTTTGTCACACAGAAGGTGAAGGCTTACTATGAAGACAGTGACGATTACCCAGGCCAGCTGTCAGAGATGATGCAATCTCTCACATAGGACAGCAATTCACTGACATAATCCCAAACCGCTATTGCCCTTAATCCCTAATTGCCCGTCCGGTTTTGTGGTTTTGTCTACCAAAAAGGTGCATAGAATAGCAAGTGAAAAGTCTGTTTGGTGGAGATTGTAGGGTGAGGTTGTAAGAACTCACAGGTGTTCTAGAAACCAGGAAGCCAAGCTGCGGGAACCGAAAGGTAGTATGTTCAGAATTCAGCTGTTGTCCCTTTAAACTTTTGGGTGATGGCGATAGTGTAGCTGGGGTCAAAAGGTAGGATCACAGTAACACCAACCCAAGGGCAGATCTTGAGATGATTTTGGTTGTGGGCTGATTGCGTGACATAGACATTTTATTTACGGAATAATGTAAATGTTGTCAGAATGTAGTGACTTAGATTCTTTGCTCAGTCTGACAAAACACATTATGTAACCTCAGGCAAGTCACTCTCCTTCATAGCACAAAAGGGTTGAACCAAATGATCATGTTCAAAGCCATGGCTATGATTTCTGTAAAGGCATTTATAAGTACGAATAATAAACCCTATCACAAAACAGAATTCAATTCTGCTCTGGCATATGGGAACACATGAAACAGTGAGTCACACTGATATCTAGATTTACATTTTGAGAAGATAGTAAAAAGGTGTGTCACACTCTTCTTTACCATTAGACAGGACATACGGAAGAATGCCGCCCGCGTGGTAGATGCCCCTTAAATACGAGTATGCTATGACCTGGGTCTGAGATCATGATGATCACCATCAAGCTAAACTTTAACAGTGTTTACTGAGCCTTTAGGAAAATTGCCACAAAAATTGTCAGCATTATATTTCTAGCATTCAGCACAGTGCAAAGTTGTTGACAAAATACTTTCTGAATACATTGATGGCTCAGTTTTGAGTTGAGTTAAAGGGGATCTTTTCCTAATGAATATTCAGGATTTTCTCCCTACAGGACCTCTTGAACAGGCCCATCAGTCAGGCCCTGGCTTTCTCTCAAGCCCCCCATCTTGCCTCTCCTTCTATATGCCCTGCATGGGTTAACACTGCTCTCCCTTTAGGAAATACCCTCCCCTCACATTTGCGTAGCAAACTCCTACTCCTATTTTGAAACCTTTTCAAACATCTTCTCCCCTGAAACCGTCCCTGCTGCAGCCCAGAGGATAGCTGATCACTTCCTCTTTTGTGCCCACCCTGATACCCAGAGCACAGTGTCTGGCCAACGGTATCATCTCAATACTTTTTTATTAATGAGCAGATGAATAAATGAATGGTCTGTAAGAATGCTGACAATGGAGGTAAATCAATCAATAGCAATTAGATGCCTACTATGTGTAAGGCATTGTGACTCTGCCCTTTGTTAGAATCACATTCCACAATAAATACCCTGGGGGGGGGGTATCTGTAAAATGGAAATCCTTGTAGCTTTTGTTGTGCCTCAATAATCCCCACAGTACTTGGATTCATCCCAATTACCAATATTCTCTTTTTTTTTTATTTTTATTTTTTATGTTATTTATTTATTGAGACAGAGCCTCAAGCTATCCCTCTGGGTAGAGTGCAGTGGCATCACAGCTCACAGCAACCTCCAACTCCTGGGCTCAAGCAAGTCTCCTGCCTCAGCCTCCCAAGTAGCTGGAACCACAGGCGCCCGCCACAACGCCTGACTATTTTTTGGTTGCATCCATCATTGTTGTTTGGTGGGCCCAGGCTGGATTCGAACCCGCTACCTTAGGTGTATGTAGCTGCCACCTTAGCCACTTGAGCCACAGGCGCCGAGCCACCAATAAATATTCTCCAAAACTGAGAAGCCGAAAGAAGGATTAATGCCCATGTCACCCTTTAAATGTTAATCATTGCAAAGTGTATATCACCATCTCTGAAGGGCTTCCACCCATTCTCAAAAGAAAAAAAAAAGAAAGAAAGCAGAAGTCCCTGCCCTCCTCTAGGGACACTATAGATTTTAAAATAACATTTGTCATTTTTACAAGTGCCTTTGACTCATGCAATTTGTCATTCAGACGTATATTTCCGCCTGGGCTTATCCCCTTTCCCCTTGAATGGGGAAGGATCATTCTAGCTAAAGGAGACAAGTGATTCAGGAGATGGTCTGATTCAGGGCAATGTTTTCCAAAGCAGAAGTTTAAGAACTCGAGCTAGAAGCATTGGCCATATGGAAACATTAGAATGTCAAGAGGCTTCCAGCCATAATAAAATTCAGTAGCCTTCTGGATTTGCTAGCACCAGACTCAGGCAGAAAAGCCATGGACTAACATTGAAAACTGTGGGGCCCATTCCATTGTTCTGTCTAGGCAGCATTTTATTTTCCTCCTGAAAGTTTTGTGAACACTCAAGTCACAGATCACTCATGATGTTGGTGAGGAAGTCTGTACGTTTGAATATGCGTGTTTCAAATCCCAGAAAGGATAAAATATCCAGAAAGGTGCCAGGGAACTCTTTTACATTGTACCTATCTCTGGAGAGACTAAAGTGGGTCGAGGAGCCACACAGAGGCATTTTCACCATTTTTCTCTATATATTCCTGTAAAGTCTAATTTTGTTTCATGACAAAGACGTATTGATATTGAAATTTTTTAAATAAATAAAATTATAAAAATAAGGAGATAGAATGAATTTAGGCCACCTCCCTGATGTCACTAACATTCACTCCTCTGGGATTGTCCCACCCACCCCCGTCAGGGTGCCTCTGGGTTACGTGGATTCTCTTACCCTTCAACACTTACCTTGGGATGGAATGGAGGACCATAGGGAAGACAACTGGCCCCAGCACTGAGCAGAGCCCTTTTCTGTCACCATCTCATTTCGATCCTTCTAAAATCTCCACCAAATAAATACTACCTGCTATGGAAACCGAAGCACTCAAACCCCACCACCAACTTTCACATTGTCTCCCGTATCTAAAGGAGTACTAGGCATCACCTTCTACTTTGCCACCTGCTTTTACATCTGCCAGGACACCAAAGCCGTTGTTTAAAGTCAGTAAATGTACCTTCCTCTGGTCATTCTTGATGGTTGCCTCGTGTTTGTTTACATAGATGTGTTGAAATCTATTTAGACAAGTTCCTATCACATTTTGAAGATGAAAAAATGAAGCTGAGAGAATCTAGTAGGGTTCTCAGGGCCACACAGGAGGTGAGTGAGAGAGCAGGGATTGGAACTCAGTCTGCCAGGCATCCAACTCCCACACATTCAGCGGTGCTCCACATTCTGTTAAGAGAATCCCTCTCCTTAGGCTTCTCCTGGCAGTCCTGGCCACTGACCTCCTAGCCAGACTCATCCTGGCCCACTCCCCTACACACATCTCCCATCAGAAGCAGCTGGTCTTTCTAGATGAATGGAAAAGGGAAATGCAAAGCTCAAGCATTTTACTACACAGGGGCTCTGCAGTGTGATGGGCAACGTCTCATGCCAAATTATAGTACTGTGTGATCAGCGGCTTCTCACTACCAAATTACAAAGCTTATTCTTGGACTTCCTCATAGTCAATGGTTTGATTTGAATGCTCAGGTTCCTCATCCACCTGCCTACTCAATAATAAGTTTACTCAAGTCCAAAAAAGTAATATGACAAGGTAAAGCACAGAGGGTAGAGGAGACATGGCCAGTATGAAAATGTCTGGGGGTTTTAGTAAAAGTGGGTCCAGAATGAGTCAGCAGGGAGAGGTGGATGAAGAAAAAAAACAAAAAAACACACACACACATTTGCAGTTCAGTGACACTGAAAGAACTCAAGCATCAAGGATAGGGAAAGTTATCATCCCTGTGATGTAGGCCCAGGCAAGTTTCCTGGCTTCTCTGAGCCTCAGTTTCCTCATTCATAGACTGAGGATCATAAGAGAGAAAATGTGTGTAAATTGCTTAGCAAAGTACTTAGCACCTAGTAAGCTCTCCAAAAATAAAGCTAGTCTTATTATCTCAACAATGCTAAGGATCAGATACTATTAAACTTGTTATTTCACAAATCATGAAGCTCGGGGGATGAAGCTAAGTAGCAGAAAATAGACTAAAACCACATCTGCTTGACTCTGAAGCCCATTTCATAACTACTAAATTATTACTTCCCTCCAATAGAAAATTTAGAACAAGAAAACTCCCTGTATAATCCAGAGATAAACACTTTTACACCTTTAAACCCTTACAGATTTTTCTTCCATATATAAATGAATGCTAGTGCTCAAAATTGGAGCCTGTCCATTGCATTCCAAGTTATGACTTGCTTTTTCATTTGCAAGACATCATAACCATCTTTTCTAGGTCAATAAATATTCATTCCCATAGTCAGTCTTGAGGACCATTTGTTCGTGTGGATATGCTAAAATCTATTCAGCCAATCCTCTATCACTGAACATTTTTTCACAAGTGTAATCAATATTATAGCAAAGTATTATTGCTGAGTGTTTTCTTAGCTGTTATAGGTTAAAGAGATGTAAATACATTGAAGCTTATTCTAAGCTAGTTATGGGAGAGAGGATGAGTTTAAGATTCATTCCAAAATCTGGGTGTGGTAGCTCACATCTAATCCCAGTACTTTGGAGGCTAAGGCAGGAGGATTGCTTGAAGCCAGGAGGTCTTGAACTAGGCAAGATAGTAAGACTAGGCAACATAGTAAGACTCCCATGTATACAAAGAAAGCAAAAACAAAATACTCATTCCATAAGAAAAGTGTGACGGAACTGGCATCATCCTGTCTGGAGAAGTGAGAGTTCAAAGGCAGGAGTGCTCACATAACAGCTGCCCTCAGCTGGCCAAGCAGGTGCCAGTGACACTGGGCTTTCTCCAAAGGCTCTGAGCAAGTAGGACTACAGGGCCGCAGGCCTCTGATCAATGTCTGAAAATGTTTTCCCTCAGACTCAAGTGTCACAGGACAGATTAGCCTGCTTCCCAATAGTCCCCAGGATGCAAGAAGCTCAGTTGTGTGCCAACCTCCTCACTGGGCAAGGATGTTAAAGAAGAAAGCAACCAGTCCAATTATTAGGATTGTCTTAATCTTTCAAATTTAAGATCTCTATTGCTGACTTACAATGAAAGTTAGAAAGCTAGTAAAAACCAAGCACTTTACAAATATCATCTTGTTTAAATCCTAGAGCACTCTAAGAAGGAGTGTGGCACAAGGACGTAAACTGATTTACTTCAATTAACACAGCTTGCAAGTCCCGGGAATTTAAACCTATATATGTCTGATAGCAAAGCCTGTACAGTCTGGTAGAATGATTAAATGAGGAATTTTAGAGGAAAACAGATTCAGGCCCAAGAGGAATCCTTGCTGGCCGGGTGACCTCGAGTGAGTGATTAAAACTCTGAACCACAGTGTCTCATCAACCACTGCAGGGTAATAACAGCATTTGCCTCTGAGCATGGCTGTGAAGACTTAGAAGGCTGACTCATGTGGAAGGCTCATCACAGCGCCTGGCACAGATTAAGCACTCAATAAATGCTCAGCGACATTAGCTAATTGGCATGTGCTGAAAGAAAGTTCTAGGAGAAGAAAATTGAGGGTTGCATAGCTGTTCAGTAATGTGTTAATTCTTCTCTAAAATGAAGTGATCTGTGTTTATCTATTAAGTTCTCTGAGTGCCCCAGCTTCCAGAGACAAGGTCTTGAGCAGTGATGTACCCATTTCATTGGTTTGTTTATTGCTGGTCACTGCTCTGGGCATCAAGGGGATGGTGAATGAGCAAGACGGTGGTGCCTGCCCTAAAGGAGCTTCCAGCTTCTCAGAGAGGACGAGTCCTAACGCGTGATAATGAACAAAGGTGGAAAGGCTACTCTAGGGAAGAGCGGGTGCTGTAGAAGCCGGGGCAACGCACTTTGTCACGGGGAGTCAGGGCAGGCTTCCTAAGGGGGGCTATGGAAGCCGAACTGTACAGGAAGAAGGGCCAGATATAGAGGCGGAGGTCCTGGGTGAACAGAATTATGTCAGGGTTAAGCATGAGAGGGTGAGAGGTCACGGGGTAAGGCTAGAAAGTTCAGAAGGAGGACCTAGTGTAACAGTGTGATTTTACAGTGGGATAACTGGACCCATGCTCTGGGGATTTCAGCAAAGAAGTAATACCAAGTAACTGGCACTAAGAGGGATTATTAGGGTACAAAGATGGCTAACAGAGGCAATCCTGGGGGCAGAGGCTCTGGGAGTTGGTGGTGCCCCCAACGAGAGAGTGGCACTAGGCCACAGCCAGTAGACAGACTGGGCAAACGCCTAAGGGCAGTGTTGGCCGACAGCGCTACAGTAAAAGCAATCCTAGGGCACCTGCCTGAGTGGGGCTTCCTCCTGGGGCTCTGTGCGGGGCTTAAGGTTGCAGCTTCCAGTAGGATTTTAAAAAGAAAGAAAAAGATCAAGGAAGATTTGAGATCAGATTCCTTCTACCTTCTTTGGTCCCACAAATTTAAGTCAGAGGAATTAAGGGGTCTTCCTTAGCAAGTGAAGCAGAATGGTTTCTAATTTCTGGCCCCAAAGGTGCACCCCCACCGAGCCTCAGCCTGGACTCAGCACAGAAGGTGGGGGAGGGGAGCTGGAAGAATCAGGAAGAGCAGCTCTTAATAATAATAGGCGCCTCTGTGTAATAACAGCTCTGGTTTACAGAGCACTTTCACAGACATTATCTCATTTGATTCTCACAGTAAATGGAGCTGGGGGGACAGGCAGGGAGAGAAACAGGGCAATTAGCAACAGCCCCACCCTTTCAAATATGAACACTGTGGCTCAGAGAGGAGTGATTTGCCCAAGATTATAAAACGAGTGAGTCGTGGAGCTGGGAATGAAAGTTTTATGACTCGTGCTCAGTCCTCAGCTCCCTGCACTGGAGCTATTTGGAGAGTGAGAGTGGTGCTTCTCTGGGAAGGGCAGCACGTGTCTCTTATATGCAGCCCTAATCCTGAGAACAGGTAAGTCAAAGCCACAAGAGGACCTCTGGGCAGATGGGGCAGGGTTCGGGACAGCTTTCAGGGGAGTGGGAAGAGGACACTCAGTGTCTGCCCAGGCTGGGCAGGCTGGGTGTACTAGAGGTCGGAAAATGATGCCACTTGTCTGCACCCAAGGGGATCACATTAGAGCGGGAAGTGGGCCCGGAAGGAAGAACAGATACTTGGCACAAGAGTCTGGGGGCCACCGATGACTGAAGGGTGAGTCCAGCAGCAGAGTCTGAAAGCACATCCCAGGGTCAGAAAGGAAAGCAACCTCCACAAACAGCCTCACTGAGTCAGAGCAGGAGCATCAGGCACTTTGCTCTGGTGCCTTCTGTGTCATGAAACAGCTGCTGAGAAGAAAGACCTGAGACTCTGTGTCTGGACAACTTCAAAAAATACGCAAAGCAGAGACCCGCTCATGTGGCCCGGTCAGCCAGAGGGTCCGGCAGCTGCCCACGAGGTTGTGAAAGGTTCCTGCTTCAGGAGCAGTCGAGCTGTGCCCTCCAGCCCTGGAGAAGCACAGAAGGTAATTTTGCAGGGCTGATCCGCAACAAAAAACCAAACAGAAAAGAAGGAAGGAACAGTTCCCAGAATCGTGCTGAAGGCCTGTGTGAGACTGACTCTGCCATGTACATTCTGATGCACACGGACATCAAACCCAGGGGGTTCAGCCCTTCCCGCACATCTCTGTACCCCAAATACATCTCTGCACAGCCCTTTATGCTTAACCCCACTCAATCCTCACAACACGTTACGCTGAGGAAACTGAGAGCCAGAGTAAACTGTCTGCTCAAGGTCACGCAGCAAGGACACTGCAGAGCTGTGATTTGCTGGGAGGTCTGGAGGCTCAGAGCCCATGTTCTCACTCCCCACAAAGCCTTGGGAGTTTGTGTGCTTGAAATAGCAGAGCAGGGAGAGAAGAGGAAAGGAGCATGGAGCAGGATGGAAACTCTGTCTTCAGCCACCCTGACTCACTCCCCTTAATAAGCATGGAATGACAGCTGAAGTGTCTGCCTGGGGGGAGTAGGGGTTTCTAGAATAGCTCTGAGAAGGGGAATCCAGGCTGCTGGTGACTGAGGCATGAATCAGCAGGGTGACTTTCAGGCCCAAGAAGAGGCCTTAATTCATAGCAGACCTAGATACAAAAAGAACAGTGCCAGTGCCATCTGACCACGCTGGGACCCAAGGGGGCTAAGGCTTGGCTCCTTGCTTCCATCTCCAGCCTTATTTAAAATACTGGATATTCAAATATCCCCCTAAGAAGCAAACTACCAGAGCTGAGCCTTGTTCTGGGCCAGCCATAGAAGGAGCCCCATCCTGCCTCTGGTCTCTGCTCCTGAGGTGATTTTTTTCTCTGCCTCTCTAACTCTGATCCATACTTCAAAGCTGAACCCCCAAAAGCCTCTTGTCCCATGAGATCTGTTTGACCTCATCGGTTCACTTAAGGATTCAGCCAACATTTGTTAAGCACTTGCTATTCCTGAGCTCTTTGGGCAACCTTGGGATGCCGTGATAAAAGACTGTCCCTGCCCTCAATGCCAAATAGGAAAGAGAAATACATAAGAATAGAGTGTGGTAGGAATAACAGGGAAAGCTTGGAGGATTCCCTAGTACAGAAATGCCTAATTTTTCTGGGCTGTGGAAGGATTAGGAAGGGTTCCAAAGGAGGAAGTAACCTAGAAGTGTTTCGAACGATGAGTGGGGTGAATGAAAAGCTGTGTACCAGGAGTCAAGGTTGTAGCCCACACCCTGCCTTTCTCTGTCCTGACCTGCAGGACACCATCTCATCTCTTGGACTCTCATGAGGGAGCCTGACTGACACGATGACCAAGGCCTTCCTTGCCTGAGCTCTGATCTTCATACCAACTGACTACTTAACTATTGCTCATCTTACCTCACGCATCTCCAGGCCTTTATTCCCTTGTCTGTAAAACAGAGATGCTAATAACCAAACCCAGTCACTCTGGAAGATTCAACAGGAGGATGTATGGGAAAGAGGCTTGGAAACACCACCATGTGGAGCGCTGGGAAGGGAAGGAGCGGTCACAGGTCAGTTCAGGCCTGGATGATGCTTCTCTGGCTTCCTCGCGGGGACTGGTGCGAGGATGGACATAGCATATATGTGTCATAAACACTTGCTGGATTGAGTTGAACTTTCTTTTTCACACACACACACACAAACACTCTCACAGACACACAATCATTATCAGCTCATCTCAGAACCTGCTCCTTCTTTGCTCCCATCAAAGCACTCGACTCCTCTGTCCACACCCCGCTGCTTCCATCCCCCTGACTCACTCTCTTCCCTGGAGTCCTGTGCATACATTCTGGACTCCAGGATTTGGGAAAAGCCAGAGTTGAGGTGAAAAATTTCCTAACTGTAGGTGACTCTGAGTGGATAATTTAGCCTCACCAGGCTTCAGTTTTCTCCTCCATAATTTAGTAGAAATAATGCACCTACCTGACAAGATTCTTCAGACAATTAAGTAAGACCACCCATGAAAAGCCCTTGCAGAGGGCCTGGCCCGTGATGAGTGCCTAGTACATGTTACTTGCTGCTATTCCTACTCTGTCAGTGACTGGCAGAGTGAGTTTGAGCAAGTGACTTCACCTCTCCATGCTTCCATTTCTTTAGCTATAAAGTGGGTATAAAAATCATTACTTAGAGTTGTTAGGAAGATTGTATGAATTAAGGTGTATAAAACATAGAACATAGCCTAGCACGCATGGGCTCTAATGTGTTAGCTATCATTGTTATTATTTTCATTATTGCTTTTTCTACACATCTTACTTACACATTTTTATTATAGAAGAACCTCTGAAGTTGACCACCCAGGGGACTGCAACAGATGGGTCAACATACAGAGGTAGTCAAGGTAAGGAATGAGGCTTTAATACATATGGTGCATGTCTGGTCTATAAATATTAGGTCACTTAAAAAGATCGTCAATGTAGGGGGTGGTCAACTACGGAGGTTCTGCTGTATTTCAAGGTTTTATTTTATTTTTTCAAAGGACCAAAGCTTAGTAAAGCATAGTACATTCCAGAGAATAAACAGTTCTACCCCCTGACCTAACCCCAGGAGAAGACCCTGGATTTAATAAGATTTTCCCCTTTATGCTGATTTCCTAACTCTATGTTAAGTGAGGGGAGTGTGTGTGTAAAATATTCGTGATTTTTCTCACCTTTTCTATCCTTGTATGGCAATTTAAGGGGATTGTCGTGGAATTTGTAAACAGGCATGGAACTGTGTGCAGTTGCTACTAATTAGTGAAAATTGATCTTTGGAAGATGCTGTCACCTTAGTCGTATGCATGCTCCAAAGACCCCTTTTGTGGCCTTGGCCATATCTGCACTTTGTGACCTCTCTATCTTGGAGACTCATTTTGCAGAGACCAAACTTCTGCTCAATCTTTGTAAGGCTTCTTGACATGTTATCTTTACCTTCTTGGAAACCTCCTCTTATCAATCTGTTCCTCTTATCATGGGCAAAGCACTAGTATCATCTCCTTTCCCTTCTTATCCCTACCTAATGGTAAGAATACCAGGCTATGTGACATTATTGACATCTCTAGAGTAATTTTCCTCCTTGGATTATAATTAGAAAAGCCTGAGAAACATTTAAAGACTTAGTCACACTCTTCACATTTGTAGAATTTCTCTATGAATTCTTTTAAGTACTAAAATGTGTGAGTACTGGTTAAAGCATTTGCCACTTTCTTCACATTTGTAGGGGTTTTCTCTGTTATGAATTTTTTATGTATAGAAAGCTTAGCAGCACAAGTTAAAAGCTGTGTCAAGTTCTTCACGTTTATAGAGTATTTCTTCATGAATTCTTTTAAGTACAGAAAATTGTGACTACAAGTATAAAGTTTTGCCACATACTTTACATTGTTAGGATTTTTTGCTAGTATGATTTTTCTTATGTTTAATAAGTCCTGAAGATCTGTTAAAAAACTTTACCACAGGCTCGGCGCCTGTGGCTGAAGTGGCTAAGGCGCCAGCCACATACACCTAAGGTGGCAGGTTCGAATCCAGCCCGGGCCTGCCAAACAACAATGATGCTGCAACCAAAAAATAGCCAGGCATTGTGGTGGGCGCCTGTGGTCCCAGCTACTTGGGAGGCGGAGGCAGGAGACTCGCTTGAGCCCAGGAGTTGGAGGTTGCTGTGAGCTGTAATGCCATGGCACTCTACCCAGGGGGACAGCTTGAGATTCCATCTCAAAAAAAAAAAAAAGAAAACTTTACCACATTCTTCACATTTGTAATATTTCTCTCCAATATGAATTTACTTATGTGGTGTAACGATTGAGCACTAAAGACTTCACCATATTCTTCACATTTATAAAGTTTCTCTCCTGTATGAATTCTCTGGTGTAGTAAGGTATGACCATTACCATCCCTGGTAATGACATTGCCACATTTTATACATTTGTAGGGTTTCTCTCCCATATAAATTCTTCTATGTTCAGAAAGGTGTGAATACTGGGAAAAGTTTGGGGCACATTCTTCACCTTGGTAGGATTTCTCTCCAGTATGAATTCTTTTATGTACTGAAAGGGATGACTACTGACTAAAAGTTTTGCCACATTCTTCAACTTTGTAGGGTTTCTTGCAGTATGAACTCTCTTTCATTCAGAAAATTTTGATCTGTGTTTAAGACATTTGCCATAATGTTCACACTTATAAAGGTTCTCTGCAGCATGAAATCCCTTATCATTAGAAAGGCTCAAGCAGGATTTAAAGACTTCGCTACATTCTTTACATTTGTAAGTTTCTCTCCATTATAAATTATCTTATGTTTAGTAAGGTGTGAGCATAGGTTAAAGACTTTCGTACATTCTTTACATTTAAAAGTTTTCTCTACTGTATGTATCGTCTTATATCAATTTAGATTTGACAATACTCTAAAGACTCTCAAACATTTATAACATTGGAAGATATTGGTATGGGCAGCTGTTGACATTGGTCAGCATTGGTCAAGTCCATTATAACATACTTTCTGCTGCTTACACTCATAAACATTGTCCCAATCTTTTGTTAAGTTTAAATACTCAAGGCCACAGCTGCCATATCTTCTCAGTGTTATTTCCAGGAAGAAAACATTTATGCCCTGCTCTTGTAAATGGTCTTGGGTGAAATGAGAAGATACAACTGGGTCCTTGACTACTGTCTTGTGTTCTTCACCTTCAAAATGTTCTTTGCTTTGCTACAAACAGGTGAGGTCTAGAGACAACAAGACCTAGGAAGACCAAGTTGCTGTAGTTCCATAACATGACATCCCTATAAAAATTTTGCTGAGCAGGGTCCAGAAAATTCTCTATGCCTTCTCATCCATAGAGAATTTTATAAGTTCTGAATCCCAAAATTTCTGTTTCCCAGATTTCAGGGTGTCCTGGTATCTTCCCTATAGATCTCCCACTATCTGCAAGTCACAAAGTGACAGAGGCTGCAGCAGAGATACTTGAGTCCTTCTGGAGATGCCACAGTGAAGAGGGGACCTCAAGAAAAATTTCTAAGCTCTGTGATGATTTTGAACATGAATGCACCCTCTTAAACTCTCCTCCAATGGAGATGTGGAGTCTGTGTTTCCTCTCTCTAAATCCAAGCAGGCTCATGGTGTCTTCAACCAGTAGTGTACAACATAAATGGCACTGTATAATTTTTAAAGCTGGGTCATAAAAGGTCATGTTCTTTCACACTGTTTGCTGGAAACCTCCTCCTGGAGCCCTGACTAGCCATGTAAGAAGTTTGACCATCTTGACACCACCATGCTTGAAGGAAGATCAGGCCACACCTGAGGACCACCTATAGGCAATCTGGTAGGCAGCCCCAACTGATCCCAGACTCACAGTTGCCCCTGCTGAGAAAATTTCATCCCTCAGTTATTTAAACCATCCCCAACTATTCAAGTCTTCCCTGATGATGCCCCAAACCTCATGCAGCAGAGATGAGCTAGCTGTGCTGTGCTTTGACCTGAAGCATCTGTGAACGTAACACAAGGCTGCTGCTTTATGCCACCTAAGGGCAGGATGGTTTTTGTTCTGTAGCAATAAATAGCAGAAATTAGTTCACATGGTAAGCCCATGGTCTCTCTGAGGCCTCACCAGAGTTGATAGAGAGCAGCTTGGTGTCTCTTCATGTTCCATCTTCCTCAAGGACCCTTTCAGTTTTTCTCCTATTCTATGTAGGGGTCTCAAGCACACCCCACCCCAACTATCTAAAGTTCTGATGTTCACCTTCTAATGTTCTATGGGCCCCATGTGGGTTCCCTAAATCTGCATCCTCATTTAATGATTTCTTAATGATTTTCTTAGGCCATCTTCTCTATTTTACAGGTACCAAAGCTGAGAGTAAGAAAATTTAAGTGACTTGCCAGATGTCTCCAGATGTTTTGTGGGGTGTCTGGCTCCCACTGCAATGCTTCTTGTACTACAGTCTGTCATCATCATCATCAAGATAAAAATTGTTAGGCCTTTATATTTGGGATCCAAATTGTAAAAAAAATAAAATAAAACTGAACAAAATTCCTGGGGCCAGAGGGATTACCAACTCCCTGGGAAACTCTAAACTTCCTTTCTTGATAAACCCTAGAGAACTGTCACCCAGCCTGTCTGCAGAGACAAGCTTGTAGTAGCTTAATCGGGGTGACAGCCAAGGATTTGCTTCAAAATACTATGTTATAATTATGCTTAGGTAATAGGTGCATATATACCTATATGTGTGTTTAAAGCACTTTAGCTAATAGTACCAGTCACTACGATATCTAGAGGCCCTGAGTCCTGCCCAGTCATCCTTCTCATTCCCCGGAGCCCAGAACACAATGAAGACTTGGGATTGTGTGCTAGTAAAGAAGCTTTCCAACAAGAAAAAGTAAAAACAACAAAAACAAAAACAAACCTTTTTTTTTTAAGTTCCGGTATGTAGCACTGCCAATTTGCTGGTTATGGAGGCTCTGGCCATGTCTATTTCAAGCTAGCAACATGAGGAGTTGAGGAGATGTGGACATAATTGGCTCTTATGAACAAGTGAGTCAGTGCCAGTGCAGCAATGAGCCTTGCTTCTCTCTCTGTTGACAGATGATTATGGAGTCAACCTACCAGAATTCAATACTCTACTTTTCAGTTTGGAACCCTAGCATGTGCTCGGCCTAACATCCCAATGTAAAGAGATTTACCATGATAGAAATCCTTAGAAAAGTGCCTACACTAATTCGATATTATCTTGAATGTTTACCGCATGCCAGACATTGTTCTAGGCACTCATGGTTATACAAGCAGTGATTAAAATAATGCCTTGAATAATGAACTTTGATTCAAGTAGAGTAGATAGGCAACAGACAAGTTCACAGATCAATGAACAAGATAAAGGCAGGTAGTGCCAAGTGTTCAAGATAAAATAAAAGACAGTGAAACGGCAGAGAAAATGTAGTACGACCTTCGGTTGGGTCCTCAGGGATAGCCTCTTTGAAAAGGTGACATCCGAGCTGAGAACTGAATGACAAGAAGGAGCCAACTATGCACAGAGCATGTGCGGTAAAGTGGTAGGAAACCTCTGTGGCTGGAGAGGTCGAAAAGCCAGACAGTGCTCAGCTTTGTAAGAAATAGTGAGATGTTTGGATGTTCTTCCAAGTGTGATGTGTTGACATTGGAGAGTTTAGTGTAAGAAGTATCTGATTTGCACGTACATGTGAATGTATAATGCAAGTGGGAAGAAGTGAGTGGACTGGCCTGTATTTTGGAGGTCATGCAGCAGGACCTGATATTTACTGGGCATGGGGTAGCTCACTCTCTCTTTATTCTAGCTGCAGCAGGAACATTCCAAGAATGTCTATAATAAACACTGAATAATCACGTAACACCCAAATGCATTAAAAAATTCCTGAAATCTAGGGCTAGGCTTTCTGCAGTTAAATCACCAGGGTCACAATTTCACTGAAGGGAACAATAAACGAATAACTAACATAAGGCAGGGAGTATCGTGACAAGGCTGTGTCTACATTACTGTGGGATCCAGCAGTGGATCACATCTGCGGGAGTGTCTAGGAGGGCACCAGAAAGACAGTAGCACTTGTGCCAGATGTGCAGCACTAAGCACAAGCATTTTGTGAAGGTGGAGTCTCAAACAGCGCAGTGAATTCCATTTTGGGTAGCAATGATTTTGGTGATCAGATTCTGGGGCTACAAGAATTACAAAAAAGAGACAATGTCATAAGAAATAAGAAGCAAATCTATTGCTCCAGCCTGTGGGACAGCAACACGAAAATGTAGTAAACTTAGTAACTGTGAATAGCCAAATGGTGAGGACCATTCTAGACCTCATGGGACCTCAGCTGGGCAGTAGCCACCATAGAAGGATCCTTCAATTCATTCCTTTCTTTCGGTATAGAATAGCAGGTCAGTGTCACTCCTCCTCACCATGACTAACATGTCAAAGGTGCTTTACACATGGAGTTCCCTTCCCAAGAAGAAGCTTGGAAAGGCCAGACCCTGAGGGGCAGGGAGACTGCGAGTGTGACTTAGAGGAGCCCACCTTGCGTCAGTGGCAGACCTGTGGGTGAGTCACTCAGCTTTCCTGGGACCCTACCCCAGTCCTATGCAAGGAGATTCCATTAACACTAGACTGAATGCCGTGTTCCTCTAGGGCACTTGGCCAGGGACACAGGGACGAAGCGCCCTCACCTTTTAAGGGTTCTGCATTCAGACATCCCCAGTTCTGATCAGTTGTGAGTGTGAACCTCTTTCTGTTTGATCATATCAATATGTAAATGAACAAATGCGGAGACCAGTGCCACCTTCATGAAATTGCTCATCACAAGTGCCAGAAAGTTTTAAAACCGGTATATCTCACTGTACTCTCCTATACTGAAATCTCTGCATGTTAGGCCCCAGAAAAGTGTGTGTGTTGCTAATTCTTCAGGTGATTCTGATGTAAGTGGTCCACAGAGAACATATGGAAACCACTAGTCAGAGAGTTGGAATGAAATCTGTACTGGGCCCAGGACACAGACTGAACGTTAACTCTTACTTTTTAAAATAAATCTCTAAGACCAATTTGCTTCCTCCCCATTTACCTCTTTCCCCTGAGATGTACCAGAAACATAGTCTTTTTCATTGAGAACACCCAGTTATTTGAGTTCCAATCAAACAACTCATTTCTTCTTTCAAACCAAGGTCTAAGTTTCCTATCCTCACTGACCACGGACTATCAGGAATTATTTGCCTGTTTTTGAGCAGCAGCTGATCGTGATGTGACAAGCCTGTCCCGGGGCCTCCTCTGAACAAACAGCCGACGACTCTGAGAACAAACTGTTCTGTCCACTAGCAGACTGCTAGCACTGATGACTCCTACACCTGTTGTCACAGTGCTGAGGGTAAGTGACACCCATCACTGAGGAAAAATAGAGAGTTGCATCCAATTTTCAGCGTTCACTCATACAAAATAGAGAACGATGATTAATAATTTACAATAGTAGTAAAAACATTACAATCGTAGTAAAAATAGTCAGCATTTACAAAGCACTGACCATATGCCCAGCTACTCCTGGGCACTCTACATGTTATTTCACTTATAGATTGAATAGATTCTTCCTTTTGCCTTTATTTACACCCTTCGCCATATTTTTTAGAGTTGTCCCTAGAGAGAGTGTGTTTCCTCCCCTGTCCCCTCAGCCAAGCCTAGACTACATCCACCAACCACATATGTGTCAGAATAAGTGCTGTGATTTGAGGCCACTCAGGTGGTGACTTGTTATAGGATGACTAAGGCAGGGAGAAGAGGGTGAGAGGAGGTTACCTGGGAGAGGTGACACCTGAAACACATTTTGAAGAGGTAAATTTAATACACATTTCACCAACAAGTAGTGTGGGCTACAAGGTTGAAGTCACTCGGCCAGGACCACATTCTAGTATGTGACAGTCAGGACAAGGACCCAAACCCAGGTCTGAGTCCCTTGGAATATTGCTTTCCCCCATAGATGCTGGTCCACACAACTTCTGATCCCTCTGCATGGCAGGTCGGTGGAAGATACAGGTCCAGACCCCGTCCATTTCACAGACAAGTTTAATGATACCCATACATGCAAACTAACTACCTCATGAAATAGTTATTGCTAACATGATGTTGGGTATAAGTGAGTCTTGGTTTGATTCAGATGACTCTCAGGGTCATCGGGTGTCTCGAGGCCATCCATGCAAATACCGGCAGCAGTCATCAAAATGCTCTGGGTACATCGTGGTTTTCTCACGTGTCTAAATTTCTTGTTGTAAACTGTTTTGCACAACACAGAAAGGGAGACAACCAGATATCATTTGCCTCCTGATGGAGGTACACATCACCACCTAATATAGTCTTGCCTGCAAAATCAAGCCTGCCTTCAATCAAAATACCACTTACAGAAAACCACAAAGACAACCTAAGAAACCCAGGACAAACAACTCTCAGTTTCTGCAATAAATAAATTATGGGGAAAATGGATATTATAGGCACAAAGCTGTCCCCCAGAATTAATATGTTGGAGTCCTACCCCAGTATCTCAGAATGAGATGTCTTTGGAGACAGCATCTTTAGAGAAGCAAAGAAATTGAAAAGAGGTCATAAAGGCAGATCCTAACCCAGTTTGACTTGTGTCCTTCTAAGGAAGAGATTGGGACAGAGAGGTACACAGAGGAAGGACCACGCGAAGCCCCAGGAAGACAGGAATCCATAAGACAAGGAGAGAGGCATCAGAAGAAACCGACTCTGCCAACCCCTTAATCTCAGAATTCACGTCTGTCTCCAGAGTTGTGGAAAAATAAAGTTCTGTTGTGTAAGCCGTTCAGTCTGTCATACTTTATTACGGCAACCCTCGCAAAATAAAATGTGGCCAGAAAGGAGAATGAACTCATGATTAAAAAGAAACCTATGGGGAAAGGGGAGAGGGAAGGGAGGGGAGGGGGGAGGATGGGTTGAGGGAGGGTGATTGGTGGGATCACGCCTATGGTTTATCCTATAAGGGTACATGTGAATCTTTCTAAATGTAGAGGATGGATGTCTTAACACAATAACTAAGAAAATGACATGAAGGCTATGTTGACCAGTTTGATGAAAATATTTCAGATTGTATATAAAAACAGCACACTGTTTTTTAATTTAAAAAAGAAAATATTAAAACAAGCATGTTACTTAATTTTTTATTTTTTTATTTGTTTTTTATTAAATCATAGTTGTGTACATGAATACTATCATGGAGTGTGTTGTTTCTATATATAATGAAATACTTTAATCCAACTGGTTAACATAGCCTTCATGCCATTTTCATAGTTGTTGTGTTAAGACATTTACATTCTACATTTAGAAAGATTCACATGTACCCTTATAGGATAAATCATGTTACTTAAAAAAGAAAGAAAGAAAGAAACCTAAGAAGCACCTCAAGCTTATACAATGAATGGATTTTATTTAAGTAATGATTCAAACAAAAAGAAACTGAATCACACACGTATTTGTTGAGCACATAATAGGTTCTCAATAAATCTTTAAATGAATGACTAAGTACATGTCCCTTGCCTTCAGAACCAATGCTTTGGCCATTATTTAATGTATCTTTTAGGGAACAGAAACCAGCCTCCAACAATTCCAATCAGCTGATCTTTGGTTTCAATTTCTGGCAAAGCCAGAAAAGATCTTATTTTTCTTCTGTATCTGAACCCCATGTGTAACAGAAACTCCTGCATCCCCCTTGTAGGTCTTCCTTTCTGCCTTTAAACATGTCAGCACTTTCGCCTGTTCCTCGGCTATGGCTGCCAGCCCAGCCCCAGAGCATGATGCTCCCTACGTCCTGGAAGAAGGCACACACGGCAGGACCTTGCTCAGGCTTTTGAACTTTCTGTTTTCTTTGCCAGAAACCGTCCTGGCCCCAGGAGATCTCAACTCCTTCTTTGCTCTGTTCAAGTCTCTGCTCAATGTCCCTTTGCCAGAGATCTCCTCTCAGGCTTTTCATTCTTCATTCTTTTCCTTTGTTTCACCTTTTTGCATGACACGTATTATACATTTGTACACTTCTTTCCACACAGTCTATCTCCACCCAGAGATCTATATGCCTCCTGAGGACAGGGACTCTATTTGGTCCTCACTGTCTCTCCACTACTGAGGTCAAGGTCTACCACATTGCTCAGGCTCACCCTGTGTTTTGGGAAGGAATGAGTAAATGATAGCTGCTATTAAAGTGGAGCTATCTAGTTCCAAGTCCTGATAAGGGTGTTTTCTTATTTTCTCCCCTTCCTTTTAAAAGGACTCTGCAACAAGCCTAGAAGAGCAAAGGATGCTCTGTCCACGGCCATCGGTCCCCTCAGGAGACTCAGTACCACCCCTCAGCACCACTCACCACCCCCACACCTCTGCCAGACCTCCCAGGCTGCAGCTGGGCAGCCTGGAGGTGCTTTGCGGCCATCTGCAGACCACCAGGCTCAAGGCAGGCGGCCGTGGAGACAGCGGAGTCCTCAGGACACACGCTGCAGGCAGACGTGCGCCCACCGGGAACACATCCGACTTTCTCCTATTCGGCTGCTTGTTTGCATCTGCCTGTGTGTACTTTGGCTCCCACAGCCTCTGTTTACAAATCTGGGTCAAGGAAGGACAGGAATTCCAACAACACGCGATTCACAGAAGCCGTCTGGTGGCCTCCGTTCTCTCTTTTCTTTGTAAGAAAGCGGTGTGGAACGGCATCGAGTTACCAATTAGACTTGGAAGCCTCCCAGCCCCAGTGAATGTCCAGTGATCATCTGTGTGAGTTTGAGTAAATCATGTTATCTTGGCAAGCCCCAATATTCTCATGTTTTAAAATAAGGCAATGATACTAACTTATCAGAATTAAAAACCAGTGTCGGGAGAGAGCAGCCCGTGTGCCTCATGCACTAATTTGGCACTGTTAGTTGTACTCTTGAATAATACTCTAGTGTGTGCCCTCTTGGGCAGCATCCTGGAGTTGTCCTCGACTCCATTCTCTCCCTCAGGCAACTGACCACTGTCCTACCTCCTAATTGATCATGAATCTATCTACTTCTCCCTCTTCCTGCGAGGCTTATAGGAGGGCTGGTCGTTGCCAACACAGACTCAGAGATTGTCAGCCTGGGAGTTTAAGCCTGTCTCCACCAATTCCACTGGGTGATCCTGAGCAAATTGCTTCTCTTCCACGTGCCTCAGTTTCCTAATCTGCAAAATGGGAGGGGGCCTACGGTGACTGTGGAGCAAACACTGTTGCTTAACTCCTAAAGGCCCCTCCCAACATTCTTCCCCACCACCGTATCTCTTACAGAATCCAGGAAGCCAAATATCAGAGTCCCTCACTTTCTTTGTAGCTAAGGGTGTGCTGTGGCTCATTCCAGCCCAAGCGATGTGAGCAGAAGTTGGCTGGCAGGTGCTGACAAAGCTTAAGAGTTAAATTACAATATCCACATAAAATACTTAAGGACCAGCCGGGCTAATAATGCAAGAACGCTTGTAGAATGACCAGAGAAAGGTAAAGACGGGAGGAGTCAGGATTCAGCAAAAAGGATGAGATGAGGACCAGGCCGAGAGAAGATCCCAGGGAGGTAGAGAATGCTGGAAGGGAGGAGAGGATCTGGGCAGGGCCTGGCCGCCCCCACCCCAAGGTTCCTCAAGACCATCTCAGAAGATGTCTGTCCCTTGAGGGGAGCCAATTAAAGTTTCCGTTACAAGGAAATCAACATTCATCATCAGACTGTGTAGTGCACATGAATTGGTCTCCACATTACCTGGTTTATACAGAAAGCATTTCAGCCGTCACAAGGGTGAACAGTGTCTTTCATCTCGTACCACCTCACAGCCTCCTAGTCAGACAGGGCAAAGCTTTGTGGGAAGTCCCAGGACATAAGCTTGCTAACAGTGAGGTCCCCTGGGCTGATCTGGTGGGGCAATGGTAACCGCAATCCCACTTAGGAGAACGGCCACGTCTGAAATGCCTTCATGCACCCTATCCCAGCTGGAGAGCTGCAACAGTGTGTTCAGGCCCTCTGATGGCAGGGGACGATGTCAAAAAAAATACTGGTGAATCCTCAGTTTCCTGAATCTGGGTGGGTCATTCCCACCCACCACCCACCCAGCCACCCACAGAGTAGAACTGCTGACACTGAGGGGACAAACCAGGAGACAGACAGAGAGGAAACATCCCCCGGAAGCCTGGCTCTTAAGTGCCCAATCAGAGTGGCCCCTGAGGGGTGGTGCTAGCCCAGGCTTGGACATGTCTCAAGTATGTAAAAGGTTATGTTATGCTGGGCACTCAGGAGCCCTTTTGAAAACATGTTTTAAATACCTCCAGTGTCTAGTTTCTCATGGGCTTAACCTGGAACACAACCACAGGAATGTCCTTTCCAGAATGAAAATCGGACCGTGTCACTGTCCTGCTCAGAGACCTTAGTGCCTCTGCTTTCATGATGGCACGGAAGCTCAGCCTGGCCAAGGTGCCCACGGCTTCCTTGTTCCCTGTACACTGGATGTCCCAAACTCATTTATATCCCCAACTCATTTATATCCCCTGAATACACACTGGCACTCGGCCCTGCTGGCTTCGGTATGCATTTGCATCCACTCAACGATTCATTTATTCATTGAGTGGACATATATTAAACACCTACTGCATGTCCATATGTCAGTTACTGAAATACAGTGGTGAACAGGAAGGACTGATTCTCCTCAAAGATCCTGTCATCAGGAGGGTGCAGGCCTCACAGCCCATGGGAACCACACCGTGCTTCTTCAAAGCGCAGAGGCTTGGGTTTCGTCCCAATACTCCAGGACGGAAGGAAACATGAAGGAAATGGCCAGAAAAGGCAACACAAGAGAATGGCGGAGAATTCACATTTCTCCTCTCGCCTTTCTAAGAACCCAGTGGATAAATGACAAAAATTCAGGCTTGCGGGACAAAAAAGACTCTGGTTCAAAGCTAAGGCATTTATATATTCTGCCTGGCTTGGACATTTCACATTCGCATCTGTTGTTTGGTGATATATCATTAATAGTTTCCCCTTTTATTCTCAATAGTGCCCCAATTTGGAAGACAAATGATTTGGTCACCTTATGCTATAATTAGCTTAACCCTCCCTCTCTTACCCGTGAGAATGTGGAGGAAACAGTTGAAACTTCTGGAGACTCAGTTTTATGCTCTGTATTGCAGAGTGAATAAAATCTACTTAAGGACATGTAGGAATTAAAAAAAAATCATTATCTGCCAAGCTCCTGGGACAGCAAGTGTTTAATTCACAGAAACTGCGATTGCTCCATGCTCTGCAGAAAGTGGTCCTCATCTACTCTGCATTGTTCACCATCAAATGAAACGATTTCTTAATGATGAGAACACATTCAGGTGAAAAATAGGGCATTAATGCCTGAGCCAGCAGGACATTGCTTCGGTGGTCGCTGGTCAGGATGACAAACCTATCTGAAGTATCTGTGACAGTATTTAAACTTCAGCTCAGCCGCCTGGAAAGCAAGTCTTACCTGCCCTCCCCATTGGTTTAAATTTCTCATGGAGTTAAGTTAAATGCACACAACAGGCCCAGATGGAGGGAGCCGCAGGCAGTTTTGATGTCCAGGGCCAGGCAGAAGAGACAGACTGACACATTAGCCGCCTGGGTGACCATCCACTGCCCTCACAGTGGTGATTCATCAGATGGTGAGAGGGACCTGTCTCAGCCCATCTGCACAGTGATTCACTGATGTCCACCAGAAAGCCCCCTTCTTAGGTCCTCTTTCTGAGCTCTTTAATTAGCATTTGAGCCCACGGGAGACTTAGAGGGAAGGGAGGGTAGAAAGATCTGCCAGCTGGATTGAGTGGGAGGCTGGGAGGGAAGAGGAAGGACTGGGTACAGCTGGCTCCCAAAGTGGGAACTTGGAAACAGCTAGAGAAAAATAAAACTGTAATCAATGGTGAATATTCATAATACTACAGGGGTCCTCAAAGATTAGAAAATCTCACCAAGGATGGGAAGAAAGGCCAGAGCTTTACAGAAATCAGAAGTCTTTTTGGAGGAGATTGCATGAAGGTTGCCTAGTGAATGGGCTGTTAAAAGCTGTATCAACCTGAAGGTATCGTGGATCAACATAGGGTCTAGGACTGAAGGCCAGAATTAATCAGTCTGAGGCCAGAATTAGTTAGTCCTGTTCTAGAGAGACAGACACTGAGTCTAGTAGATGTTTCTATCTCTAGAATTATCCCCGAGCTCACTCAGAGGGGCCTAAAAGTGGTTGGTTTTCCCAAAGTGTGGTAGGTAAGATTATCAATGTTATGTACACAGAAAGAAAAGTTATTTTAGTAGCAATGCATTCAAACCACTTGTACATTAAACCCAGATTATCACCCATATTTTTCTTTGAGCACAATTAAGAAAAAAATGTCTGCATTTTTCTTGCCCGAGACATGCTGAGCCTCAGAGTTGGTGCAATTTCTTCTGCCTGAAACGTTTCCTGTCCGCTCTTGCCCTGCCCAGCTCCTTCGTGTCGTGTAGGTCTCGGGTCACATCCTTTCTTCTCTGAGAGGCCTTCCTGGCTGCCTGTCAGCCATGAGTGCTGCCACTTTATTCTCTTTCCAGCCTGCAGTCTGTTCTTCCTAAAGAACTTTTCAGGATCTCATCCATATCCTGGTTTCCTTGTTTGTTACATGTCTCTCCTTTCCAGAATGTAAGGGAGCAGGAACTCCTGTTGACCTATTCTTACCTCTCCCAAGCATTTAGTCCATAGTTTAGATGCTTAATACATGTTTGTTGAATAAAGACTCATTAAAGTGAATTATGGCTTTAGTCATGCCACTCTTTCAGGGGACAAAAAAACTGCAGTGTTGTGGCTGAGGTGTGGGAAATTGTGTATCACCCTGGACGTGGCCAGGGAGAATGTAAAATGTTTGGTAATAATCATACACTCTCTCCTGCAACCGAGCCATAGACTCAGGCAGGTTTAGGGAAGGATGAACTGTTTGCCTACACTGGTAAATACGGATCAGAGGGCAGGTCTTAGAAATGAGTCCAAAATAGCTTTTCTGATTTTCTTTCTTTTTTGTTCTTGTTTTTGTTTTTCTTAAGACAAAGTCTTGCTCTATCACCCTGGGTAGAGTGCCATGGTATCATGGCTCACAGCCACCTCAAACTCTTGAGCTCAAGAGATCCTCTTGCTCAGCCTCCCAAATAGCTGGGACTACAAGCTTCTACCACAACTCCCAGCTAGTTTTTCTACTTTTAGTAGAGATGGAGTCTCACACTTGCTCAAGGTGGTCTCAAGCTCCTGAGCTCTAGCAATCCACACACCTAGGCCTCCCAGAGTGCTGGGATTACACCCCCAGCTCTTTTCCTGATCTTCTGATGGAGATTACTCACCCAGTTACTGCTAGAAAACTGCAGGTCTCTCCCCTTCCTTCTTCTCTTCGTCTCTCCCTCACTTCTCTGTCTCCCAGACTCGGGGCAAAGACTGCTCTTGAAGGCTGATCTTATGATAAATCTAGGAGCTGAGAAAACATCTGGGACCCTGAAATCCATTTTTTTCATGGGGAGGAACAAGCCAGATGGAAGCTTCCTACCCAATTCCTCTGAAATTATAGAAATTTCTAAATGGAAGTGAAGGAATGAGTAGAAATAGAATGGTTCTTCTCAAAGTAAATATTATGGTGATGCATGTGCATTGGTAAAAAGGGAAGTGGAGAGCCTCTATGAACAACTGTGAGCTCACGGAGGTCAGAAATTATGTCTTCAACCACTGGGCTGAGCGTGTATCTTTGTGCCTGGCACACAGTAGTGGTCAGTAAGTTTGTGCTTAACAACATGCTCTGAAAGAGTAGAAGACTGTATGAATGTTTTTGTGGATTACTGACTGAATGAGTTAAATATGGGTTATACATCAACTTCTTATGTATCTGGTTAATGTGAGTCTAACTTAAATTGTGATCTGTTTATAAGATATACTGTATAAGAAAAAAATTAATTTTATGCATATAAGCCTGAGAACAAGAACTTAGGCAGCAGCAACCCATCTTCTGGCCATATTTTAAATCCTCTTGGGATTCCTTTCAGCTCTAAGCAAGCTAGATTTCATAGTGTGGGTGGTCCACATCCTCTGTGATCACCCAATAGGCCATCTCTGCCTGTCTGCCCTCTATCTTTTGAGGCAGGGTTCTTAACTTAGATCTATGGATACTACAAGGATCAAAGCCAGACTTCTGGAAGTCTAGAAAGTTGGAAAAGAAAAAATATAGTTTTACTTTCACTTACCTCTAACTGAAATTTAGTATTTCCATCACTCATATATGTAGGTAACAAACCACAGCTTATTGGCAGTATCTATGATTTTTATTACCCACAAAAATCACAGAAAATTTCTTATCAAATATCAGCTGTTGGAAGGACCTTAAAATCTAGCTTGTACTCATGTCTATTTCAAAGTTGCATTGGTTATTAAACATCAGGCAGATCTGCTCTGATGCCTTTATAAACAGCATATATAGAACTTGCAGTAAGCAGGACTCTAAAGCAAACCTCAATGACCCCTCCTCCTTGTATTCATGACCTGTGTAGTCATCTCCCTTGAGGGTGAGCTCAACCTGGCCTGTGTATCATGAATAGAATAGATCAAAGTGAAGGGGTGTCACCTATAAGGCAAAGTTATAAAAGCTTGTGACTTCAACCTTACCAATACTCTCTGTCACTTACACTGATGTGGCCAGCAGCTGTGTTATGAGCTGCCCTATGGAGAGGCCCCTGTGTCATGGAACTGAGGGTAGCTTCTGGCCAGCAATCATGAAGACCTGAGACCCTCAGTCCAACATTGTATGAGAAACCAAATCCTGGTGACAACCATGTGCATGAGCTTAGAAGGAGATCCATCCCTTGTTCATCTTAAGATGGCTTCAGCTCTGACTGACACCTGACTTACAGCTTTGTGAGGGACTGAGCCCAGGTAAGCCATATACAAACCCCTGACCTATAGAAACTGTGAGATAAGAAGCGTCTGTTGCTTTAATAAGCTAAGTTTGTTGTTCAGCTATGATAACTAATGCAGTAAAGAGAAGAAGAATGTGTGTGTGTGTGAGTGTGTGTGTGTGTATAGTGTAGTGTTCCACAACTTTTCTCAATATGACTAGTTTCTTTGAAAACCCATGTATTTTTATTTTATTCATTTAAAAATCACTACCGTAAGAAAGGACCAGAGGCTTCATCAGTTTTCCACACTGGTCCATGCCATGCAGGAGTTAAGAGCCCTGCACTCTGTTTTGAAAAAGCATGGCTTCTCACAAGGGGTATCAGTGTACCTCTGAAGCCATGTCCTCCTCATGGTCGGAGGAGTAGAGTTTGGAGTAGAGTTTGGTTCAACGGAAGAAGTCTGCCTGAAATTGGGGCAGTAGACTGTCATCTAAACAGCAAGAGATACTACAGGGCCAGGAAGGGTGACAGAGCAATAAGACATATGGAGAGGTCATAGCTGGAGCCAGGAAAGTCAGATCCTGGGAGAAGACAGCCCACTGGGCTGGGGCAGTGCAGGAGTTTTAAGAAAATCTGTGTTCCCGGATGATTTTGCTTGATGCGTTTTAAGGACAAGACTAGCGGGGTGAAGGTAATTCCATCTCCCATTCAGAGGAGAAATCCCACGCCATGCGGCAGGCATTTATGCACTGGTTTCCCAGACCTGTTACCAAAGCCTGGCCTCCCACCTACATAGATGGTGAGCTCCGTGAGAGCAGGACCTGGGTGTCCTGGCTTCCTGTGTACCCGAGATCTTTCTCAGCATACATGTTTATAAGCCAGGTATCTGCTAAGGAATAGTGCTGGGGCTAAGAAACAAAGATGAATAAGGCTCAGTCTCTGTCTCAAGTCATTCATGGTCTAAAGAGGAAGCTGGTAAATGTGGACATTGACATGAGAAATCCCCGCTTTCAATGTGAACTGCACTTCTGACAGCTTTGGAGGCTCTCCAAGCTTTGACTTTTCATCTGTTAAAAATAAAAGTATGTTACGTATTACTTATTAACAGTCACCTCACTGGTTTGCAGAGTATTAAATGAGATGTTTATGTAAAGAGCTTCACACAGGCCTGGTGTGTCCACCTTGCTGCTGATTCTCACACCATTTCCAGTCTTCTGATCACAAGGCCCTAGCGTCTACGTGAGATCTAATTCTTCTGTGAAAGCTGAGGTAGACTTCTGCAAGCTTTGCTCGTTGAAAGATAATATTCATGCACATGGCATGTTCTGTGGACTCTTGAAAGCAAAAACCATGTGAAACTCATTTTTGCAACTCCAGTAAGTGGAAGAGGGCTGCCTCAGAGTAGGGGCCACTCAGCACAGTTGAGTAGATGATTAAGATGAGAAAGAAGCCAGAAACACTGGCTCACACCTACAGTCCCAGTGGCTCAGGAGGCTGCGGTAGGAGGCTCTCTTAAGCCCAGGAGTTTGAGGTAACACTGAGCTCTGATTAAACCAGTGTGACAGCATTATGCAAGAAAGGTCATCATGAGCTGACCAACAGGGTCTTGACCTGGGTTTTAGAAATGCAGAGGATGTGTATGTGGATGAGTAGGAGGGATCCAGGGTGGGGAAAGGAGGAAGAGTGAAGGTCTGAGGTCACGTCTGGGAACGGAGGAGAGATACTGACGCTCAGGCACACAAAAGGACCCAAATGGTCTCCACCAAGTTTCACTAAAAAATAAAAAATCAGAATCAATTGTGGCAAAGGTTAGCACTTGATAAATCTGAGTGTGGGTACAAGGGTGATTGGTATATTCCCTATGCTTCTTGCTGAGTCAGAAATACTTCATAATGCAAGAGGAAAGAGAAGCATTTTAGACGAGAGGACCAGCATGGTCAGGTGCAGAGGTCAGCGACGTGTGGCCTCTGCAGACAGGGAGCCCCCAGGGACAGGACTTCTTACTCAGGCCCCACCAGCAGCATCCCAAGTGAGGGGCAGGGGAGCAAGTTGGGCCCTGTCCTTGGTCCTGAACCCAAACCACACCCTTGGGTATTGCTATTTTTGGTTATCCTAAAACAGGGGGTTCCTGCACTGTTCCTTGGCATTCCCTAACTTTATATTTTTATGTCCGATTTTACCCAGCTATTACGACACATATCAAAAAGAATGCTAATAACAGAACGTGGGTATTTTTTTCCAACCTGATAATAGTATGTTATCTATTATTTATTATGCTCTCATGTATGCTAAACACTGTGATAAACGGCTTTGATGTATTGTCTCGTATTGTTATAATTATCCCCATTTTATAGGTGAAGAGAGAGTTATAGAATGACTGAGGTCACAGAGCTTATAAATGGAAGACTTGAGATTAAAGGAGGTCACCTAAGTACACATTCTGGGAATTAGCTAGTCACTCTCCGGCACACGCAAATAAGGCATTAACCCAGGGGGAAGTGTCTCCATGAAGTCATTGTCTCAATACTTTCTAGATTTTTCCATCTACCCGGGCGGGATGGAAGATTCCAAAAATTACGATGTCGGTGAAAGAAAGTAAAGAGTCTTTTGTCTGCGAGTGTCGGCAGCTGTCTCCACTCTTTGTTCCCAATTGTGATGGTGACGGTGAGGCTGATATGCCTCGTGAAGCCTTGTGTAGGTGAGCGTAGTATAACTGTGTTCTACCTCCGTGGCTCAGGAAGGTAAGCCAAGGCAAAAAAAGAAAAAGACAATGCCCCAAGATGGGGTGGGACAAGCTTGGATCCGGGCCTTTATTTTAACATATTGGTGACATGACTGTGGCAAAGTCATTCAATAGTTTACCAGCATCCTCACTTTTCTGTGCTAAGTGGCTATGTCAATTCATAAGGACAGAAAGATGCTCTCTGATGAGGGAGACTAATAAGAACCATGATGTCTCTGACGTTGGTGATGGTAGCTGGCACTGCCGGCCGGTTAGCTGCTCCTATTTGCCAGGCACTGTGTTTAGACACCCTGTGTGCATTAGCCCCAACCCTCATACTGGTCCTAGAAAGTTGCTATTATTGTCTCTATTTTAAAGGTGACAAACCTGCGGCTCATGGGACCGTTAATAACTGTATGTGAAAGCAGACTCGAATTTGAGTCATCTCATCAGATGGCAATTGGGAAGCTGGATGGGAAAGGCTACTAAGGAGGTGGCCCCACCCTAACTTTTCCAGATTCCAGGAAGATGCTCCCCATAAAAGATCCCACTCAGAACTGGAGTCTGAGGAGAGAAAAGTCTCATGAGCTGCTACAAGATTTGCCGAAATGCCAAATTCCCAGAGCAGTGGGAGTCAGTCTAGCTTCCCAGATGCCCAGAGTCCAGCTGCTTCTGACTCTTCCCATCTCTCCCTTCCTCCTGTCTCAGAATTGAAGGAAAACATGTCCTCCAGGCAGCAAGAGCTGGTGCAAGGGAGCTCTGCTAGATGAGCAGAGGAGGGGCCGTGGAGAAACAGTGCCAAAGGTCACGGTGTTCTGGGTCAGCGTGTTCTGCTTTGAATGCAGAATGCTGCCAGCACCCAGGCAAGAAAAATGCTGCAGACTGCTCTACCTGCCAGGCCTCGGACAGGCTCCGCTTGGGCCTCAGCCATTGCAGCAGCTTCACACTGCAGGGAGGGCCACCCTCACCAGAGATCTCCCCAGCAGCTCCAGCAGCACCCTTAGGAGGCTGTGACTGCAGAAATGTCCAAACCACAGAGCACAGGGCAGCTTCCCGCCTGCCACACATGCCTCCATCAGCCAGCTCCCTGGGAGAATGAACACTTCTGCATTCCTCAGCCCTATCTCCTTTTCCTCACTGTACTCGTAAGCTCTCCTTAATTTGCTCCATCCAGACCCATCCCCCAAACTTGTTATTGTTTATTGGAACTGCCCTATGTTGTTGGCAGATAAAGTGGGGTGGTGTGTACAGACTTAAGAATGGGGAGAAGCTCACCTAGGAGAGCCCACACTGGCTTTGATTCTTGGTGGCCCCGATTCTAAGCCCGGCTTCCCCACTGACTAGCTAAGTAATGTGGGAAAGCAGTTTGGCCCTCGTCAGTCACACTTTCCTATGTTGTGACGTGGGCATGATCTCAGAAGGGCTGCTAGACCTCAACACAATTGAGACCAAGGCCCCGCACAGAAGAGGCACAAAACTAACAGTCACTGCTACTTACACCTTCAGGTCTGTGAACATCAGACGTCTGGTTACTCTTAATACTGTCAGTCTTCTCCCCCAGGCCCTGCTATTTTCTATAGATACACATCTGGTAGAGAAAGCAGATTTTTGTCATGAAGCAGAGACAGTAGTTCAATAGGCTTCCAAGTCAGTCAACTGGAATATGAGTTCCAGGTATGGCCCTGGACAAGTGACTTCATCTCTTAGGGTCTCAGTTGTCTCATGGAGAACTGGTGTAACAGGAGCTTTATGCCAGTTGTCTTCCTACCAAGGAGGACTACACGGTGCCCCTTCACAGAGCAGCTGGGAGGATTACAGGAGCTCTCGGGGCCACCCAGCACGCTCCTTGGCACAAACATTCCACACCTCAGTCAATTATCAGCAGAAAGGGGGTGCTAATACTCTATTGCAGCTGGTTTTCTGGAACAAGTGATAAGGCTTATGCAAAGTGCTCACCAGCATGCCTTACACCATGAAGAATGTGTGATGTTGATAATAATGATGACCAGTGTTACCACCCTCCTGGTGCAACCAATTGTCACCACAATTCTCCATTCTCCCTGCTCTTCCTACTAGAGCACTTGTCACAGTGACCACAGCCACTGATAGTTCGGTGACCATTTCCAACTTTTGCTGGTAACACTTCAAACTCCCCACCCCTGCCCTGAGAATAGTTTACCCAAGGACTGAGTCTATTTTTGTTTTTGCAGAAGAAAAACAAACTCATGTGCCAAAGCACATCCTGCTTCCAAACAAGCGGGCCTCAGACAAGGCCACGGCCCTGGCTTTTAGGAATTGGGAGAGAGGTTTAAGTTCTAGTAACCTCGTGGCAAAAGATAACAACTGCCTCTCTCACCCTGAAGTTGCGAGTCAAGGTCCTTCCTCCTCTGGTCTAGCACAAAGCATCACGTGCTTCTCTATTTGAAGTTGTGAGATTATCTTACTTCAAACAACATCAGAGCATCAGCCTTTGTCACTGTCCCTGGCTCCTTCACCCCACTTTCTGTAACAAGGGGCTGTGCACCACAGATTCTTCTAGTGCAGTACCCAGGCCACAAGCTTCCTACCCACCCCCAGCTAGAAAGGATAGAGCACCCTTCTAGCGGTGGGTGCACCCAAGTGCACCTCTCTGGTAAGCCTCGCATTTCCCCAACTCAACCCAGACTCAAGTAGAGTAGCTCAATTTTTTTCATCTGACAGACATTCCTTGATTACATGACAAGCACAGTGCCAGAGACTGAGGGGCAGACTTGTGGAAAGTGGCATGGCCTGTTCTCTGTGTTTACACAGAGTCAATACAATGTGTTACAGGCACTAAGAAAGGGAAGGGGAGCCTGCTGTGAAAACCCAGAAGAATAGAAGAGAGGGCTTAATTCTACAGGGGGGGTATAGTATAAGCTGGAGATGGGGACACCTAGCCAAGAAAGGAAAGGCTATTTTTCACCCCTAACTTCCCTGGTCATTCATCTCACAAAACACTGATTAAGTGACGTTTCTCAGCCCACCCAAACTCTCTGGCAGCTCCACCATCCCATCCCTGTCCTCAGCAACAGTTCTACCAATGCTCATTTCATTATCTAACTCCCAGGCCAGACTAGAATCTCTATGAAGGTAGCAGCTAGGCCAGACGAGTCGTCTGGTGTGCCCACAGCACCTAACACGCGATAAATAATCAATATGTATCACATTGAACAAAACATTTTAGCCACCTAAGATTGGAAAGGCCCCGTGCTAGCTAATGGAGATACCACTTAGACAAATGCACATAAAGAAATAATTACCAGTGGAAATCGGCAAATGTAAATACCGAATAAATGATATAGATTGTAGATGTTGGGTAGACTGGTCTATTCAATTGGGTTTAATTAAATTCAGGGTAACAAATATTAATTGTACCTTCTATGTGAAAGAACATTCTGCGAAGAAAAGAGGTTGCAAAAATAAAGCAGAAAAAAGGAGCCCTTGCATTCAACATGTTAATGCAGCAGAGTGCCATCTTTCAGCGCACAGAGAAAAGCTCCACACAAATTAGAGGCTGTGAATGTCCCAGCGAGGGGCAGCAGAAGAGATTTCAGCAGGTGTTTAGAAAGCATCTGGAGTAAAGCACTTCCATGTGGTTTCAGATGGAGTGGGCCTAGGAAACTATTCCAGGAAGAGAAAGCTTTGGAAATAAACAATAAGGAAGGCAGAAAATGGGTGCTACTTTTCAGAAAACCCTAATTTGATAGTTATTTAAAGATGGCCTCATTCAGTTCTCTGACCAGCTCATCCAGGACCCTCCTACATCCACAGCACTGGAGAGACACAGAGCCAGTCCTCAAGTGCCATTCTGGGGCACTGGCCCCTTTTCTTTCTCTCGGGAAGAAAGCGGCATACTTAAGTCAGGTCTTCAGAACACCAAGCAGCTGTGCCCCAGACACATACTGCTTTTGTCACTTCTGCATCCTTGGACAAACTATACCCTTCTCCATTCCAACTGGTTCTAATAGGTCTTCAGTCGGGATAGCCCTCTCCAGCCTGCCATCTCAGGAGTGGATGCAAAGAAGCCCAACATAAAACAATTTCCCTGCACTGGTGACCAATTCACTGGCAGGCATGGGCCTCAAGGACAGCCTTTTAGCATCTTTTTCTGAATCAATACACAGACATTGGAAAGTGAGCTCTTTTTTTAGCTGATGTTGCTAAACTAGGAGGAAACAAATTGGAAATGTTTGTGGCCATCTTTGCTGCCCCTTTGAGAGAGGCGCAGCAAAGATGCCGCTGTCGGTTGGCATGAAGCCAACATACAGAAGAAGTCAAGCTGGAGGATCTAGAGAGGGCCCAACCACATGCTTTGACAGATGGTGGGTTTTAAAACCTGAATGGCTAAAAGAAGCATGGACCCATCCACAGAAATGCAGACGTCAGGAAGATGAGCTGGTTTGCAGAGAGATATTTCTTATCCCCTCCAGTGACCAATTCTTGGAATTAGAAGGGGCTGTGAAGGGATTTGGCCCACCCACTTATCTGATGCCTGAATTATCCTATCTTTTGTTTAGATTTCCCCCATAAAGAGTTTCATTCACTGCTGGTTTCATTCGGCTAACAAATGTTAACTAAGCAGTTGATCGATTTGGTGAATAAAGCATTAAAAAACTTCTTTCAGAAGGTCTTTCCATGTATTTGGAAAGACAGAGAAAAACATAAATGAATATATATAATATATTGTTGGGTTTTGAAAACAAGCTATTATGAAAAAGTGAAATGAGGCCACATGATGATGTCAGCCTATGCTCTATTAGGCCAGGAGATCAATAAAGAGCTCTTGAAGGGGATTAGATTTAAGTGGAAGTCTGAATGATTGGAGGAAGTTAGAGGAAGAGCTCCAAGCAGAAGTCACCAAAGTGGGGGAGAACTTCACATGACCATGGGACCATCCAGAAGCCAGGTGTGTGGAGAGCTGAGCCAGTGTGGGGAGGCTAGCAGGGCAGGAGTGCATGGTTTCCCATGAACAGAACACACAAGCCTTTGCAAGCCACGGCGAGCATGATGAAAAGGCGTGGATGCGTTTTAAGTAGGGAGTGCCACATAAAGAATAGCTACAGAATACCTGCCCCAGATTCCATAAGTGGAATTTGGACTGTCAGGAAAGTTGAGAAAGTTAAAAGGGGGAGGAAAATAAAAAGGAGTTCCCCGCTGGGGGCCATGCAGACCTAGAAGCAGCAACAGAATTTCAATTTCTCTGTCTGGAGGAGAGGGTGGGCAAATGTGGACGGATGCATCACAAGGTCCAGGTAAAGGCCCACTGATCCAGAACTCTGAGAAAGGAGCCAGGGACCATACTGTGGTGGGACCTGGATGTCAGGCTAAGGAAATGGCTGCTTATTAAGTGGGCTCCTGGGAGTCATTACAAGTTTGGGGGAAGGAAGGATGAGTTTACTCTCTGCCTCAAGCAGTCTTAATTCTATCTTTGAAGAGAAAGTGCAATGAAGTGGAATAAACATGAGCTATGATTCAGGCAGATTTTGTTCAAATCCAGGTCCATTCTTACTGTGCTATCTTGGGCAACCACAACAAAGGGGGAGACCAAGGAAAAACATCAGAAACCCCTCCAGAGGTGCCTCATCTCCCATAAGGAATGTTCTAGATCAGGCATTGGCAAACTGCTTCATCTTTGTAAATAAAGTTTTATTGGAACACAGATACACCATCTGCTTGCACTTTTCCTGAGACTCTGTTTTGCACACTAGAATGCCAGGGCCGAGCCATCACAACAGAGAACTATGATCAGTAAAGTGTTAGACAATTACTAGCTGGTCCTTTACAGAAAAAGTTTTCTGAGCCCTGTTTAAAGTCTTATTGAACAAAACTTGATGTACCAGGATGGTCTTACTTCAGAAGGAGAGAAAAAAAAAATAACTTCTTGACACAAGTACTACAATTTAAGAGAAAGGGAAGGTGAATGGGACTGGTGATTTTCCCCAGACTTGGGGAAAAAAAATTATTTTCTCATAACAAATAGTCAGTGGCAGTTTTATTGTGGGAAAAACACCTGAGATAAAAATGAAGATGTGTTGGTGAGAGAAATGAAGAGACAGGAGTGAAGAGATAGAAAGACAGCCTTGGAGATGGGTGAAAAGAAATAGAGACACAGAGAAGAGAAACAGGCAGAAAACTGGACAGGGAATCAAGAAAAATGCCATATGATGAGAGGGATGGGGGATTTAAAAAAAAAAAAACTATATATATATATAGTGGTAGTCCCTCTCTAGGGTTTTGACAGTTTTTATGTCCACAACACAAAGAAAATGTCTTAGGGGAAAATGTCAAAAAAGTCACTTCTTCATTTCAACCTGTCTTGAGATTGGAAATCAGGATGTATTGACCCAAGGGGTACCTGTGTTGACAGAGACCAAGACAAGATCAATACTGGGTTTCGATGGCAAAGTTTACAGAACTTTGAGGTAAATAAGAATATGTTTCCCACATGCTTTTATCAGAGGTATCTGCTATGGGTTTATGAGATTGTCTTCCCAGCCTGTCTCTCTCTGAGCTTATAAAAGTGCTTTTAGGGGATGTCTTACTAATTGCAAATATCACAAATGGAAGTAAGGAGTTTTCTTAAGTACCTCCCCCAAATACAAAGGAAAGCAATTTCCCGATTTTAGAGACAAGAAGAAGGACTATTATCCTAGGAAATAAAATTCAGGCATGGCTTGGGAAAAATCACAACTTCTTTTCAGAGAGCACACCATCCCCTCAAAATATAGTGTGGTGAGTGAACATCATCAAAAGTCCTGACACCAAGAGAAGAGAGGACTCAAGATAAAGGGGAAAATGAGGAGATGGAGAGTGTGCCCTCCATGCCATAGACTACTTTTGCTCTGAAATGAGTCATGGCACCTGTATGGATGCAGGCAAACCAAGATCTTAATTCTAAATCTGAAACATGGGAGCTGGTTGATCATCAGCAGAAAGTTCTTTCATCTCCCTTGGTCTAAGTTCCAGATGGTGAACTACAAATAGTTTACTGCAGTTGGAGTAGACAGTTCTTGTTGGGGACATGGCAGGAGACGGTGGTGATGACAGGGATACTAAATAACACCTGTAATACTAATAATAACCATAGCTATCATTTATGAAGTGATTCATGTGCACCAAAACTGCTGTATTTAAAATAAGATAAACTTACTTTATTCTGACAACAACCTTAAGAAGTAAATTATTACTCTTATTATCTCCATTTGATAACTGGGACTCAGAGAAAATATGCTGGCTAATTTCGTGTCTTGATTTGCCTGGGCCATGAAGTACCTAGATGTTTGGTTAAACATTATGCTGGGTGGTATCTGGGAGGGTGTTTCTGGATGAGATTATAACGTAAATCAGTAGGCTGAGTAAAGTGGATTGCCTTCCTTAATGTGGGTGAGCCTCATTCAATTCACTGATGGCCTAAATTGAACCTAAGACTTAGAAAAAAATTGTTCTCTCTGCCTGATTGTCATTAAGCTGGGACATTATTTGTCATTAAGCTGAGTCCTGCCTTTGGACTCAGAGTCACTTTGGAACATACTCTGTTGGCTCTTCTGTTTCTCATGACTTACAAGTGAGACTAGAACTACACCATCAGCTCTCCTGGTTCTGCTGACTTCAGATCTTGAGAATTCTCAGCCTCCATAACCATGTGAGCCAATTCCTTATACTAAATCTCTTTTTTGTTTGTTCATTTGTTTGTTAGTTGGTTTGTTTGTTTTTGAGACAGAGTCTCACTATGTTGCCTTCAGTAGAGTGCTGTGACAACACAGCTTACAGCAACCTCAAACTCTTGGGCTTAAGCAATTCTCTTTTCTCAGCCTCCCAAGTAGCTGGGACCACAGGCACCCACCGAAACACCCAGCTATTTTTTTTTTTTTTTTTTTTGCTATAGTTGTCATTGTTGTTTAGCAGGCCTGGGTTGGGTTTGAACCAGTCAGCCCTGGTATGTTTGCCTGGCACCCTAACCACTGAGCTACAGCACCAACCCAATAAATCTCTTTTTAATATGTCTGTCTCTTATGAGTTGAGTTTGTCTGGAGAATCCAGACTACTATAGAGAATGAAATGAAAAGACCAAAATCTGAATCCAGAGAGCCAGTTCCAGGGACTATAGTATTACCCATGATGCTTTCTTTCTTCTCCAATGAGGCTAGAAAGACAAGTAGGAATTATAGTATTAGATTCCTCAGGATTTTGTAATAAACTACCACAAACTAGGTGGCTTATGACAACAGAAATGTATTTAATCACAGTGTAAAATATAGAATTCTGAAAGCAAGATGTTAGTAGGGCCATGTGTCCTTTAAAAGATTTAGGGCAGGGCAGCACCTGTGGCTCATTAAGTAGGGCACCAGCCCCATATACTGAGGGTGGTGGGTTCAAACCCAGCCCTAGCCAAATTGCAACAAAAAAATAGCTGGGTGTTGTGGCAGGCACCTGTAGTCCCAGCTACTCAGAAGGCTGAGGCAAGAGAATCGCCTAAGGCCAGGAGTTGGAGGTTGCTGTGAGCTGTGATGCCACGGCACTTTACCAAGGGCAATAAAGTAAGAGTCTATCTCTTAAAAAAAAAAGAAAGAAAGAAAAATGACCAGATGGACATTGCTTTACTTTTCTTTGGAGTTACTGTCAATGAGAATTATTTAGTAAGGCTTTATATTCTGTACCTTCAGCAATCTCTTATGAAAAATAACTTATTTTTCTCTAAAGTTCCAACAAAGGTCTCAAGAATAAAACTCAGGGGACCAATTTGGACATATCACATCCTTTAACTAATCACCATAAGCAGGAGATGGGGCACTCTAATTAGGCTAGACATAGGCCCATCCACACTTAATCTCACTCGTCTGGGTAAGTTAGGGCTGGTTCCCTAAGGAGAAATTAAGGTATGGGAACAGAAGGGAGGGTAGGTTCAGGGCAGGCGGAAACAATACATGCCAACTCTAGATTCAAAAGAGGCCAGGGACAAAGTTGAATAAACTTAGGTTTTCCAAATAAAGCCATTACATTTCCTCTTTCATCTCCAAATCAATGTATTACCAAGCAAATACAGTGCTGACTTCATAGTAAGTGCTTATCCCTCTAGTATGGATGCATTAAGAGACCAACTGCTTTCATTTTCACCATAGTGGCTGATAGTGATGAGACTGTAGGATTTACTGAAGGTACTTGGCATGCTCAGCTCTATTTCATAAAGGGCTCTAGCATCAAGAACTTATATTTTATTTGTGGATATACCCTCTAGGATTTCCATAGAGGACAAAGAGGAATGAAAGGAGTCCACACTTCCAGAAATGAACTCATCCTTGTAAGAAATAAAAAAGACTTTCACTCTACCCTGAATGACTTAAATATAGTGTTTTCACAAAGCCAAATCTAATTAGGAAGATTGGTACAGAAGTAAAGTGGTTGCACAAATTCTTCTGCAGAAGACTACTACAAAAACTGGATGAAATTTTCAAAAGTAACTATTTAAAGATACTGGAAAGCATCCAAACACAGACAGATGCTAGAGGAGAGTTTAATCTTGAAAAACCACAACTGTAAGAGAGAAGAATTGGCAATTTTTAACTTTCTGACCTGAGGGTGCTCTGCAACCCCATGACTACAACTGTGAAAATCCCTAATCTTAGCAGTCAAAGGTGCTAGAGAACAGAATACAGGGCCAGAAAAGCAGGTGAAAATTTCAAGGATAATTACTAGCAATAAGAAAACCATAGAAGTAGTGAGACATAGACATCAATATAAACTCTGCCCAATTCTTGGGCCAACAGCTAAACTATGTATGTATAAGAGAGACCCAAAGGGACCAGTAAAAGATAACAAGTTCCGTTAGGAATCTTCCCTGTAAAGATAGAACCAAGTGGGTAAGATCTATGACTTTTCCTTTTCTTTAACCGGGTGTCTTTCCTATTTTGTACAACTTGAGTGCAGAAAACTGGCACTTTAAAGGCTTCAAATATCAGAATACAGAACCTGAGGTTGGCATACAAACCAGAAATAAAGGTGAAAACTTGGGAGAAAACAAAACTGAAAGGGTGAACTCAACACCTCCTTAATTCTTGGTCAAAACAAAACAAATTTTGCAGACACCTGGAGAGTCCCCCAGAAAGCCAAGTTAAAAAAGAAACAGGGGAAGTCATAAGTAGAGAGTAAAAGATATCAGGTGCTACATTCTACAAGAGAGATAAAGTTTGAACTTTGAATCCGGGTAAGTCTGCTGTTTACCGTATCATAAATGCAATAATCTCAAAAGAACACAACATAATCCAAAGTTACTACAACATATTATCTACTCTGTCTAATTTTCAACCACAAATCAATACACATGCAAAGAAACAGAAAAGAGTAATCCATACTCAGGAAAAAACAATTTCAAAATCCAAGCCATAGAAAATGTCATTGTGGGAGGGGAGGGGAGGAGGGTGGATGAGTGGAGGGAGAGTGATTGGAGGGGTCACCTATATGGTTTATCTTACAAAAGTACAAGTGAATCTTTCTGAAAGTAAAATATAAACGTCTTAACACAATAACTAAGAAAATGACATAAAGGCTATGTTAACCAGTTTGATGAAAATATTTCAAATTGTATAAGAAAACACCACACTGTACTCCATGATTGCATTAATGTACACAGCTATCATTTAATTAAAAAAAAAAGAAAATGTCATTGCATAGGCAAAGATTCTGCAGTTAGCAGACAAAAGTTTCAAATATGATATGAATGAATGAATAAGATACTTGTACATGGAATTGGAAACTGTTAGAAATGTAAAAATTATAAATTTAAAAGTAGAATAAGTTAAATTTTTTGAGATGTCAGAAGAAAAAATATTAAAGACTATGAAGATAAAGTAATAGAAACTATTCAATTCAAATCACAGAGATTAAAAAGATTTAAGAACAAATACAAAGCTCAGAAACTTGTGGGACAATATAAAGCATGATCCATCACGCATATTATTAGGATCCAAGAAGTAAACTGATAGGAGTAGAAATGTTTGAATAAATAGTGGTTCAAAATTCCCAACTGGGTGTAATACATTAACTTAAAAGTCCCAAAAGCTTAACAAACCCTTAGCGGAACAAACACAAAGAAATACACTCTTAAACAGATCTTAGTAAAACTACCAAAAGCCAAAAATAAAGGAAAAATCTTGGAAGAAACCAAAGGAAACAATGCTTTCCATGTGGGGAACTAACAATAAAAGTGATAGCGGATATCTCATCAGAAACTATGAAAATCAGATGATATTGGAACACTACATTCAAAGTGCAGCTAAAAAAGAAAAAAAAATCAAGAATTGTTATCTAATTATTCTGCTTCAAAAATTAATGTGGAATAAAAACATTTTCTTTCTTTCTGTTTGTTTATTTTTGTTTTGTCACTTACTTAACCAGGATAAAGTACTAAGGCCTCACGGCAACCTCAAATACCCAGTCTTAAGCAATCCTCCTGTCTCAGTCTCCCAAGTAGCTGGGACTGTGGGCATACACCACTATGTCTGGATAATTTTTCTACTGTTGATTGAAACAGGGCCTCATTCTTGCTGAGGCTGGTCTCGAACTCCTGACCCCTAGGGATCTTCCTGCCTTAGCCTCCCAGAGTGATAGGAGTACAGGCGTGAGCACCATGCCTATCCCAGGATGTTTCCAAATTAACCAGAAGTAATTTAATATTAACTCATAGATGCATATTGTAATCCAGAGAAAAATCACACAAAAAAATTCAAAAACATACAAATAGAACAAAAATGAAGAAATCAAAATGAAATACAAAAATAATAATAATAAAAAAGAACTTGATAACCAAGTAAGAAGGCAGGAAGAGAGAAAAAGAAAAAAAACTAATAACAAAGAGCAAAATGGCTGACTGAAACGCAACCTTACCAATAATCAGAATAATGATAAACACATAAAAACTCCAACCAAAAGGACACAAGTGTTAAACTAGGTAAAATTCCAGAACTAAGTACATACTGCCTATGAGAGACACACTTTAAAAATAAGACCCAAGTAGGTTAAAGGTAAAAGAGTAAAAGAGATAGCAAACAATAAGCATTAGAAAACTTAGTAATATAGAGCAGATATATTAATGTTCGACACACTTGAAGATTAATAGAGCTTTTGAGAGATACTTTATAACAATAAAGAATCAATCATCAGAGACAAGGAGGGAGAGGAACATGTCCAAAGAGAAAGACAGAGGAGAGCGTGAGATAACAATCATAAATGCTATTCCCTGTCTCAGATCCGATATTGAGAGAGTTATACCGGGCAGGACACCTGCCATCCTGCCCTGAAGCAGCATATAGTATAAAGCATAGATATTTTACTAACATATATATATTATTATTATTTTTAAACCAATTTTTATTAGAATATTTTATCTCTGTCACCATAACATAAATTTAGGAATGTGGGACTTGTTTTTCTCTGATATGTTTATTTCTATATTCCCAGCATCTAGAAAAGTAGCCAGGGCATGACAGTTACAAAATAAAAAAAATGATAGAACAACCAAATAACTCCAAACTCTTCCATGACTAAATGAGCGAAATGCCATTAAACAGCCTGGGAAAGTGGAGGGGCCTCGTGGGTGCTCTTTCCCTACCCTGTTTTCCTTTCCTCCCACATTCAAGGAAATACATCTGCCAGTTGCTGTGGGACCAAGTTCACAGCTCAGGACCTATTCTCAACAGAGTCAAAATAAAATGATTATTTGGCTGAGCGAGACAGGAAATGACCAATAGCCACAACTAATGACACAGTCCTTGGCTGAAGACACAAACAGACGGCTTCTCTGCAGAGCAAGCAAGAAGGAGCCACAGGAATGTGAGGCAGAAACATTTGTTAATGATTTTTTTAATAAAATGGCACAACTTGCCCTCCAATTATTCTTTGATAAATCTGACACTCGCCCTACAAAACTGCTATTTGGTCAGACTGAATTATTTTAGCCTCCATGCTTACTTCTGGGAAAAGTGATAAAAACAACTCAGCAAATCAGTGAATTGGCATGCCTCATATTTTGGTAGTAACAGACCCTTTCTGAGACCTGATGTAATTATAGATCCTTTGCCCAGAAAAAAGCATTGACACACAACATGCTGCATACATTTTCAGGGGGGTTGAAGACCTCAGTTGGCCAAAGGCAAGAACCATGAGGTGTGAGGCCAAGTTCTCTATTTTGAAGAGGAAAATACCAGGGTCCAGAGAGGAAAAACCTAAGGTCACGTGACTTGTGAGACACTTCTGTGAACTGTATTTCCTAATATGAGTTCTAATGTTATTTTCACTACTTCATAGTTATTCTGCTTTTCATAAGCAGACAAAATATTTGCAGCCATCTCTGATGAATAAGGTATGATTCAGCAAGTTAATATCCATTGTGGAGTTGAAAAGTATCAGCAGAAAGTAATGAGATTAGGATTTGTGCCTGAGAGGGAGGCTGACTTAAATCTTGACCCTTTACTTAGCTGTGTGATTTTGAATGCATTACTGAACTTGTCTGAGCGTCTGCTTTTCTCGTCTGGAAAATGGAAATTAAGGCCACCTACCTGACATGGTTTTTGTTGAGATTAAATTAAATTGTCTTATAAAGCATTAACTATTATCAGGAGAGTAGTATCACTGTTATAGTGTTAAAGTAGTTTTACAAATGGAAGGCAAAATATTTTGAGTCATGACAGTGTCACGGGGAGAAGTAGCCAACCATCTACAGCAACAGCCACAGTCAGTTCACAGGGGCTCAGATGATGAATAACATGCCTCCAGAATGTAGGAGAATGGCCATCCTGTGAGAGTTAAACTCATGATATCCTAGAGAGGGTGAATGGTCCAGTCAGAATAGCTAGCTCATGCTACAAAGGCTTACAAAAGCAAAGATTTATTTCTTATTAACATGACTTGCCCACCCCCAGGACACTTGGACTGTTGCTCCTTGCTCCTCCTCCAGGACTCAGCTGTGGAGCAGATTCTGTTTGCAGCATTGCCCATGATTAGGTCAGAAGTAAAAGACAAAAGTAAAAGACGACTGCTGCTGCATTTCACCTGGCAATGGTGTTTACCACTTCCACTCACCTGCCATTGGCCAGAGTCAGCCTTAGGCCAGGCTGTGTCCTCATGGGCTAGAGAAGGATAGTTCTACCTCTATAGAATACAGAAAAGGTTTGTGAACGATAATGCAATCTGCCTTGGTAGGTTGGTGATACCCTCGTAGAATGAATCATCCTAAATCATGAAATGTAGAGCTTAATGACCAATTGAGAAAAAGAAGCCTTCAGATGACACAGAGCAAAAGCCAAGACCAAATCGAAATTTATAATGAGTAGGTGATACGGAAAGAGACAAGGATTAGCAGAAAGGCCATCGTCTACAAAGAGGCTGGGAAAGGGAGAGGGGGACTTAAAACATACTGGTGCACTTAGCAAACATGGTTTTGCCTTAGTGATTTCTGTAAGATGAAATCATCATAATAAATAGGTCCTGGAGTCACTATGGGAATCATGGAACGAAACAACAGTTGTGATGTGCACAGTCACAGTGCCTGGTGCACATGAGAGGCTCATTTAATGCTAGTCCACGTGTGTGCGTGTGTATGTACACTTACAGACAGAGGGTGCCCAAAAATGTATACACATTTATTTAAGAGATGTTATTTTCACTACTCCATAATTATTCTGCTTTTCATAAGCAGACAAAATATTTGCAGCCATCTCTGATGAATAAGGTATGTGATTCAGCGAGTTAATATCCATTATGGAGTTGAAAAGTATAAGCAGAAAGTGATGAGATTAGGATTTGTGCCTGAGAGGGAGGCTGATTTAAATCTTCACCCTCTTGTGTTAGTTTTCAAAGTTGAATTGAAGTTACCACCACTGGTCAAGTGTGCCCAAACATGCTATGCACATTCATTTTACCTGCAATTCATACACTTTGGGGGAATGATCGATATAACTTCCAACAAGATCTCTTAAAATGTGTATGCATTTTTGGTACCCCTGGTATATTTTGTACATACACACAAATATATGTGCACACACTATATTATCCTGGATTATAATATATATTATGAATCACATCAAAGGCTGGCCCTTGTGACAAGGTGAAGAGCTCTCGGACCCCAGCTGGGCCTGGTACTGTCCTCCATGGCCATATGGCCTGACCTAGAGCCCCCACATTTTTCAAAATACATTTCTACTCCTTTTTCCCCTGTTTAACCCCTAGAAGGCTAGGAAGTTCAAGGTCCCACAGGTTGTAAGTTTATAAGTGGGAAAGCCAAACTCCAAGCTTGACGTCACTCTAGGCCTTTGGGAGCCACGTCCTATATATTCTTCTCCAGCAAAATCCTGCCTGAAGCAAAGTTGTAGCCACCTTCTTTGATCTCACTCTCACTCTCTCTCTCCCCCTCCCCCTCCCCTTCCCCCATTGCTATTTCTAAGGGACAATATTTGAAAAATAATGATGCCAGTTACCCTACTTTTCATTCACAGTGTGTGTCTCCCCCTCAGCTCTCCTGGTGTGTCCAACCCCAGACGTGACTGGCTCTGGGTTGTTTCAGTCCCTGTTCTGGGCTCCATCTGCCCTAGCACAGAAGGCTGGGCCTGCTTCTCATTGTAACAAGGTTGCACTAATTAGCTGTGTTTGATTTTGCATATGGAGAGAGAATGCAAATGAATGCAAAACAATATGCAAATTAGCAACATTCTGGCTCTCCCAAAGAACGAGCCTGCAATACTGATGCCAGTGACAATGTGTATTAATAGCCCATCTCACTAAGGCATGCTATTTTCTCAAAAGAGGCAGGCATCAGGTTTTTTTTTTCCTGTAATAATGGTGACTTTATATTGATTTCTAAGTTTATGATCCTTGCGAAGTCCATTGGCCACAATGCTACGTTCTCTATAGAAGATTCTTACAGGCAGTGGGGTTACTGGAAAGACAGCACTGACTTTGGGATTGAGCCCTGTAGATGGTAGTTCAGAATCCTGCTCTTCCTTTAGGCAAGTTTCTCAGCCTGACTCTGGCTTCTCAGCTGGGGGCTGGGGTAGCCAGCCTATCACAGAGCTGCTGCAGAGAACCACAGGAGATCACATTTAAACTCAACTGCAATGTGCAGGCAGTCAGGAGTCATTCCTGTCCTCCTCTCTCACTCCTTCCCCTTTCTGAGGAACTAAGATGGCAAATGATGTAGGGTGGAGGGGGCTTATCCCCCAGTCCTTGCTTCCCCTGTATTGCTTATCAGGCCATTGAATGTACCTAGCACAAAGCTGAGAAAATAACACACAGGCCCCTCATTTTTTGCAAGGACTTCTCAGTCCTCCAGAAATGAGGAGACAACTCCCCAAAGTCCCACCCTCTGTACCAGAGCAGCTATTCTTACAAAGCGCTTCTATCATTCACTCAGCCCCAGTGTCCTTTCTGGGGCACTTGGGAGGCTGGGGGTGGGGGTTACCCTCTGTGCTGCCAGAACACCTGTGACTCCTTCAGAGCTGTGTCGCTGGAGCTTGGCTCACCTTCCCCCTCTGCAGACAGGAGACTTCTCAAAGGCAGGAGCTGGCTCTGGGTCATCTTTTCAGCCTGAGCACAGAAAGAGGACCTGGCACAGAGAAGGTACTCAGCATGTGTGGGAGGAAGAGAAGGGTGGGGAGGATGAAAGGAAAGAACCTTCACCATATATTTAGCTGGGACCAAGTAGAAATATCCATAGCCCTCCACAACGAGACACTGACAGAAGTCATGTTTATGTTCTGGGCCCTTGACACCAAGTCCCACCCCAGAGCAGAACAGAACAGGGTTCTGCTTTAAGATAGAGACCATTCCAGGTAGGGGGTGTGGGAACAGAGGGACGTCTGTTTAGAGAGCAAAGTTTCCCAGACCAAGCTCAGCCACTCAGGGTTAGCATGGAAATGTTCTGACCAGATGTCAAAGATTCACATTCTGTGATACGGAGCTTCTAGCCTGACAAAATAAATCAATAGCTGCTGTACCAACTGTGGGTTCACCCACTATTGGGAGGGTGCACAGGTGCACACATGCATGTCCACACACAACCCACAAAAGGCATGAGTTTGTAGCTACTCACAGGCAACAGATACACTCTGCGATTAGCTTTATATTCCAATTTGTGCCAAACATCCAGACAATGCTCTTGATGGTTACTGGTATGTCTGAAGCTCCACAGATGCCAAGTTCACAGAGAGCCCCGGGGTGTCCCCACCTTCTCCACCAGGCCCACTGCTGAGCCACAGCTCCTTATGATGATGGGCCTCCTTAAAATCCACTCAACCCTCAGTCTCCAGAAGATTCCCTGCCACTGTCCACATTTGTCCTCTGAGGGCTGTCAGATGAGTGAGCCACAGGACCTACAGGAACATATTTACCCCCCTCCCTGGCATTTTCTCATGATAGCTCTTGGGAGAGTTTTACCCACGTTGCAGGTGAGGTGAGCATCTGGGGGTCACATTGGTACATACCAGATGGCCTAGAACCCAGACGCCCTCACAGATCCCAGGCTTTGGGTTGGGGCTTGCTACCTGCTCTGAGCTCTTAGAAAAATGTGTTCTTAGGAGAAAAACAGTCTGGGGATCTAGAGTAAGTTTTGAGACCCTCTCCATAGGGGCCTGAGGAAGGAACCCACCTGGCCTTTCTAGGTGAGGGCTGAAGGGCACCATGTCACCTTGCTGCTGGCAGAAACCTTAGTGGAAGGGGGAAAGTGATTTTAAAAAAAATAGAAAAACTGTGGGGGGAGAGATAAAGAGAGAAAGAAAATGAAAAAAAAGGAAGAAAAAAAGGAGAGAAAGAGGAAGAAATGGAGGAAGGGAGGGTGGAGGGTGTGCAGGTGATCTACCTTAGAGGGAAGAGAGGGTTCTCCATGGAAACCAAAGTGCCTGTTTGCCTTAGGATGCCACCAAAGAGGAAAATTGTAAATCACTTTCCAGGCAGGAGGCAGGATGATTGCCCTGGCTCTGACAGCTGGATCTGGAAAACACTCCCGTCAATCATCATAGACCCTGTGGCTACACCTATGCCAGGTGTCACGGAGCCATTAAAAAAAAAAAAAAAGACCTCACACACACTATTTTATCTTAAAGATTCCTTTTAGACAAATAATATGCAAGAATTATTTTGTCTCTTCTTCCATCCTCAACTGAAAAGAGAGCAAGAAAGGACCAATAAATAGATCTGAGTACAACTCATGGCCCTGCCGTGATGCCAGAAGGGTCTTTCATTCAGGTGCTGGAGGTAGACAGACTTGAGTCTGACGCTCAACAGCCCAAGGGCCATTTACTGAGCACTTACTGTGTGCCAGGCTGGAGCCAAGAGATTTGCTGCCACATTCTCTCACTTTCCACCTACCATGCACCGTGGGAAGGATACTGCTATCACTAGTCCCATTTTTTGAAGAGGAAGCTGGGGTTTCAAGAGATGTCATGTGAGTGGGCCTAGTCATAGCACTAGCCAGAATCAGTACTCAGCTGATAGAGGAAAAGGTGCTTGCTCTCATTCCCTATAAAATACCACCTTCCCATTCCTGTGTCTGGACTCCATGTCTGTAAACTCCGTAGCGCTGGGTTGTGTGAAGTCAGGTCTACAGGGAAACGACAGCAGAAGGAGGAAGGTCAACTCCTCCCTACATTAACAGGCACCTGGTGGGCCTTACAAGGATGCTGTGTTTGTGTGTGAGTGCATGTGTGCATGCATGTGTGTGTGAGCATGTGTGTGCATGTGCACATGTATGTGGTGTGTGCTTAGTGGGGGGGCTCAGTCCTTAGGAGAACTGAGCATAGAGGGGAAACTTGGGGGGACTCAGTCCTTAGGAGGACTGAGCATAGAGGGGAAGCTTAGTGGGGGACTCAGTCCTTAGGAGGACTGAACATAGAGGGGCAGCTTAGTGGGGGGCTCCATCCTTAGGAGGACTGAGCATAGAGGGGCAGCTTAGTGGGGGGCTCAGTCCTCAGGAGGACTGAACATAGAGGGGCAGCTTAGTGGGGGGCTCAGTCCTCAGGAGGACTGAGCATAGAGGGGCAGCTTAGTGGGGGACTCAGTCCTCAGGAGGACTGAGC